>NC_086321.1:120709281-121015781 GCF_036172605.1 Pelobates fuscus
TCCTGTAATCCACGCAAAAACGGGTCGTACCGTCCCGTTTTGGTACGAGGACCACTGGAGAAGCCATGGGGCTATCCGAGGGTTCAATTACTCCTAGCTGGATCATCTCCTCAATCTCCTTGCGCATATTCTCAGGGATTCTTCAGGGATGCGGTACGGGGTCTGGCGCATGGGGAGTTGTCCTGGGGTTTCTACTCGGTGGGTAGCCAGAGGGGTGTATCCAGGTACATTAGAAAAGGTCTCCTGCTTTTCTTGCAGTAGTTGTTGTACCTCGATACTCTCCTGTGGACTCAACCGATCCCACAATACAACTTCTCCTAAATCCCCAGATAGCTGTCCGTCTCCCAGCAGATCGGGGAGGGGTAGGCTGTCACATTCTTCAGAGGTGGGTGCACAGATAGCTGTCACCTCCTCTGAGCGTTCCTGGTAGGGTTTCATCATGTTCACATGGATCATGCGTCGCCCTCCAGTCCCTGGGCAGGGGCCAATTATATAAGTGGTGTCACATCTCTGTTCCACCACTTTATAAGGGCCTTGCCAGGCGGCCTGTAGCTTATCATGTCGGACAGGTTTTAAAATTAAAACTTTCTGCCCAACTTGGAAGCTACGGTCCCCGGCGCCCCGATCGTACCATGTGCGCTGACGCGTCTGAGCCGCCTGTAGGTTCTCCTTTACCGTCTTCGTTAGGTCTTCCAGGCGGTCTCGGAGGGCCAATACATATGGCACGATAGGGGTACCGTCTGCGCTACGGTCTCCCTCCCAATGTTCCCTAATTAAGTCTAGGGGTCCCCTTACCCTCCTCCCGAACAACAGTTCAAATGGGGAAAATTCCGTAGATTCCTGCGGCACCTCCCTATAAGCAAATAGGAGGTGAGGCAGGAATCGTTCCCAGTCTCGGTGGGTTTCAGCGAAGGTTCGGAGCATCTGTTTTAAGGTGCCATTGAACCGTTCGCAGAGCCCATTAGTCTGAGGGTGGTAGGGGGCACTAATTATGGGCCTGACCTTACAGAACTTCCAGAGATGTTGGGTGACCTCTGCCGTGAACTGGGTGCCCTGATCCGAGATGATCTCCCTGGGTAACCCCATCCAGGAGAAAATCCGCATCAGAGCCTCAGCCACGGTCTCAGCATGAATGTTGGTCAGGGCTACCGCCTCGGGGTAGCGAGTGGCGTAATCCACTACTGTCAGAATATATCTTTTGCCCGATGGGCTAGGTTTCCGGAGGGGGCCTATGATATCCACTGCTATCCTATAAAAGGGTTCTTCAATTATGGGTAGCGGGTGTAACTTAGCCTCACGCCTATCCCCCCTCTTTCCTACCCTTTGGCACGTATCGCAGGTATTGCAATATTTGCGCACCTCCTGGCTAATTCCTGGCCAAAAGAAACTTTGGGTAAGCCGATACCTGGTACGACTGACCCCCAAATGTCCGGATAGCGGAATATCATGAGCTATCCGGAGTAATTCAGTTCGGTACCTCTGAGGTACTACAAGCTGCCTTACCACAATTGGGTCTGACCCAGCTACCTGTTTATCAGACTCTCTGTACAATAACTGCCTATCCCACACAAATCTTTCCCCCTCCGCCCCAGGGTGGTCAGAGGTGACTTTATCTCGATATACTTGTAAGGTAGGGTCAGTGATCACCTCTGCCGCAAATTCGTCAGGAGGGGCCCAAGGGACACAGTCTAGGGGAGGGGAAGGATCTCTTACCTGGACCTCCGGCAGTGCGTTGTAGTCCTCGGTGCGGGCCTGTTGCCTGGTGACCACTGGGTGTGCTTCCTCAGTAGTTTGGGGCTTAAATGCAGAGGTAAGTTTGCCCAGTTCATTCCCCAATATCACCTCAGCAGGTAATTGCGGCATCAATCCCACTTCCACATTCCCCGCACCCCAATGCAAGTGCACCCTGGCTGCCCCTGCAACCCTGACAGCCACAGTCTTATTGGTTTTGGCCCTGTCAGAAACCAAGTGACTCTGGACCAAGGTGATAGTGGCTCCCGAGTCTCTGAGCCCCTGCATAGGCTTCCCCTCTAGATACATGGTTTGCCTATGGTGCTGTCTGTTATCCGCCTGTGCCTGCAATGGGTTGGCCTCATGCAACACTTCCCACTGTTCCACAGCTGTGACTGGAGCTGCAGAGCCATAGGGGAGTGGTGTCTCGTCCTGGTAGTGATGCGCTGCGGCTCTCAGTGGTGGTGGGGGTGGCCCTGGTCGGATCCAGGTGGTGCGGTCTCTAGACTGCGGGCACTCTCGCTGGTAGTGCCCCCACTTCTGGCACCGGTGGCATTGCACAGAAGCAGGTGGGCGATATCTCGGTTGCGCTGCTGCAGGTGCGGGTGGAGGGAGTTGTCTCGTGGGGGGTGAGTGTTAGTGGAGAAAGAGTTTCCTCCCAGCGGTCGCATAGCAGGTTTAACACTCACTGCCTGGTTTTGTCTGCGGGCATCCATAAAATCATCTGCCTTTTTAGCAGCTTCTGTGAGGGATGTGGGGTTACGGTCTCTCACCCATTCCTGCAGCTCTGCGGGTATCCCCTCATAAAATTGCTCCAATAACAGCATTTGTAATAGGTCCTCCATGGACCGCGCTTGGTTTGCCTGTACCCATCCGAGGGCTGCCCTCTGTAACCTGCAAGCCCATTCTGCGTGTGAGTCTTTTTCTGCATTTTTCAGTTCCCTGAAGCGCCTCCGGTATGCCTCTGGTGTCATGGCATACCGGGCCAGGATAACTTCTTCCACACGGCTATAATTTCTGATTTCAATGTCTGGTATAGTACGGTAGGCTTCAGCTGCCCTCCCTGATAGCCGTCCCGCTAAGATGGGTACCCAATCTTCCCTATGGATGTTATGCAGCGTACACAGTCTTTCAAAGTCTTGGAGGAAGGCATCTATATCCTCCTCCGCTTCTACATACATTTTAAATGCTTGGTATGGGATTTTGCTTAGCCTCTTGTACTATAGCTCCTGCTGGACTTCTTTCTGGCGTTTGCGGTCTCCTTGGGCGCATTACAAACTCTTGTACCTCCGTCATAGTTTTGGAGATAATTTCTGCTGGTGGGTTTTCCCCATAAAATGCCAGCCTGAATTGTACTTGTCTTTGGAACTCCTCTTGCTCTGTTTCATTCCTTTGTTCAGTGACCAAAACCTCCTCTGTTCGGTATTCTGCCATCACTTCAGCGATGAGTGTTGCCTTTGATTTGCTGCTGGCTGTTTCTTCAGAGAAACTGCTATGTTTACACTGCAGGGTTAATCCAGCCTCTAGTGGCTGTCTCATTGACAGCCACTAGAGGCCACTTCAGCGATTCTCACTGTGAAAATCACAGTGAGAAGACGCTGACGTCCATAGGAAAGCATTGAGTAATGCTTTCCTATGGGCGTTTTAAAAGCGCACGCGGCTCTGGACGCGCATGAGCATTCGGCTACACTCGGGAGCCAACGTCGGAGGAGCCCGGCTCTGGATAAAGGTAAGTGGCTGAAGGGGTTTAACCCCTTCAGCCCAGCGGGAGGGAGGCCATGAGGGTGGGGGGGACCTTCAGACTACATAGTGCCAGGAAAACAAGTTTGATTTCCTGACACTATAGTGCTCCTTTAATGTAGGGGTTCTGGTGTTTATTGCCTGTCCCTGCAGGCTTTTTATTGTAAACACACTGCAGCACTGGTGTTGGCTCATGGCAGATCATATAGGTGGGGCATTGTGATGTCACATGTGGGCAGAGCATATGTGGGGGGAGGGCTGCAAATTTTTGTCTGTCTAGGTCGGCAAAAATCCTTGCACCAGCCCTGCACAGCATCCAGTGCCAGCATACTTTTTTGGGGGGGGAAACACATCACCTATATGTATAGGATCTGGGAATTCTGATGATGTGCTATAACTTTTTACATTGCAAGCATGCAGGAGCAGAATGAAGCCATTACGTGTAGTACTTCCACATTTCTTAAACATAATGACCTACACATAAAGACCTACAAGAAAATCGAGTATATTCAAACAAATGAAATTACTCTGGCAACTCATGAACACCACCAGGTACAAACCGTTCTTATAACAATTTATTTGTTATACAATTTCTAGTGTGCTGTGCTGATTCAATTAAAGGTTACAATTAAAGTACCGTACTCACTACAGCTCAATATTGTGGTTAAAATTCTGTGCGTGATGGGACTACAGTCTTTGCAAAAATGTTAGATAAAAAAACAGGCCTATAGTCTGACACCTTACCAGCTGATCAGCTAATATGGAATTAAACTTCTGCATGTACCCATTCTACTCTAGAAAACACTGGAAGGTCAATTTTCTTATCCTATCATTTCCACTCAAAGTTAGATGGATTCATGTAGAAGATTCACTTCTGTGTTAGCCAAAGGGGAAACAAGTAGATCTGGGTTTAGACATTGGGGGACAGGCACGTTTTTTGTTTTTTTCCAATCATTTGAGAACCATTTGACAAAAACTGGAGAAATAGCACCCACGGACTTTGTACCCCATTACTACTAAAATTGTTTATGGCGTCTAGAGTGACCCCTAGAAGAGACTGCATGACTTATGGGTTGGAGTGGGCTATATAGTTTATTAGAATGTGTTTTAGATTTAAAAATGTGCTAATCTATAAGCAGTTTATTCTTACTTGATGAATGATGCTTAATCACAGGTAGAGAGAATTTCTGAAAAAATAGTCTAACATAAGGTTTAGTACAGATATCAGAATTTTATTAGATTAAAAATATCTGCTATGGGGACCTTTCCCTTCCTTGAATTGAAAACCGCAACCAACACTGTTATTCCTATAGGACCACCAAGTTTAATTATTAGTAATATTTTATTTTGGCTACAAAATTAATATTTTATGGCTTTTATTATATTTCTGGTATATAATAAAAAAATGATTGCAGAATATTTTTTTTTCAGCAAAAGAAATAATGTACCCTTCAAACAGCAAATAGCTGTCTGTCATATTAGCTTTATAGGAACGTTTTCAGGTTTCAAAAATTAGACAGTTCTTAATCATGTATTGAGCAATGGCACTAATAACCTTGACAGATGAATTATTGAGACCGAATCCTAGAATAATGACTCAAAAACTAACAAGCGTTAACAGTCAGACTAGTAGATTTATGTCTGTTCTCAGTACATATGACATCCTATAACTCACTGCTGCAAGCTGGTGCTGTAATGTCTGTGGCTTTATATACAACTTTATATACAATTTTGAATTGTTTGAGATCTACGAACACAGGCATACATGTACATTTTGTTTGTAACGTTTGTTTATTGTTAGACATTTTTGCCCTAGCCTTGACCTGTTAATGAATGTTCAATCCTCCACTTGTGTTTTCCAAAAAGTAAACTATCTCATATTGTTATGTAAATAGTTCCCTTAGTGGCATCATGAAATGCATTACTTAGGCTTAAATAAATGTAAACACACCTGTATATTTCACTCTGCCTAAATTTTAATGGCATTATAATTTTTTTTATTACGTTGTCAACCCACGCATTTGAGGATTCAAACAATGGCAATCACAAAAACAAAAAAATCACTGCACACACTCCAGTTCACAACCGCAGTATGGCTGTTATCAACTTGAAAGCATCACTCCCAGGGCCTCATTAACATAGGGGCTGATGGAGCTGCAGCTCCAGGCCCAGGCCCATGGAATAGGCCCATTTAAAAAAAAAAAAAAAAATGTTAGGTTTGCCACCTGACTGGTATTTTAAGGCACAGCCTGTATTTGAGGCTGCCTGGCCGTGATGGTATTGCAGTAATACCGGCAATACAAATGCAAATATTTTTCTCAGTATAAACGGAGATTACTCTGCAATACCAGCACCGGCCAGTAGGGGAGAGAGGCAGGGATAGGAAGTTACAGCATATCCCTCCCTGCCTCTCTCTACTCACTGATACGCAGGGGAGCAGCAACACAGCACAGAGAGTTCAGGCAGCAGCTCCCAGCCTGCAGAGCCAGACTACAGCTCAGAGAAGTGAGAGATGAGGGGAAAGGCATCAGGGAGACATGGGGACACTGAGACACTAGGGGACACATGGGGACACTGACACGTGGGGACGCTGTGAGACGTGGGGACGCTGTGAGACGTGGGTAGACACTAGGGACACAGTGTCTCCATGTCTACCAGTGTCCCCATGCCTCCCAGCCAGTGTACCTAGTGTCTCAGTGTCCCCATGGCTCCCAGTGTCCCGTTGCCTCTCAGCCAGTGTCCCAGTGTCCCCATGGCTCCCAGTGTCCCCAAATGTCTGTCCCCATGTCTCCCATTGTCCCTATGTCTCCCAGCCAGTGTCCCTAGTGTCCCCATGCCTCCCAGTGTCTGTGTCCCCATGTTTCCCAGTGTCTGCGTCCCCATGTCTGTGTCCCTAGTGTCTGTGACCCCATTTCTCCCAGTGTCCCCAAATGTCTGTGTCATGGGACACACTGAGACATGGGGACACTGGGAGAAATAGGGACACAGACACTGGAAGACTAGGGGACTGGGCGACATGGGGACACTGACACTGATGCCAGGCTGGCCTTCCAATTATTTGGACAGATATATCCCCTTTTTGGGCATGTTCGCCCCTTTTGGCAGTTCTGGTCATGTGATTCTTCTTTTACCCTGCCCATTGGCTTCCTGCTTTACTGGACACTGCTATTGATGAAAGATCAAAGCATAAATTAGATAAAGAGATTAGCATAGAGTATGTGTTTTCTTATAGCTGCATTCATTGAGTTTCCCTCCAACACCAACTCCATCAGATACATGACGCTTGAGAGGTATGACTGTTTTAGTGTTTTTGGTCGATAAGATTCTGTAATTAGGCCCCATCATAATTGTCAGCACCAGGCCCACTGGGCTCTTAATCCGGCCCTGATCACTCCTATGTGCTGAGTAGAACTGAGGCTGGAGTATAGACTACCTATCCCATATATTACTACTGGAAAGGGGCTTATAAGATAAGATCAGCAATCATAGATCAGAATGAGAGGCTCTTGATTGGTAGAACCTCTTGCAGGATGGGAAGGAGATTTGTAGCGAGTTTAGGATTTTTAAAGTTAAGGTCTTTTTTTTTTTCATTCAAAGTTTATTAGATTGAAAGGTACATACAGTAGTAAACTGCAGTGTATCTGGAAATGTATTACACCATCATCTAAGAAAGACATCAGCTTCAGCATGGAAGATACGACACAGTGGTAAAACGGCATTGTTCTGCATTATAACACGCATCCTGCTTTTGCCAAGAAAACAGAGGTAAAACAGCAGAGGTAGCATTGGAAGGTTAAGACTACATACACATGGGTAATACAATGATAGTACGGCATTGCATAGCCTTAGGCAGACATATGTGCCAGTAAAGTGATGTATCGCTGAGACAGCGCAGTAAGTCATAGCTCAGTACAGCGTTACAAAGCCTAATTACAAGTTATTTAGGGGTAAGACAGATACTTGGCAGGTCGGAACATCTGCAATGTGAGATATCCAGGTTTGACGACTGAGCCCTGGCGAGACTAGGTTAGGTTGATATACACTTTGCTCGTGGGCAGTCCCAGGTGCGAGTATGGGTGTAGTGGTGCTCGGGTTTCCTCTCCTAACTGGGAGAGGTAAAGTGTATGTGGATGCCTCTGTGAGGATATGTGACATATTTTAAATACGTAGATAGTGGGTAAGGTAGAGAGAAAATTGTCTCTGTCCCTTTAACCCTGCAATGTAAAATATTGAAGATTTTTAGAAACTGCAATGTTTACATTGCAGGGTAAGTCCGTCTGTAGCAGAGTAGAAGTATTAACTGCAATATCTCTGCTGGTAGACTTGTTCAGCATTCAAATAAAGTGTAGCGTGACAATTCCATTCCCATTCCCCAACAACTGGATGAAACACAGCATTGGGAGTCAACTGATTTTTATTGAGCCACAGCTGGCTTTTACACAGTTCCCCATGCAAAGGGTTTCTTTAATGACATTCCAGGGGTTTTCCCCTGGTGGACATTGTGGAGGACAGGGAACAAGGACACATTTCCTATGGTCCTTTTCTGTACTTGGAAGAACAATTATTTAATTAGATTATCTCACAAATACAGAAAATTAAACAATATTTGAAAACACCATAACTCCTCAAATATTAATCAGAACTCCACAAAAGACACTTCGCCGAATAGCGGGGATCTGAGCGCCTAATCTGTCGAAATACCGCTCAGATCCATTCAGTAGACAAGGTAAGCCATTCGAGTGAAGTTTAGACTGGTCAGCTACGAGGTGAAGCCCCAAAACAGTTCCATGCGATTTAATGCTTTGAACGGTCTTCTTTTGGGAGTTCTCACGAATAAACTAACGAATGTAAATATTCATAAACTGGGTAGTCAGGTGCCTGATGGTCGTTCGTTCAATTTAGTCTAATGCCGCTTTTCTTAGATGAAAGGAAACGCATGTACGAACAGGATGGACGTCCAGCGGTGTTCGCGAGGTCGAGTGTCTGATTTTAGTTCCACACACTTGACGACCAAACACCGCTGGGCGTTTGTGCACAAAGATGGCCACATGTTCGTTCATACGAACGGCGGCCACCCATCTGACCATTTAGAACCTTGCGGTTTTAACGTGTTACAATCCTCAATTGGAGACACACAACTCCACTGGGTGGTCTCCTCGTTCGGTAGTTGGTTCGACTGACAAACGATATGTCCATATTCTGTTCATGAAGTAGAGATAGTCGAACCAACTCAGTCTCTTATACAAAGAAGTTGCTAATTTTGCCACACTGTCTTGTGGCTGTCAGTATCAGGTGAAGTAGAAGCCCTCATAGGTATTATTCAATGCTTGCCGCACATGCGCATTAGGTCCCCAGTGCTCCTTTGTGAAGAGCATTGGATTGGACGATCGTGGAGGAGGTAACCTCATGAGAGGATGAGCGGTGAGCTGTGTCAAGGGACCATCTGCACTGGAAAACAATAAGCAAATCTTTTACTTTTTTTAGTGCGGGGGTCTATACATCTCAGGACACATACACTATAGCAGGGGTAGGCAACCTTCTGCACTCCAGATTATCTCCCATTATGTTTTTACACCCATAATGCTGGCAAAGCATCATGGGAGGTGTAGTCCGAAACATCTGGAGTGCCGAAGGTTGCCTATGCCTGCACTATAGCGTTAGGAATATTTACGGATTTACGGATGTGTACTATAGTATTCCTTTAACTCTGTTCTGGAGTCTGCCTTTAATTTTAAGACTCTGGAGCTGTATAATAATAAAGAGTTTATTTCTTAACACACGTTGCAAACATATAGCATATTTGCAGGGATATGAAGTACATAGTAACACGTATAAATTAATGGAAAACAAAATGTGAATACATTTGTAAATAATTATGAGTGCCATAATAAAATTATATTATTATTATATTATTATTATTATTCCGTGAGTGTCATACTTGTTTAAATTAAAAAGAGTTATAGAGTGACCTTGTATTATGCTGTAAGGAAGGCTCTGACAGCTCAAGGATATTATTTCAAATGTGAAAGAACTTGCCATCGATGTTTTACTTAAGTACTGACACAACTGCGCAGTAGAAATGTGCAATTTGTTTCGGTCCGAATTTAAATTCAGACGAATTTCGGCAATTCGGACATTCGGATGCTTCCGAATGTCCAAAGTGCTGAAGTGCCGAATTTTGGAAGTGCCAAACCGAAATGCCGAAGTGCCAAACTGCTTTGGATTTCTGAAAAGTGGCAACACAGGAGAGGGAGGTAAAATTAAGTGAATGATGACAGGAATCTAACCCTAGCCCTACCCCTAACCCTTACCCCAACCTTCCTCTAGCCCTAAGCCTATCCCTAACCCTAGTGTTAGGGGTAGGGTTAGGAGTAGGGTTAGGGGTAAAGGTAGGGCTAGGGCTAGGCGTTAGGGGGAGGGTTAGGGGGAGGGCTAGGGGTAGGATTAGGGTAATATTTAGGTGTAGAGTTAGGGGTAGGGCTAGGGTAAGGATAGAGGTAGGGTTAGGGGTAGGGGTAGGGGTAGGGTTCAGAATAGGGTTAAGGTTAGGGGTAGGGTTATGGAATTGTCGAAGTCTGGAATTCCCGAAGTGCCGAATTCACGAATTTCGGAAGTGCCGAATTGCCAATGTCCCGAATTTCGGAAGTGTCTAACCGAACCGAAGTAACGAATTGTGAAGTCTCGAATTTCGGAAGTGCCGAACGGAATTGAATTTTTTGCCCATGCATATCCCTACTGCGCAGAAACATATTGGAAATTTTCCTATATCTGCCAAGTGTTCCAAGTGTTCCTATATCTGCCAAGTGTTCTAAGTGTAGCAAGGATAGACCCATTGTTTTTTTTTTTTCTAAATACTATCAGTTCCTTTTGCTTAGATTGGTTTCCACTAGGAAAACTGTATATATAACTTATAAAATTGTTAAATCCACAATAATAGATCTCACTGACTGCATGTTTAAACTATAATAAATTAGTTTAGAATTCATTTTGTGCAAATGAAACACCTTATTATTGTGTTGAAATATTTATCTTATCATAATTTAGTAAAATTAATAAAAATCAATTAAGCAAACATAAATGTCTATCAATAACTCATGAAGTCTTCAAAAATGTTCTGTTGGGGGGAGCCTGACCGGGAAGCTGAGCAGACATGCTTTCTGAGAGCTCCTGAGCCTGATCTGGAATCTTGCCAAAAATCGGGGGTAAAACACCCAACCCAGAACCCATTCCTGCTTCACTGTGTACTACAGAATCTGGGGAACCGGTGGACACCTCGCAAGCCTGAATACCGGCAGAACTCCCGGAACGGAGACTTGGGGCCTACTCTGCACAGGGCAGGGGAGAGACGGCCGCTCTCCCGGCCCACCTAAACAATCGGCGCCCGAAGTATCGGACCTCCCCCCCCCCCATAGGACCGGTGGGGGTTATCCCGGTCCTAATCATTATGCCTCACAACCCAATTTGGATTACAAACAACGGCAACAGCCTGAAACAAGCATCAAACGAGCAAACTGCCGCTAGCAAAATGGCGGCTGCAGGCCATGCAACTGACCTGGCACCCTCCCGGCCCCTTCATGAGCGCCTGGAGACCCTGCTCCGACAATTCTGGGCAAAATTGGAGCGCAGAGAGGCCCAACAACACCCCACACGCCACAAGGAGGAGGTACTGGCTGAAGCCATAGGGCGGCCGGAGCGGATCCCGGGCAAAACCGCCTTACCACGAAGGGCGGTACGCCCATCCAGACTGGGGGTCACTAGGAGACTTCCTCCAAAGCGCCAACCACAACGCGGGAAGGTCACACACCGCCGGCGGTGGACTACCACCAGGACCTTCCACAGTACCCACAAAGGGAAAGGCCCGGCCCCGAGAGGTAACCGAGCCTGTGGCCACATGGCGACGACCCCACACACGGTCTGGAGCGGGGGAGAAACTCCCCACCGCACACTCACCCCCTCCTCACCCCGAGCTCTCCGGACGACCACCACCACAAAGCCCAGACAGAGCTATGACTCCGCCGATCGGAGAAAGAAGACCTACAACCCATGGGTCAGGGCCTCCCTCTCAGCCTGGAGCTGCAGGGCCTCGGAAATGCCATGCTGCGACACGCTGACAACAATTCTTCAACGCCTGCAGCTCAGCTTGACTGCCCACATGCCAGATAAGGGAACCGGTACACCAGAGCAGAGAACGGTTTATTCAGTGTGGCACGCACTGGGAATTGGCTGAAGGCAGCAAACAAAACCCATCCACACGCCCCTCCTGTTGCCAGGCAAACGGACTGATGTAAGACAAACCTCATGGGCACACTGACCGCCCTTACCGAGCTAGAGACTTATGTACTAGAATACAACCTGCTAAATATCACTCAAATGTGTCATAGCGTGACCTATATAAATACAACCGACACTTGAATGTTTACTATGCCATAGGTTAAACTAGCAACTAGTATTGTGTACATATGCCACTTGATGTATATTTATACCGTTTACACCGCTGCACACGCTGCCGTAATAACGCTTCAATAACCCTGCATGATAGAACAGGGCAGCGTTTTACTTTATTTCACAACTGGCGCAACACTTCCCAAGCAACCTGCTCGAGAGATATGATCAAACTCATGTTATGCGTCCCCAATTACTGCTCTTAAGTTTTACTAGTTATTTCTGTATCTTGTAGGGGCCTTAGCTGACCCGGTCATGTCACCTCTAGGATATGTATTTCGACCATGCGACCCCCGGGTGGCACTCTCAAGTGACTAGCCGCCGTAATTGTATAAGCTGCATCTCAGATTTGCAAACAAAACAGGGTAGTACTAGCGCTAATTTGCAAAGTGAAAAAAACGGATGAGCAGCTATAACACCAAGTTCTTATCTTAAAAGTAGTTCTAGTGGTAGTGTGCTGGTGCAGCGCTAGAAGTTTATATAATTGTAACAGTTGTGAATATTAAGAGACTTTTTTATCCAGTTGAAGAAGCTGTTACAGCGAAACGCGTCCTGGAGCTTGGAATACACTGATCTTTATCTATTTGGACTTTTTATATGCCTATCCAGTGTTTTTATATTGCTATACATAGTTTTTTATATTGTTATATATAGTTTTATGCTAATAAATATACTTATATTTTTATAACACTGCTGGCATTGTTCCTGCTCTTTTAAAGAAGGTGTGTGGTCCTTAACCACATATACCCTTGATCAGAGCCGATGTGGATGGCTCTGTGTCTGTAAGTACCAACCTGTTCTTTTTTTATACATATTTGGAACCATACGGTACTGCACCATATATATGTTTCAACATTTCAGAATTTAAAGAAAAGAGTATCCAGCAAAAAAGAAGGGATAGGGTCGCCTTCACGGACCCCACAAGCTATCAAATTGAGCTATATACTATTAGCTCTCCAAAGTGTGAGTGGGAATTTTTCACTCTTAATTGATATTCACTTTTTGTCACAGTTTACACTATGTTTTGTATATTTTGTTTATTTTCAAGGTATTGAATTTCTACTTAGGACATTCTTTATATACCAAAAGGTACTGTCCATGTATATACCCACATTTTAAGTTGATTCACAAGTGTTACCATTAATATTCACAACTGTTACAATTATATAAACTTCTAGCGCTGCACCAGCACACTACCACTGCATCTCAGATTTACTACATTAGGCGTGTTCTAGGGGGTAAATATTTCGGATTGCTACTGCATCCAGGCTGACGCTAAGCAGGCTAGGAAATTCAGCAAGCTGGGGGGACTTCCACCCTATATTATATGCTGGTGCCCATTCTCTTGATTTGCACGATTGGGGTCATACCTAGCAACAGTTTTGAGCACCCACCTAATTTACTCGCTGACTGCCCTGTATTTAACTTGTTGACTAAACCTGTACGTTACTCATGTTTTAGGATATATCATATGGTTTTTGCAAGGCTACCTTCATAATTACTACACTATACGTGTTATTCATTTTCTGGAAAGCCTACTTAATATAAAATGAGGCCGCCATGCGTAGGAGATGTAATACTGTGTTTATGTGACCTTATCCTGTACAAATGCTATGCATCACCTCTTCTTTATTCTGTACCCCACTTCATTCTTGTCTCAATAAAAGAAAGATTGACAAAAAAAAAAAAAAAATGTTCTGTTAATAAAAAATAGGCACGCCAAGTACACATGCTTGATATGAAATTGTATCATATGCCTAGAAATGTCAACAATATCATTGTTAATGCCTCCAAACACCTGTACATTACTGCATGGTTTACACTATGTATTGTGATATTATCCTCTGAATAGAGTATTTTTTTCCAGGTTTGAGCTGTGAAAGCCTAAAATCAACTTCTCATAATAAGAGTTCAACATACCCTGTTACAGAAAAATAACTTTCTTAAAATTCACACACACTCAGTGCACATAATACAAAATGTAATCTCGTTGGCACACAAAGTACTATGTGGAGCATGAACTTTTTTTTTTTTTTTTAATTCTTTATTTGTGGTGTGCAGACATATACATACACAGAACATTGGCCACAATAGCCGAAATAAACATCGAACAAGCGTACATGGGATACAGCTTCACGGCACATGAATCAAGAATATGTGGTGCTCTGCACATTTTACAATTAAAATAAACATTTTAAAACTAGTCATTTATTGTTGTTAAGTTAAAGTGCGCTGATGAATAGTAGTACCTATGGAATTTGCTCTACTTTGTCAGGTAAAGCCTTTCTAGGATATGGCACTTAAGGTAGACCCAGTCATTGCTGCGAAGTGGGCGGTCTGTTAGTTTAAGCGCATTCTCCTCCGAACGGGAGGCAACCATTATAACTGTAGTCATACATCTGGTAGCAGATTAGTTATACATTTTAAAGTTGCTCTGCTTTATCAGGTAAGGCCTTTCTAGGACATAGCTTTTAGGGTAGGCCCTGGCCTAGCTGCTAAATGGGTGAACTGTTAGTTTAAGCGCATTCTCTTCCGAACGGGAGGCAACCATTATAGTTGTAATCATACATCTGATAGTAGAATAGCTATAAATATGAACTTCACTCTGCTTTATCAGGTTAAGCCTTTCTAGGATATGGCACTTGAGATATACACTTACATAGCTGCGAAATGAGTGTTCTATTAGTTTAAACGCATTCTCCTTCTAAAGGGAGGCAACCATTATAACTAGAGTCATACATCTGGTAGCAGAATAGCCATACATTTGAAAGTTGCCTTGCTTTATCAGATAAAGCCTTTCTAGAATATGGCACTTAAGGCAGAACCTGACATATCTGCGAATGGGTGTTCTGTTAGTTTAAACACATTCTCCTCCGGACGGGAGATAACCCTTCTAACTGTAGTCATATCTCTGATAGCAGCCATCTTAGTCCAGGAAGCATCTTGACATGCAAAATAACATTTACAATTCGCGTGAGAAAACAATCTATAACAATCTAATTCTGCTATGTTGACAGGACCTGGGCCCTCAGTTTTAGTGTCGGACACGCTACCTGCTGTCTAAAACATACGAGTGACAAATATAGTGAAGGCGTGATCCACAGCAATTTACATCCTGTCGTGACCTATGGTATGTGTGCTCAATGCAAGAGGGTTATTTGGCCACATAGTAAGCAATCTACAGTGTTTAGTAAAATTTAGGCATTTAAACGTGGGGCCAGACTGTTTGCTGGTTGGATAAATACTCATATACAGGTGAAAAGACCGTCTACAATTGTTTGCAACTGTTTTGCCTTCTATTACATGCAGTCAGTCCAGGTTAAGTTGGGTACGTATATACATATACACCTCGGGGGTGGTCAGTCACTGCGGAGGAAACCTGAGGCTGTAAGCGTAGAGACAGCTAGATTACTGGTAGCTCGATGCCTCTTCAGTCTCAAGTGCAGTCAGAGTCTGAGGTGGGGGGGCCTGTGTCCGCCGGTCGGCGGTGACTGCGTGGGTTACCTTCTGTGTCCCTCGCCAGACCGTAAGAAGGTCTGCGGGTGCCGTATTCCCTAACATGCACTGTCTCTGTACGGCCTGCACCGTTCATGTTTTCTCGCATGCCGTCTGTGGGTACTTGTTGTTGTAGCTGCAGGGCCTGGAAGAATCCCGCAGGGTCCTCATCTGCAGACAGTGTCAAGATTGAGTCCTTTAGTGGGACAACTAGGGTACCCGTCACTCCCCAGCGGTACCTGATGCCCTTGTCCCTCAGTTGTCTGGTGATCGGCATGAGTTTCCTCCGTTCCACTAGGGTTAGAAATGGGAGGTCAGCGAAGACTTGCACAGGGTGGTTGTCCACTGTGATGGTGGGATTTTTCCTGGAGTAGCCCATTAATGTAGCTTTAACTGCCGCATCTCGGGTGACAGCTATTATGTCCCTTGGTGCGTCTGCGGGGGCAGTCGGGGCTTTTCGGATCCGGAATGCTGCCTTTATCGGCCGGGTGTCGCCTTCTTTTTTCGCCCCCATTAACTGCGCCATATTGTTTACATATGTCAGCAGGGCCTCCGTGTCTATTTCTTCTGGGGCTCCGCGAATGCGGATATTTCGTTTGCGGTGGCGGGTTTCCAGCGCCGTAACTGAGTGGGTGAGTCTTTGAAGTTGTAGCGTTAACGAATCTATGCGTGTTTTGGCTTCAGCCAGCAAGGTGTCTCTTTCACCCCCTTGGGTCTCGACTTTGTCCAGCCGTTCTTTTACGCTGGTCACCTCTGTGCAAACCCCCGCCAGATCTGCTTTCCACAGCGCCCTTAAGTCCAGGAGGAGTTTTTTAATGTCGCCTTTCGTGGAGGGCGAGTCATCAGGGTCCGATGCTTCGGATTCAGAGATTTCTGCGTCCGGGGTTGTTACCTGGGGGTTCTCCCCTTCTCTGGATGAGTCAGAGTCGCTGGCGCTTTGAGGCCTACTCGGCGCCATTTTAGGCTGTGGAGGTGGTTGCGGCCTTTCGAAGGAGCGCCTGATATCGGGCTGAGAAGGACCCTCCAGACGGGCGATTTTTCTGTTCTTCCGTCCCATCTCTCTGTTGGGGGTTTAGTGCTTATTATAGCGTGGTTTCCAGGTAGTTAACCCTGCTTTCTGTGGCGGTTATAGGCTGTTTTAGGTCGGTGAAGCAGGAGCTCCATAAAAACACGTCTGCTGTGCCGAGAATGTTTCTAATTCCGGAGCATGAACTTTTTAACTGTCTGTAATGAAAGATTTTCTCTACAGAAGAAAGTGCTCACTTTGAAATGTTCCTTTTTATATTCATCACAAATATGTGCCTGTAGAAAGAAAAAGATGACAATAACAGATGTGGAATCTGAGACTAGAAGAACAGTACAGAAGCTCCAGAGTTCGGAATGTTGTTTATAATACTGAAACATTGACCAGAAACTAAATTGCAAATAATTGTTTCCCTTTTAAAAACCTTAGAAACACTGGAATCACAATTGCATATAAACAGAACAAAAAAAAAGGAGATTTTTTTTTACAGCATTGCACGAAATAAAGGTATTAATTAAGTTGGTAGTTAAAACCACTCACATGGTACAAAGCCATGCACCGGCTCTATATAAACAGCATCATAAATATTATTGATGGTATTTCTTTTATTTTTCATAACGATTGTTTTTGGTTTGATGGTCATGTCTTTCTCAAGCTCTCCAGTAATGTGATGGGGATGAGGTTCAAGCCCAGTTTTTCCAACCTCTTCATGTCTCATTGGGGAAGAGGGGGTTATATATAGGAGGCATGACTAGACAACAGACCTGGTCCTCTGATCTTTTCTTTATTTTAGATGGTTATGTGGAGAGAAGTGTTTTTAACTAATGTAAATCAAAATAATTGTGGCATTAATTTAGAGTATTTATAGTACGTGAAAAAGTATAATATTTGGACTTTGAGATTTATATTGGAAATAATGCTGTAAAAACGAAAACCTTTTTGTAGTTCAAACTATTTTTAGTGTCGTGACATATTTAAGACCATAAGTACAGACACATACGTGAAGGGGAGCTGATGTACCCACTGGCACCAACATTTATTCAAATGCACATAAATAAATGAAAATTTTGATAAGAAAGAAACTAATAAAAATAAACCAAATTAAAAGAAAACAAAAACCAATAAAAAAAAGATGCTCTTTGTCAAAACAATAAAAAATTGTTGAAAGTGCAGGTTGATAATTCGCTACAGTAAGCGGCCAGTGGAAATTAAGGGTCAAAGAAGTGGATTTATTCAATTAAGGATGTCTATTTAGTGGATTGGAGGTTGGCCTGCAATTACTTTAGTGAGATACCAATTCGTATATATTTAAAGGTTGACTTAAAGGGAAACTCTAGTGCCAGGAAAACGATCCGTTTTCCTGGCACTGGAGGGTCCCTCTGCCTCCCACCCCCCAATCCCCAGTTGCTGAAGGGGTGAAAACCCCTTCAGTGACTTACCAGAGGCAGCGACAGGTCCCACGTCGCTGCTTCCTCCTCCCCCGCCGCTCCTCCTTCTGCTTACGTCGGCCGGTGGGCGAGACTGATCTCGCCAGCCGGCCGAGGAGACCTAATGCGCATGCGCGGCAATGTCGCGCATGCGCATTAGCGCACCCCATAGGAAAGCATTGAAAATTAATTTCAATGCTTCCCTATGGGGAATAGAGCGACGCTGGAGGTCCTCACACAGCGTGAGGACGTCCAGCGACGCTCTAGCACAGAAAACCTGTGCTAGGGACCAGGAAGTTCCCTCTAGTGGCTGTCTAATAGACAGCCACTAGGGGAGGACTTAACCCTGCAAGGTAATTATTGCAGTTTAAAGAAAACTGCAATAATTACACTTGCAGGGTTAAGGGTAGTGGGAGTTGGCACCCAAACCACTCCAATGAGCAGAAGTGGTCTGGGTGCCTAGAGTGTCCCTTTAAGCTTGGCTTGGATGGACCAATCCAGAGAGTTTATGTAAACTTGCTGTAAAAGGTTTTTTTTAGTAAAAATGACACTTTAGTCACCAAAACAACTTGAGATTAATGATTAATTAAAGTTTCCGTGTACAAAAAATCGTGCCCCTGTAATCTCACTGCACAATTATCTGCATTTAGAAGTTAAATCACGTTGCTTATACAGCCCTAGGTAAACCTCCCTGCATGTGACTTACACAGCCTCCCTAAACACTTCCTGTAAAGAGTCATTTAATGTCTACACTTCCTTTATTGCACAGTCTGTTTAATTTAGAATGTCTTATCGCCTGCTCTGTTGACTTGCCAGACACAGTAGGAGCCTCCTCTATATAAAGAGCAGGAAATACAAACCTTTAAAGTAAGTGACATATGAAGCCATTTTGTTTTCATGCAGGGTTTTTCAGTCACAGTCAGTGGAGGTGTGGCTAGAACTGCATAAACAGAAACAAAAGTAATTTAACTCATAAATGGCAGTACATTGAGCAGTGAGACTTCAGAGAAATGATCTGTACACCAAAACTGCTAAAGTTGTTTTTTTGTGACTATAGTGTCACTTTACTGTGCTTTTCTGCAATGAGGATTTGACCCAACCCATTGTAAATAAATAGGATACTTTAGTATGTTATAATGATAGCAGAGGACAGGATGGGAGAATCCAATTATGAAGGATACATTTGCAAGCTACATTTCCAACTAATTTGGAAGTAGGATGGAGAGTTATGGAGCTGTGCTCCCAAAATTGAGGAAGCAGGGTCATGATGTAGTGGTTCACATAATCAATGACTTGTTTCCAAAACTTTTGTATCCCCTCACTTTCACAGAAACAATTGTAAAGGTCTGCTCCATCAATCCCACACTTCAAACAGTTTGCCTTGTTTCTCATTTTCAGAGAGAACTGTTATTGGAGAGAATAATAGGCATGACGTACCATTTTCAAATGCTGTAGATAAAATGCAACTAGAAGCAATTTGAGTATTTTACTAAAACTTGCTTTAAAGTTTTGATGTGAATAGCTACATTGACACAAGAAGCTGTCATTTTACACCATGGCTTAAAACTGCAACAAAAAGCCATCTTATTAGGTTATATAGAAATTGTATTGATTGACAAAGTTTTATGAGCAGGCCACAATTTAAAAAAAAAATCTTTCTAAGAAATAAACTACACTCTCGAAGAAGAAGAACAAAGAACAATAGAGATGGTATAGAAGTTGTATAGAACACAACTCAGGCAATATAAAACAGAAGAATATAAAAATGAGCTCCGGAAGACAGGGATCCCTATTATTTTAGACTACAATAACGAATATAGGGAAATTGAAATAATTGAAACCAAACATTGTTACATTGTAACATCAAATCATGTTTTAGAGAAATTAATGGATTTAAAACCAAAGAGCAAAAAAAGAAAAAAACTAAAGTAAATAGGCTTGAGTTTATGAGAAGCGGTATTGGCTTTTATCCCTGCAAACAACGTGAATGCAAGTGTTCTTATGCACAGCTAAAATAAAGACTTAAAAAAATGTCTAATGTGGTTGCGCTTGGGTACAGTGGCAGATCCAGAGCCTGATCTCGGGAGGGGCACTTGTAGATTATTTAAATAAATAATCCAGACACAATAACCACTACAGCTCAGTGTAGTGGTTATAGTGCCAATAATGCCAAGACCCCCTCCCAGAGTAAGTAGTCAAACTGTTTAAGAACTGTTTGACAGGAGCTGAGCCGTCGCATGGCGGACGAGCTCCGGGCCAAAAATCCTGTAATAAGCCTGAAGCCTGCCAAAACCCATAGCAAGTGGCCCCAAAAGCTAGTGCACTGACCCTGGCGACGGGGGGACCACAAACACAGCAAAACGCCAGCAAGCTCTAAGCCTGTACTGACCGCCACAACCTGGGGATAGATCTGCGGCCTGCACGAGGCCTATATGACCGACATGGGGGAGACGGCCGCTCCCTCTGCCGATTGCAGCACCAAGGACCGGAGGTCTCCCCAGTACACTCTATCCCCCCCCCCTGCCGGTGAGGGATATCCCGGCATAGAGTGTGACACAGGAGGGAAGCCCCAACAGAGGCCTACCTGCCGCGAAAAACGAGGACAACCCAACATGGCGGATGAAGCATGGGACCCTGCACCTCTGCCCCCTCTGGCGGAGCGGCTAGACCGCCTGTTCGACGCCTTCTGGGCCAGGCTAACCGTGCTTGATACCCCCAGCACTCACGGGTCAGCCGACCAAGCTACTCCAAACCGGGGCCGCCCAAAGGACCGAAGACGGCAACAGAAGCGACCCTTACGGGCCTCCGGAGCGGAGGGGAGGCGGATAAAACGCAAGCAGCGGGTGAAACAGATGACCGCATGCAACCCCGCAGCCCAACACACTACTTCTCCCAAGCTCCTGCACGGGCACCCTCCTCCATACTCTGCCCCACAACGAGCACAGTCAAGACCACATCTGCCCACAAGGAGCCAGGGGACAAGCTTGAAACCCACAAGGCCGACGCCTGTGCCCATATGCCGGACCAGGGGCCCGACGCACCAATTTACACCTCGGCAGGGCACCCAGCGGAATCACCTCCCAAGCAAAATGCCCATGTCTCACAGCTTCACATCTCTGCAGTCATACTGCCTCATCAGTGCCGGATGGAATCGCTGGGATATGGAGGCTCAGCTGGCTGTGCCGCGGCGAATCCTGAAGTCGGGAGTGGGTTGAATGCATATCAGAGACTGCCCGAGGTTACCCCGCAACCACATGCTGACACTTGAACTTTATTTTATGTTATATGCCTTCTGTTTTAAGTTTCTAACATCACAATGTCTGATACTCCACTCTTGTCTTACCCACACACCTCGCACATCAGACACACTCTATTAGTCTCTCACTCATTCTACTTTAACCCGCTGTCACTGCACGCTGTAAGTTTGCATGCCCAATACCTCTAACAAACCACTTTTAAGCAACTACCTGAAGGTTCCTGCTGCCCCTCTGGGACCAGTCACTTGTTTATACGCGACATGCATGGCCTTGCTGCCCTGGACACACTCCCTGTCCTATAGGCCTGATTTAAAAGCCTGACCTACAAGCCTGACTTACAAGCCTGACTTACAAGCCTGATTTACAAGCCTGATTTACAAGCCTGATTTAAAAGCCTGTTTTTCTAAGCCTGATTTATATGCCTGTCTTCTAAGCCTGTTGTATACGCCTGTTTTTCATGCATATTTAATAACAAAAAAAAAGTGCATTGTCTATTGACCCCCTACTGTAACTAATGTCTTGAAACCTGCATATGGAATGCCGTTGGGGTACCATATGTATGCCTGTGACTAATATACGCACTACAAAAATAAAGAATTAAAAAAAAAAAGAACTGTTTGACAACTTACCTGAGGTCCTCTGGGAAATGGGGCTGTTGTAGGGCAGAGGAGCAGTGGTATGTGTGAGTGGTGCAATGTGTGAGGGGTGCAGTGTGTGTGTGTGTGAGGGGGACAGTGTATTAGCAGTGTGTGTGTGAAGGTTGCAGTGTGTACGTGAGGGCGGCAGTATATGTCAGGGGTGCAGTGTGTGTGTGGATCAGTATGTGTGTGTGACAGTTACAGTGTGTGTGTGTATTGCAGTGTATTTGTGGGGCAATGTATGTGTGTGGGGGCAATGTGTTTATGGGGGCAGTGTGTGTTTGTAGGGGCAATGTGTGTTTATGGGGGGCAGTGTATGTGTATATGGGGGCAATGTGTTTATGGGGGGCAGGGGCAATGTGTGTATATGGGGGGCAGGGGCAATGTGTGTGGATATGGGGGGCAGGGGCAATGTGTGTGTGTGTGTGTGTGTATGGGGGGCAGGGGCAATGTGTGTGTGTGTATGGGGGGCAGGGGCAATGTGTGTGTGTGTGTGTATGGGGGGCAGGGGAAATGTGTGTGTGTGTATGGGGGCAGGGACAATGTGTGTGCATATGGGGGGCAGGGGCAATGTGTGTGCGTATGGGGGGCAGGGGCAATGTGTGTGCGTATGGGGGGCAGGGGCAATGTGTGTGTGTGTGTATGGGGGGCAGGGGCAGTGTGTGTGTGTGTGTATGGGGGCAGGGGCAATGTGTGTATGGGGGGCAGGGGCAATGTGTGTATGGGGGGCAGGGGCAATGTGTGTATGGGGGGCAGGGTCAATGTGTGTGTGTGTATGGGGGGCAGGGGCAATGTGTGTGTGTGTATGGGGGGCAGGGGCAATGTGTGTGTGTATGGGGGCCAGGGGCAATGTGTGTGTGTATGGGGGGCAGGGGCAATGTGTGTTTATATGGGGGCAGGGGCAATGTGTGTGTGTATGGGGGGCAGGGGCAATGTGTGTGTGTATGGGGGGCAATGTGTGTG
The DNA here is from genome assembly GCF_036172605.1 of Pelobates fuscus. Classification (NCBI taxonomy): domain Eukaryota; kingdom Metazoa; phylum Chordata; class Amphibia; order Anura; family Pelobatidae; genus Pelobates; species Pelobates fuscus. The sequence continues at coordinate 120,731,999 of NC_086321.1, forward strand.
TATGGGGGGCAGGGGCAATGTGTGTGTGTGTGATAAGAAGGATTTTTTTTTTCATGTGTGTGTGTTTTTTTTTATTTATTTAATTAAATAAATGTTATGTCCCCCCTCCCTTCTTACCTTTACTGGGAGGAGGGGGGACATCTTTCGTTCCCTGGTGGTCCCAGTGGGGTTCATTGGTGGTCCCAGTGGTAGAACTGAACTCTAGCCCGCGCTCCAGGGCTAGAGTTCACTCTCGCGAGATTTGGAGCGTTGCCGTGGTAACCGCGGCAACGCTCCAAATCTCGCGAGAGGAGGACCCGGAGGAGCTGCTGGTAACAGCTCCCGGGTCCTCTCTCCCTCCCCTGACGGTCGGCTGTCAGTAATGTGCCTGCGGACCGGGGAGGGAGATCACTGATCTCCCTCCCCGGTCTGCAGGCACAATGCAGGGCTGGCACTTGGGCAATGTCAGCCCTGCATTAGCCGGCAGGGGAGAATCTCGGGGGGGGGCAATTGCCCCGTTGCCCTCCCCCTGGATCCGCCACTGCTTGGGTACAACCTGTATAGTCGTGATGGATTGCACCTAAACGGAAGAGGGTCTGCTGTGCTGGGGGATAGGATGGCTAGGAGGTTGGAGGAGATTTTAAACTAGTAGTAGGGGGGAGGCTCAAAGCAATCTAGAAAATGGAGATAGGATAGAAATGAGATGGGCCTTATCTCAGAACAATGGGGGTGGAGATGGGGGGAGGGGGAAACTCAGAACAGAGGAGGTATGTAATATTGATTCACAAAAAGTACAAATGACTCATGGTAATATTAAATGTATGCTTATGAATGCAAGGAGCCTATATAACAAAATGGGGGAACTAGAGGCAATAGCATACACTAAACAATACGATATAATAGGCATAACAGAAACATGGTGGGATGAGACACATGACTGGGCAGTTAACTTAAATGGGTACACATTATTTAGGAGGGATAGGAAAAACAAGAAGGGTGGTGGGGTATGTTTGTATGTCAGCCATGAGTTAAAGTCAAATCTTAGGCATGTGGAGTGTGACGAGGAAAATGTGGAAGATTTATGGGTAGATATCTGCTTGGGGCAAACAAAGGGAAATACGTTATTGGTTGGGATATGTTATAAACCACCAAATGTAAATATTAATGAGGAAGAACTGCTGTTAGAGCAAATTGGTGAAGCTGCAAATCGGGGGAACACATTAATTATTGGAGATTTTAATTAGCCGGACATAAATTGGGATAGAGGGACTAGTACTTCAGCTAGGGGAATCCGTTTTTTTGAATGTGTTAAATGACACCTTTATGTCACAACTGGTATAAGGACCAACTAGAAAGGATGCTTGTCTGGATCTCGTTATAACAAACAATGTTAATCTTTTAACCAACATTCAAGTAGGGGAGCATTTGGGAAATAGTGATCACAATATGGTAACTTTTGAAATAAACTCAAAAAAGCAAAAGCATGTGGGGTATATTAAAACGTATAATTTTAAAAAAGCCAATTTTAGGATTAGGGCAGCTCTACAACATATCGACTGGCATAAACGCCTTAGTGATAAAAACACTGAGGAAAAATGGAAACTATTCAAACAAATATTAGAAAGGTACATTTCACAGTATGTACCATTGGGTAATAAATATAAAAGAAACAAATTAAAACCAATGTGGCTTAGTAGAGAAGTAAAACAAGAGATTAAAAATAAGAAAAGGGCTTTTAAAGCATTTAAATCGGACCAATCAGATGCATCCTATATAAGATATAAGGAAGCCAATAATACTTGCAAAAAGGCAATTAAAGTGGCTAAACTAGAAAATGAGAAATTGATAGCCAAAGAATGCAAAACCAACCCCAAACATTTTTTCAAGTACATTAATTCTAAAAAAACAAAAAATGAAAGCGTAGGTACACTGAAAACAGAGATGGGTCTGTTAGTCAATGAAGACCAGGAAAAGGCAGAAATTTTAAATAACTATTTTTCTTCGGTATATATTAATGAGGATCCTATGGCAAGATATATGCATATGATTGCTGCAACAAACTTGCAGATAACTTGTGATTGGATAACTCGAGACAAGGTGCTACAGCTATTAAAGAAAATTAATGTAAATAAAGCTCCGGGGCCTGACGGTATCCACCCACGAGTACTTAAGGAGCTAAGTGGGGAAATAAGTGAACCTCTGTATTTAATTTTTCAAGATTCTTTTGTTTCAGGTATTGTACCGGAGGATTGGAGGAAGGCAGATGTTGTTCCTATATTTAAAAAGGGTTCAAAATCCTTGCCTGGAAATTATAGACCTGTGAGCTTAACTTCTGTGACAGGGAAATTATTTGAACGGCTATTAAGGGATAATATTCAGGAATTCATTGGGAAGAACTGTGTTATTAGCAATAATCAGCATGGTTTTATGAAACATAGGTCATGTCAAACTAACCTAATTGCATTCTACGAAGAAGTAAGTAGAAATATAGATCAGTGTGTTGCAGTGGATGTGATCTACTTGGATTTTGCCAAGGCATTTGATACGGTTCCTCACAATAGGTTAGTCTTCAAACTAAAAGAAATTGGTCTAGATGAATATTCTTGTTCTTGGGTAGAACATTGGCTTAAGGATAGAGTACAGCGAGTTGTCATAAATGGTAAATTTTCAAGCTGGACAAAAGTGGTAAGTGGTGTCCCTCAGGGTTCTGTTTTGGGACCACTTCTATTTAACATATTTATAAATGATCTTGAAATGGGCATTGAAAGCCATGTATCAGTGTTTGCAGATGACACAAAACTTTGCCTTGCTTCAGAGGGATTTGGATAGATTGGGGGACTGGGCACTAAAATGGCAGATGAAATTTAACGTAGAAAAATGCAAAGTTATGCACTTCGGGGTTAAGAATGCACAAGCAATTTACACCCTAAATGGTAGTGAACTAGGGATAACCACACACGAGAAGGATTTGGGAATTGTTATAGACAACAAATTAGGTAGCAATATGCAATGCCAATCTGCCGTTCCTAAGGCCAGTAAGGTTTTGTCATGTATAAATAGGGGCATAAATTCTCTAGATAAAAATATAATTTTGCCTCTTTATAAATCGATGGTAAGACCACACCTTGAATATGCTGTGCAATTTTGGGCACCTGTTCTAAAGAAGGATATCATGGCACTAGAAAAAGTGCAGAGACGAGCTACAAAATTGATAAAAGGAATGGAGCATTTTAGTTATGAGGAAAGGTTAAAAAATTTAAATCTCTTCAGTTTGGAAAAACGGCGCCTTAGAGGGGATATGATAACATTATACAAATATATTCGTGCCAGTACAAACCATTATCTGGAAATCTATTCATAAACAGGGCTATACATAGGACACGAGGTCACACATTTAGGCTTGAAGAAAGGAGATTTCATCTAAGACAAAGAAAAGGTTTTTTTACAGTAAGAGCAATAAGGATATGGAATTCATTGCCGGAAGAGGTGGTTTTGTCAGAGTCTATACAGATGTTTAAGTTGCAATTGGATAAATACTTGCAAAAACATAACATACAGGGATACAATTTCTAATTAGTGGGGTAATAGCTGCTTGATCCAAGGAGACATCCTACTGCTATTTTAGGGTCAAGAAGGAATTTTTTCCTAGTTTGTTGCAAAATTGGAAGCGCTTCAGACTGGGTTTTTTGCCTTCTTTTGGATCAACAGCAAAAGCATATGTGAGGAAGGCTGAACTTGATGGACGCAAGTCTCTTTTCAGCTATGTAACTATGTAACTATGTAACTATGTAACAGTGGTAGAATAACAGGTGAGGAAAAAAGCACTCTTAAATATATCCTGTGCATATAACAGAAACACTTACCATGCCACAACAGCACTAGCAAGCCTGTTGAGCACAATAATTGTCATGGCATTCGAGAGACAGCACCATTTGAATGTTAAGATAAGCAGTCTAGATATGCATGAGTAAAATTCTAGAAAGGGAACACGTTTGGTATGCATGAATAAACCATGGTAAAACAATTAGACTAGATCAATATAATTAAAAATGTTGGGAATGTATACCACCCCAGGTAGCTCTAGGCACCCAACAGAAATGTCCTGGGTACTTAGGTAGAGGACATTGATTATCTGAGTACAACAGAATTAAGCATAAAATAACAAGCATGGTCTGCAAGAGAGCTATGGTCTGTTTATAGATCTGCAACCAGAGTCTCAGCCATGTGGTCAGCCTATTCCTGTCATGGGTGAGATGCAGTCCCTGCTGAGTTAGCCAGTCTGCAGGCCAAATGCCTTATTGTCATCTGTTGGTTCCAAGTGTATAGAAGCTGCCATCTCAATCCTGCTTCCCTTATCACACTCCCAATGCTTGTCTTAGAGTTTTTCAGCGCTCACTGGTTTGTACTTTAGCTTTCTGGCGGTGCATTAGAAAGGCCTCCCCGCTTCGTGGGAGCTTGGTGTTTCGGAGCATGTTTTATCAGCCTCAAGAACCAATAGGGGTATTTTGCCAGTCAATCTCCTCTAGAAAGATCCAAAAATTACATCCAGCCGCTGCAGAATGCCGGAAGATTTTTCAAGGGAGTCTGGAGTACACCTGGGATCTTGGATGTACCACCAACTGAGTATTCAGTATTTGCGGTACTGCCACTAAACCCTGTTGTTGAAGGGGAGCCACCAGGATGGGCATCCGGATAACCCTCGCAATGCCAGTGCTGGTATGGGAGATCGGCCGCCTCTCCCGCCCTCAGCACCTATCAGGCCACAGTCGTTTCGGCAGAGAACAGCGTCTGGATAAGGCTTGTGGACCACGGGAATCGCTCCCAGACCATTTCAGTTGCCAGACTCTATGCTGTCAGCTGTAAAATCGTAGCTAAATCACCAAAATGTAAGATTACTCTCAGGGAACACATTCAGCCACCATTACAGTCATGGCCATCCACCACCTTTAGACATTTTTAACCTCCAAGTTATACTACACCTATATAGAGAGTTTGTTTTACCTTGGTCCACAGCAGCTGTTCAGTGGGTATACCCTTTTATATCTCTATATCTATAGCATTTATTGTTTATAGCTGCTTTCATAAGCTAAGGATTTTTTCCCTTGCTCTTCCCAGTGTAGAACAGTGGGTTTTGCAGTTTACAAGCACTGCACTGTATACAGTTGCAAGAAAAAGTATGTGAACCCTTTGGAATGATATGTATTTCTGCACAAATTGGTCATAAAATGTGATCTGATCATCATCTAAGTCACAACAATAGACAATCACAGTCTGCTTAAACTAATAACACACAAAGAATGAAATGTTGCCATGTTTTTATTGAACACACCATGTAAACATTCACAGTGCAGGTGGAAAAAAGTATGTGAACCCCTAGACTAATGACATCTCCAAGAGCTAATTGGAGTGAGATGTCAGCCAACTGGAGTCCAATCAATGAGATGAGATTGGAGGTGTTGGTTACAGCTGCCCTGCCCTATAAAAAACACACACCAGTTCTGGGTTTGCTTTTCACAAGAAGCATTGCCTGATGTGAATGATGCCTCGCACAAAAGAGCTCTCAGAAGACCTACGATTAAGAATTGTTGACTTGCATAAAGCTGGAAAGGGTTATAAAAGTATCTCCAAAAGCCTTGCTGTTTATCAGTCCACGGTAAGACAAATTGTCTATAAGTGGAGAAATTTCAGCACTGCTGCTTCTCTCCCTAGGAGTGGCCGTCCTGTAAAGATGACTGCAAGAGCACAGCGCAGACTGCTCAATGAGGTGAATAAGAATCCTAGAGTGTCAGCTAAAGACTTACAAAAGTCATGTCAAATGCTAACATCCCTGTTAGCGAATCTACAATACGTAAAACACTAAGCAAGAATGGATTTCATGGGAGGATACCACAGAGGAAGCCACTGCTGTCCAAACAAAACATTTCTGCACGTTTACAGTTTGCACAAGAGCACCTGGATGTTCCACAGCAGTACTGGCAAAATATTCTGTGGACAGATGAAACCAAAGTTGAGTTGTTTGAAAGAAAAACACAACACTATGTGTGGCGAAAAAGAGGCACAGCACACCAACATCAAAACCTCATCCCAACTGTGAAGTATGGTGGTGGGGGCATCATGGTTTGGGGCTGCTTTGCTGCGTCAGGGCCTGGACGGATTGCTATCATCGAAGGAAAAATTAATTCCCAAGTTTAACAAGACATTTTGCAGGAGAACTTAAGGCCATCTGTCTACCAGCTGAAGCTCAATAGAAGATGGGTGTTGCAACAGGTCAATGACCCAAAGCATAGAAGTAAATCAACAACAGAATGGCTTAAACAGAAGAAAATACGCAGTGGCCCAGTCAGAGTCCTGACCTCAACCCGATTGAGATGCTGTGGCATGACCTCAAGAAAGTGATTCACACCAGACATCCCAAGAATATTGCTGAACTGAAACAGTTCTGTAAAGAGGAATGGTCAAGAATTACTCCTGACCATGTCAGGAGTAATTCTCCTGACATGTCTGATCTGCAACTACAGGAAATGTTTCGTTGAAGTTATTGCTGCCAAAGGAGGTTCAACCAGTTATTAAATCCAAGGGTTCACATACTTTTTCCACCTGCACTGTGAATGTTTACATGGTGTGTTCAATAAAAACATGGCAACATTTCATTCTTTGTGTGTTATTAGTTTAAGCAGACTGTGATTGTCTATTGTTGTGACTTAGATGATGATCAGATCACATTTTATGACCAATTTGTGCAGAAATCCATATCATTCCAAAGGGTTCACATACTTTTTCTTGCAACTGTTTGTGGTTTGTTTTTTATTTATTTGCCCCTTCAAAAAGATAATGAATCGTTTTTAGCCTTACTCTTGTAACCATTCAGACCCTGAGGCAGGCAAAGCTAGCCGGATAAGGGACATGTGGGAGTATGGGGGAGTGTAGGTAGGAATTAGGAAGAGGTTCAGTAAGCAGGGGTGGGAGTTGTATAGATTAGGGTTTGGGTTGATATATATAGGGAGGCATTTCTTAATCCATGTCAGCCATCTTAAATATTCTGTCTAGGTAACAGCTTCCCTCCCTACCTCCCTGTTCTTCTTTTGTAATTTATTTGTTGATTTTCACTTTCTATTCTTGTCGCAGCAGTCCTTGCCATTCATTGTTACACCAGGAGTCCATGGAAGAATGATTAGCAGGGCGGATTCCTCCCCTAACCTCTGGTATAAGGTATTGGTTGATGGATGCGCCCACTTAGCTAACGGCTGGCTAGTGGTTAGAAGTATGTTAACATAAGGCCAGGTTTGAGGCCAGTTGGTGGTTTGGATGAGGGGAAAGGACAGGTGCCCAGGAGGAGTTGGGATTGGTTGGCAAGGTCTGGTTCCAAATTAAATAATATATGTATTGTTTATTAGTATGTCAAGTTAATAATTTACGATATTATTGGTTAATTTAATAAAGCTGTGGCCTGTTTTTACTCCAAGCTATGTTTGAGTTTCATCATTGGGGTCCAGGTGGCATCTTGGGAGAGGGTGGTGCAAGGCTTCTACATGATTCCCACTATCTTCACACAGGACTTTAGTGTCTGTTTGGGTCTTCTCTCATTCAGTAACTTGTTATTAACCATTATGGGCCCTAAAAATTAAGATTTGGGGACTGAAGGGCCTGTATACACCTAAGGAAGACAGAAGTTGAAATGCTTTGTAAAGTAATTTGGGGCTGGCCAGTAGTGTAAGTATATTTATATACACTCCTGGCTTTATATTGTTTATACCCTGTGTATGATTATTTTAAATTTTTATTCTGCAAATAAAACCTTATTTGAATTGAAAAAGTCTGCTGGAAATTGAAGATCCTAATTTATTATCATAGTAGCCCAAGTCTATGAAGGGGAACCCTGATACTGATTATATAGAGCCTGCATACAGCTCTGTATCTTGTAAATGGTTTTTACAACCAACTTAATTTAAGACCCTTATATTATTATTCTGGTGTGCTATGAAATTGCTCTCCTATTTGTTTTGTTTGTACATAATTGAGATTGCAGTGTCCCTAAAACAGAAATAAAAAGTGATTTAACACCTAAATGACAATGAATTGAGCGGTGAGATTTCAGAGGCGTGATCTATACACCAAAACTGCTTTGTTAAGCTAAATTTGTTTTGGTGACTGTAGTGTCCCTTTAAATGAACTCTCCACACCCTTGAAGCACTTTAACTTGGAAAACTTTATGTTCAATTTGGAAATTTCAAATAAAATTGACACTTTTATAAATTATATTGGTTAGACCCCCCTGGCTTATCAAGGCAATAGGTTACTTCCTGGTTTGGTTAGCTTATTTACACTTGACTCAAGAGGCAGCAATTGCACAGGCCTGTCTTGAAAGACTACTTATTGAGCTGCATTCTGAATTCTGTGATTGAACAGTCACAGAAAGTATGGGGTGGGGTTAGAAGGGAAGGGCCTGTAAAGGCAGCAGACCTGCAGTTTTTTGCAAGCTGTTTTTACATATAACTCCAATGAAAATATGCATAATTAAATGGACACACCAAACCTCTAAAGCACTTTAGCTTGCTGAAAAGCTTTATGTGTGAATAGTGTGTCCACTTTTTTTTCAGTTTGGAAAAAGTGCAGATTTCTATAGAAATTGATGCTTTTATAAATTATACTGGTTACACCCCTCTGGCTTTTCAAGCAGACAACAGGTCCTGTTACTTCCTAGTTTGGTTAGCTTATGTCCACTGATTTTAAGAGGCAGCAATTGCCCAGAGCACCTTCCTTGCAAAGACTTCTCATTAAACTGCATTGGGAAGTCTGTGATTGGACAGCCACAGAAAGTCTGGGCGGGGTTAGAAGGGAAGGGCTTGCAAAGACTTCAGACAAGACATCTGCAGTTACGGCATGCTGTTTTTAGATATACCCCAATGAAAGAAATACATAATTAAATGCATGCATGCTCCAATTGAGGGTATATCGAGTGGATTTTTTATGGCAATCAATTGTCCCTTTAAGTCTACAGAAGTCTCATAGCATTGTATACGCATATTACACAACTTCAGAGATCTCATAGTAGGAAAAAGAGGACTATCAAGTCTAATAAAGCAAATTAATGTTACTACTGACTGCATAGCTAATATTTGTATTGCAATTAAGGGTTACAATTCCTGTGAATGAAGAGGGTTTAACCCCTTAAGGACACATGGCATGTGTGACATGTCATGATTCCTTTTTTTTCCAGAAGTTTGGTCCTTAAGGGGTTAATACAAGTATATTACTTTTAACTGTTATAGTGCTAGAATGATCAAAATGTTTCCCTGTAGGGAAAGACATCAGGCAGAACACTTTGCGGATTACACAGGACAGATAATATCAAGCAACTACATCCACTATCATTAGTGAGATATTCTGGCAGAAACTGTAACTGGCACCTTTCCCAGAGACAACACTATTCCTCTGGGTTCTGATAGACCCTAATGTTCTGGAAGGAAGGACACATATAAACAATAGATCATAAAAGTCTTAAAGTGAACTCTTAAAAAAAAAAAAAAAAAAATTACCGTAAAACACAAGTGTAAACAAACGGTGTTGTTTTTTATTATTGTTTTTCAAAGTGATAAATTATTGTATACCAAAATCAATAGAAGACAGTATATCGATCTAACATAGCAGAGAACGAAAACAAAAAACTGAAACCCACCCACAACATAATTCTTCAGCAATAGTAAATATCTGTGGCAGGCCCAGTCAGTCATCAATCAGCCATTCAGTAATAAATCTTCTTCCAGCCACAGTTGTAAACATATAACATTTCTGACTTGGGTAATTGTCTAAATGATGCTGCTAGACAAAACACAACTGAAAGGGGAATTGCTAATTTTATTACAAAATCGTTGAATTTGAAACATTCAACAACTGAGTTATTTTTTCTATTTATGTTGTAATACAATTTGTAATTACTTACAGTTCTTCACTATTTCTCTCGTAAATTAGTAAATATTTCAGTGGTTTGTTCCCCAAAACAAGAAGTCTTCTGTTGGGCCATAGACAGCTTTACCACAATTTTTTACATCTTGGTCTACATGACCAGGCTCTTAAATGTTTGTCACATAATTCACAAAGCCTGACAAATACAGAGGTTCCTGAAAGGAACAGATGACTTTTAAAAGACTGTCGAGATAGGAGATGGGGTCACAGAGCAGTGAAAATAAAGAAAACTCTACAGACAATGTCAGGAACTGTCTGTATAACACAATACAGCTGCCCAGCATCACATAAATGAAAATAAAATCACAAACTGAATGAGAAAAATCAAAGGGGGCACACAGAGTGTTATAACCAGCCTGCCCTGAGGTATAATTGACAAAAGGTGATGACCGTTGACATCACCGCTCTTTAAACATGTGAATGCTGGGCAGGAAATAGTGAGTACTGGATCATATTTTTCTTAATGTTTAACAGGACACTATGAGTACCAAAATAACATAAGCTTAATGAAGCCGTTTTGGTGTATAGATTATGCCCCTGCAGTCTCACTGCTCAATTCTCTGCCATTTAGGAGTTAAATGACTATGTTTATACAGCCATAGCCATACCTCCCTGCATGTGACTTACACAGCCTTCCTAAACACTTCCTGTAAAGAATCATCGCATGTTTACTTCCTTTATTGACAGGTAAGTCTCTACATTTACCTGTCACAGCACTCTGATTGGCTGGTTTGAAATATGTTTGTATGGCTATGTTTGTATACTTTTTATTTAAAATTGTATACAATTGTAACATTCTTCTTCTTTAACTGGGTAAGTATATTAGTAATTAGGCAATACTGTGCTTCGGCACTTCGGCACTTTGACACTTCAGAACTTCGGCAACTTCGGAACTTCGGCACTTCGGAACTTCGCCACTTCGACACTTCGGCACTTCTGTAATTTCGGAACTTCGGGACATTGGCAATTCGGCACTTCGGCACGTCGGACATTCGGAAGTACCCGAATGTCCGAATTGTCCGAAATTCGTCCGAATTCCTATTCGGACCGAAACGAATTGCACATGTCTAGTGCAAATTAATAAGTCACAGTTTTAGCGTCTGTGTGTGTATCTTTGTATGTGTGAGTGTGTGTCTGTTTGCAAGTGTATGTGTGAGTGTGTCTATAATTTCCTGTCTGTATTTCTATGTTTGTGAGGGAACCTATGTGAGCCCCCAAATTGTAAGTCCTAGAATTGCCGCTAGCATAGACTGTTTAACATTCTTTTTTTTAAAACATTTTTTATAATGACACATTGATTAACCCCTTAAGGACACAACTTCTGGAATAAAAGGGATTCATGACGGAATATATCCGTCATCTGTCCTTAAGGGGTTAAAGGGTCAGTATAGCAACAAATGTATTGTATGCTGTTTTACTGGTTTTGGTGTAAGTAGATTTCAGGGGTCATACCCTGGTTCTGAGACTGAACATTTTAAAGTATCTGGCCCCCACGTGTGTCCTTTTAAAAATGATTGAACAGGTTAAAAGAGACTTTACACATACCTTCCAACAGTCATAATAATCTGTGCAGGAGGTTTTAGATTGTGATTTACGACACGTGTGGTGTAAATATGTAGTGTGTAGCATTTACCTTATTTAAACAGGTTTAACAATAAAACAATATTATATTTTTAAGCATTTGAAAACAGCATCAGTTTTTGAATATACTCCAAAAAGTTTAGCTAATTAAATAAATCTGTTGTTGAGAAAAATACAAGTACATTCAGGTACATTTTAGCTTGTTTGAGTAAAAACAAAATGTCTGTTTTGACTAAATATTCAAATACAGTAGAAATTCCCTAGATACATATTCTAATGAAGCCTAGAACCAAGTCCATCTGTCAAGCTACCTTATATCCAGTAAACATCAGAAGCTTGGGTAGTGAACCATAACAAGCCTTGCAAGTGTACCGCCACTTTAATATTCTGTAGGAGTGCATAACTGTCAACTTTTTATTTTATTTAACTCCATCAATTGTTAACGAGATCAATAAGTTACATTATTACAGCAGTGAATTTTATTTTTTGTTGTTAATAGGTTGAACAATCTCAATAAATTAAAAAAAATATTATATTTCTGGTTATTTCTTATACACAGCATCAAATTGCTCTGGATACTTAAATAAAGATACTGTTGAGAACTTATTGAATATCAGATATAATACTAATATTATGATTACCAAATTATTACTGTTCTCTTCATTTAAATAAAAAATAGTGTAACATTTACATAAAATGTGCAAACTAGCTCTTAACATATGTATACATACATAAAACTGTATATATGTATAGACTGTATGCAATACATAAATATTCTGAAAATGTAAACAAGTTACATTACATTTTTTTTATTATTTATACAAATACTTTATTACTTTATAGAAATATTAGGAGGTTCAGTGTTTTAATAGTTATACAGTAACCCAAATCTAGTACAGAAGCAAAAATTAAATTTTCACACTTAGTTAAAAAAATAAAAATAAACAAAATAATATGATACCTTGACTATGGATGTGATGGTATTTGGTGAATATAGCTTGTTAATAATAGCACTAGAATGTAAAACTAAAAATTGGTAATATGTGTGTAATAGAGTTATGCGTTCTGGTGAAGTATTAAGATGGTGGGGCACCAGACTCCTCTCTCAGAATTTGACTTCACCATTTAGATCTGTAGTCATCATCTTTTGATCTGTGGCATCTGTTTTCTTAACCTCATGTATTCGACCCTTAACGGTAACAGATACAGAGTTGCCCATACAATACACAGAGCCAGGTACAATACAGAGATATCCATATAATACACAGAGCCAGGTACAATACAGAGATACCCATACAATACACAGAACCAGGTACAATACAGAGATACCCATACAATACACAGAGCCAGGTACAATACAGAGATACACCAGTCATCACTGGTGAGCCAGTGGAATTAGAAGAGGAGAGTGTGGAGAGGAATGGCAGCACGCATCTAGTGTGCGTTCGCCAGGAAATATTGTAGTCCTTTTTTCATGTCAACACAGCTAAGGCATCATTTGTCCTGCTTTTTTCTTGGCTGCCCAAATTGCTTCCTCACAATTGTTCAGTACGGAAATTCAGTTTAACAGTGTAATTACCTAAGGATTGCAACCCTAAAATACATTTTTCCTGGCAAAAAATAAATGTCCACCCTGCACAAGGATATTTAACACCTAAAAAAAACTATAAAGTCATTTTTGTTGATTTTTTTTTGTTGTGTGTGTGGTTAACAGTAGTGGTAACTCTGATAACTTGATAATTTTTTTCTTTTTGTAGAACATCTTAATGAGGTTAGGGCATGCTAGGCCATCTTACAAAAGGAAGGCATTAACGCTGTTAGGGCAGCATAGCACATCCTAACGATCGTGCCCTACCGGCAGCCCAAATACTTACTCTCTACGGCGTTCCCGATTGGAGGGACTGCCTAACAACTGAGGCAGTCCTCCTGCAGCAAATCCTGCCCATCTGTGTCATGTGATCGCAATGACACTGCGATCACATGACTTGGATCAGTCGATTACATCATTGCAAGCAGGGGGATTGCATGGGTTATCATAGAATAACATTAACCACATCATAGCATACCATTTGTAAAAGTAGACAATCCAGGATATTCAAAATGGGATATGTCCAGTCTTTTTTTTATCAGCCAAAGTTAGTGTTCATGTTTTGTTTTTTTGCATTTTTCACAAAGAAAAAAATGCCCTTTCACAGATAAGACCATCCTCATTATACATTTTACTGCTCTCATATTTGTGTTCAGCTATGTCTCACAAGTAAAACAGTACCCCCATGTACAGGATTTATGGGGTTCTAAGGTTACAGAGTAAATTATAGGACTTGCAGATTCAATTCTCTGGACTTTCTGCCTGGGTTGTCAGCAGGGCCGGACTGGGGATACAAAGCAGCCCTGGACAAAAATATATGCTATCCCCATAAGTCATTGTGCTATGTAGTGTGTGTGTGTTTTAAAATATATAAAATATTGGCATATTTCTTTTTATAATTGAAAATATTAGTCCTTTCAGGGTAATTAAATTATACAGTAAAGCATACTCACATGCAGACACAGACAATCTTACTGACACAAGCTCACAAACAAACAAACAAACAAACAAACAATCTCATTGATATATATAAGCTCATTGACATAAAAACACAAGCTCACTGATGCACACAAATAGGCTGTCAGATAGGAGACGATTGCCAAGTTTAACATAAGTGACTTTATTTGTATCCTTTGACATTATAACAGTTATTTTCGTGTCATGGAAATAATAATGAGCAAAAGGAAGAAATAATCATTAAGGCAATATGCCCTATAATGTAACAAACAATAGTGCAAATCAAATTTTCATTAATGTCCAGATAGTGTTTTTTTGCAGATAGTTCTGGTGCAAGTTTGAAGGAGTTCAGGCAGGTATGCAATACATGCAAGTACAGGATGGTGCAGGGTTGAAGCAATTCAGGCAGGTAAGTACCTTTAGGTATGATGCAATACAGCAAGTACAGGATGGTGCAGGATTGAAGTAATTCAGGCTGGTAAGTACCTTTAGGTATGATGCAATGCAGGCAAGTACAGGATGGTGCAGGGTTTCTTACATGAGCCAGGATCTGAAGTTCTTTGTCTGAACACGAACTTCAATGTAATGGCTATGAGGTTAGTTGGGTGTAACCTTTTGTAGCCGAGGTAATTAGTCCTATGCAGGTGAGGACTGAGGTCACTAGTGGTTAGGGAGGCCACAAGAGGTGAAAAACAGAACTGCATTTAAAGGAACAGTAACAAAAAGAAAAAAGTCTTACTTGTCATCATAATAATGTGACATAGACAGACAATCTCAATGACACACACAGACAAGCTTACTGGTACACACACACAAATTTAGTACAGACAAACTCTAATACACACACAAGCTGACTACAGACAAGCTCACTATCACACACAAGCTCACTACAGACAAGCTCACTGACACACACACACTATCCCTAAAGACAAGCCCATTAACACACACATGCTCCCTACAGACAAACCCATTGACACACACATGCTCTCTACAGAAAAGCTCACTAACACACAAATTCACTACAGACAAGCTCACTGAGACACACATGCTAACTAGAGACAAGCTCACTGACACACACATGCTTACTACAGACAAGATCACTGCACACACATTGTCACCACAGACAAGCTCAGACACACTCATGCTCCCTACAGACAAGCGCACTAACACACACACACACATGATCCCTACAGACAAGCTCACTGACACACATACAAGCTCACTCACTAGCAGACACACACACAAGCTCACTCACTAGCAGGCACACTCACACACAGAAGCTCCCTCATTAGCAGGCGCACAGACACAGAAGCTCCCTCACTAGCACACACACACAAAGAAGCTCCCTCACTAGCACACACACACACAAACTCACTCACTAGCAGATGCACACACACAGATGCTTCCTCACTAGCACACACACACACAAGCTAACTCACTAGCAGGCACACACACTCAGAAGCTCACTCACTAGCAGATGCACACACACACACACACACAGAAGCTCATTCACTCACTAGCAGATGAAAACACACACACACACACACAGAAGCTCACTCACTAGCAGATGCACACACACACACACACACACACAAGCTCACTTAGTACTGTTATACTCAGGAGACTTTGCTGAACACAAATATTTGTGTTTCAAAACAGTAAAAAGTATTCCAGCAAAAATATTGTCAGTGTAAGTGCCGTTTGTGTGCGAAAAATTCAAAAAATTTCACTTTCCCTTACGATATCATTGTTGTAATACATTTTACGGTTTTGAAACACAAATATTTGTGTTCAGCGATGTCTCCCGAGTAAAACAGTACCCCCCATGTACAGGTTTTATAGTGTCTTGGAAAGTTATAGGGTTAAATATAGTGCTAGCAAATTAAATTCCCTATACTTTCGGCCTGGGTTGTTAGGCAGGTCCCGCAAATTGTAATTAATAAAAGGACCTAATTATATAAAATTATTACATAAATATATATGTAAAATTATTATATATACACGTGTATATATATATATATATATATATGTATATAATTTTTTACAAATATTTTTATTTATATATAGATATACATATAGTGATGTATACGTATATACTTAGGTATATACATATATATATTATTTTGTTCTACGTGTATACTTAGGTATATACATATATATATTATTTTGTTCTACGTGTATTTTGATATCTATATATATATATTAATATCAAAATACAGTTAGAACGAAATTACACACATATATATTTTTAATTATTTATTTTTTATTTTTTTATTTTTATTTTTTAACGTTTTTATATATTTTTATTATAAATTATATATAATTATAATTATGTATATATTTAATCAATATCCTTCTACGTGTATTTTGATATTAATATATATATATATATATATATATATATATATATAATTATATATATATATAAATATTAAAATACACTTAGTGTATGTGTAAATGTGTGTGTCTTATATATATATATATATATATATAAAAGATCTAAGTATATTTGTAACTTTAATTTATTTTATTTTTAACTTTAAGGGGTTAAGAGGGGAGGAGAGGGGCAGAGACAGTGTCAGCCAGTGATTTTACATCACTGGCTGACACACAGGATCAGTGATCACAGTGACTGGCTGTCACTGTGATCACCTCCTGCAGATCACGGTAATTGGCCACAGGGGGAGTGCCTGGGTGGCCAGGCATGCCCCCTACTGCGATCTGCAGGGGGATCCTGCCTGTAGTTACATGTGTCAGCCAATAGGCTGACACATAGTAACTCTGATCGCAGTGACAGGCTGTCACTGCGATCAGATCGCAGGGAGAGGCTGTCTCTGCATTCAGATCGCAGAGACAGCCTCTCACTGCGATCATACTCTGCAGATCGCGGTCACTGACCACAGGGGGACTGCCTGGGGGGCCAGGCATGTCCCCCGACCCCGATCTGCAGAGTGAAAATGCCGCGGCTCCATGTGTCAGCCGATTTAAAAATCGGCTGACACATGGTAAATACCGATCGCAGTGACAGCCTGTCACTGCGATCGGAAGCTGCAGACCGCGGTCCCCAGGCACAGGGGGGCTGCCTGGGGGGCCAGGCATGCCCCCCGACCGCGATCTGCAGCGGCCATGTGCCGCCGGCCACGTGGGAGGCAAGACCGCCCAGGACGTTCTATGCCGTCCTGCGGCGTTTAGAGCCGGCCAATTAAGGACAGCATAGAACGTCCTCTGGTCTTAAGGGGTTAAACAACATGATTTCTAGAGAAGAAAGTTCAGTGTCTTACTCAACTTTTGATAAAGCTTTAAATTTGGTAAGAAAATGCGGAAGGGGTATTGATGGCAAACGGGGATATAGAATCTGCCTTTCGACTCCTGCCGATTCATCCCGAATCCTTCAATTCGCTGGGTTTTCAGTTCAAAGGCCAGTATTTTTTCGATAAGTGCCTGCCTATGGGTTGTGCGCTGTCATGTTCTTATTTTGAGACCTTTGCGACTTTCATGGAATGGATTATTCGGTATGAATCAGGTCAGGAGCAAGTAATGCATTACCAGGATGACTTTTTATTTGTGGGCACTAGAACTTACTAGAAACATTCAGAAGGGTGGCTGGTCATTTGGGAATTCCATTAGCAGAGGATAAAACGGTTTTACCCACGTTTTGCTTGCAATTTCTGGGAATAATGATTGATTCAACAAAAATTTAATTTACGTTGCCAGAGGATAAGATACTGAAAATGAAGACGCTGATCCAGCAGGTAATGGGCTGTGAGAAGGTGACATTAAAAGTTTTACAATCTCTGTTAGGTCTGTTAACATTTGCTTCACGGGTTATTCCAATGGGGAGAGCTTTCTCCAGGAAGTTGGGGATAGCAATGTCAAAGGTTAAGTCCCCATTTGCACACATTAGGGTAACAAAAGAATTGAAGCAAGACCTAAAAGTATGGAATAGTTTTCTAACAGATTTTAATGGAAGATCAATGTGGCAACAAGAGTTTATAGATTCGGATAGTCTTGAACTGTTTACAAATGCATCTGGTGCTATCGGTTTTGGCATATATTGGAATGGACAGTGGTGTGCACAAGAATGGCCGGTTCTTTGGGCACGGGAAGGTTTAACTAAAAACTTGACATTGTTGGAATTGTTTCCAATTGTAGCCGCAATATATCTATGGGGAGGAGCATGGAGAAATAGGCGGCTGATCGTTACTTGCGACAATCTAAGTGTAGTAATGGTAATTAATTCCTTGCAGTCTAGGTGTAATAGAGTTATCAATTTACTTAGACACTTAGTGTTAAGGTGTTTTCAGCTGAACATATGGATGAAAGCTAGACATATTCCAGGCAAAATCAATAGGCTGGCTGATGCTCTTTCACAATTGCAATTGCAGGAATTTCGAAAATTGGCACCAAGAGCAGCTGCGGAAGGAACCCAGTTCCCGTCAGACCTCTGGGATTTGATTGGGGACAGTTAAGTGTTATGCTGATGAATTCGGTAGCTGCTTCTACGTGGTGTACATATGTCAGGCATGGAATGAGTGGTTCAAATTTAATCAGTTAAACAATAAAGATCCATTTGGAGAGGATAAGGAGAGTGCAATACAATTTACATTGGTGTCAATGCAGAAGGGTTTCTCTAAGTCCAAGTTAGCGTCTAGTTTAACCGGGGTGGATTTCATGATGAAGCAGTATTTCATAGTTAATCAGTTAGTTTGAGGTTACAGAAGAGCCAGTAGAGTTAATGATAACAGAAAACCAATATCGTTTACAGTGCTATCACAGTTATTTGTAGTTTTGGAAAAAGTATGTTATTCTGAGTATGAGGTAGTTTTGATTAGATGTTCATTTATAATAGCTTTTTTCGCAGCGTTAAGAATTAGCAAGTTAGTGGCTAAGAGTAAGCTTTGTTTGTCAGGTTTACAATGGGAAGATATTATAGTTAGTGATAGGAAAATGATGGTATTCATTAGCAAATCTAAAACAGATAAGGAAGGCAAAGGAAGATGGTTAACATTGCTGGAGATCCAAGGTTCTTTTTTGTGTCCGGTTAAGGTGACCGAAAATTACTTGTCAATTAGACCAAGGGTTGAAGGCCAATTTTTCATGCACAGGGACACCATTCCTTTGACTAAGTTCCAAGTTACAAAGGTCTTTAAGTTATGCATAGACAAGTTAAATTTAGGCAAGGAGCGTTATTCATCTCATTCTTTTAGAATTGGAGCGGCAACAGAAGCAGCAAGGTGTGGTTTAAGTGATAGAATGATTCAAAGGTTGGGGAGATGGGAGTCTAATAGATTTCAATTATACGTTGGGCCTCATTTGATATAAAAAAAAATATATATATATATATTTTTGTGTATCGGCTCCATGTTATTAAAGTTTATAGATGTATATGAACATTGGCATATATGTTAATAATCTTCTTTTGATAGGTAATAAGAAGCCGGCGATTGCCTGGGTAATTGGTCATTCGTTTATATTTTGGGCCCAGAAGAGGGTAAAAGAACGGTCATATGGTGAAAATCTTGGATTAGAAAGCAATGATGTTAAAGTCTTTTGGAAAGGAATTCGTGGGGCTAAGTGGTCTCAATTATTTGAAATTATACAACAATGTATGTTAAGTTTTCCCTATCCAGAGGTGGTAATAGTTAATTTGGGATGGAATGATATTGGCTTAACAAAATCGGTCAACTTGATAAAAGAGATAAAAAAAAATTATTTGGTATGTATAACACAAATATTTCCAGATGTTCGGTTCATCTGGTCGGATATTATCCCAAGGCATTGCTGGTTAAAAGTAAGTTTTTTGAAACCATTGGAAAGGGTACGTAGGAAAGTAAATAGAGCGTTGACATTTTTTTTACCAACCCTAGGAATGACCTCATATAGGCATAGGGATATTGAGGGCAATTGCGCTGGCTTTTATAGGAGCGACGAAGTTCACTTGTCGGATATTGGTTTGGATATATTTAATTTGGAGATTCAATCCATGTTAGAGATGGCCGTGGGCATTGGGGGGCCACCGAGTTTGGTAGCCCAGAACCTCGGTGGCGTTGGGATGTAAGTCGCCCTCCTGGTCAGCACAGGCGGGTGGATTTGGTGGATTTGGTTGAAGAGATATTTATGGCTCCTGGCTTTGGAGGGGGGGGAAGCCTTGGAAAGTAGTTATTTAATATGTTGGTTTTAAAAGTTATGGTTTATTATTATTCATATGGTTATGGTTTATTTGGAATTATGAAATCCGTAATAAAGGATCACGGCCATTCTCCAAAGTGTATCACTAAAGTTATTAAATAAACATTTTGATTGAAAATTTGCTTGTGTTTATTTATTTATGTTTCACTTCGATTGCAACATTCAAACCTCATGGCCAATAGGAAACTCTTAATTGGTGATCAAAGATGTGGTACTTATTTCAACATTTCCTATCACTGTTATGCATATTAATAAACCCATCATTTACATTTTTTTTTTTTTTTAAATAAAATCTCTCCAAAATTATACACACAGCCTCTTGCAGCTGTAACCAAGCAGAGCTAAACTATTACTGCAGTGACAGAACCTATCTGGCAGGTAGCTACATGTTTAGTATTTCTAAGTTTCCCTCCCTATGCAGCAGAGGCTAGTCTGTACACAGACTTTTCCCAGACATGTAGGATGATGAGACAGGTGATTTGTAGCAGCTGAAGTATAACATGGCAGGCACAGGGACCCATGGGAACACTTGCCTCTTGGCTGTTATAATTAGTGTTGCAAGCTTCCTGGACACCAGAGAAACCTATAGAGTAATTCAGAGCGGATCAGCAGTATAGGCTGGGGGGGACAAGGATATTTTGCCGTCTCAGAGGGATCTCCCTGTACCCAGCTGGTGACAACCCCCCTCCTGTGGATAGCACAGCCCCTCTCTCTGTGCAGTCTGACATGGGATTCGCACAGTCCAGATCTCTGGAAACCCAGGAACTTGTGGAGAAGACAGGCTGTAAGTAGATGGGGGTTCCCCTGCTGTCCTGGGATGTGGGGAGGCTGCATGGGGAGGAGGGTGATGATGGGGCGATGCCTCTACTAATCACTTGCATCATGGTTTGGGTTTACAGGGTGAGTGATCGGGACTTAGAGGGGACCATGCATAGTGCATTCGATGCTGCTTTTAATATGTGTATCTGTGGAATTAGAAGAGTATTGTTTTAGAACATATATATATATTATTGGCGGTTGTGTTTATTTTAATCATGAATTTATGTAAACATATTTAACTGCTGCTTAAAAAGCATTGTGAGTATGATAGAGGGGGCCTGGGGGTAAGGGAGAGGTGCATTGTAAAAAAAAAAAAAAAAGTGTCAAGCCTGATAAACCTGCTTTGATGTATTGTACAAGGGTTATACATTGCTGGGTAGGTTGCATCTAAGCATCAGTTGTGGAGCTTCACTCTATCAAGGGACTGCACTGCAATATATATGGGTATTTAAATGAAGACTAAAAACTTCCTCAGTTAAGAAAGAACTTCCTCCTAAATTCTACTAGCATTTCAACCCTGGGAACGAAAACAAACACATATCAGTTTAATAAAAGTGTGCTTAAAATATGCCCTAAGTAAAATCTCAGAAAATATCCCCAGAGCAAAACAAACCTTTTACAGGCTTACTAGAACATTTGAGAACTGCATCATCATAACAGCTGCTGTCATTGAAGTTCTGTCACTGATCTGCATTGATGAAAGAGGATCTGGGGGCACCCCTACACACATGTAATATCTCCTATTGTATTCCATCCTCACTGCTCTTCTGTAGGTTTCAAAATATATGTGGCACAGCTAAAATTGACAAGCCGGGTTTTTAGAGTTATTTGCCTTTTGTATAGAGTTACTTGTCAGGATCACAGTATACATAGCACAGCAAATTATTAGCATAAATATTAAATGTATAAATTGGGAGCAGTGAGAGGGTAAAGGATGGAGTGAGGGTGTAAACTGTGTGTCCTAAGCAACAGGAAGAATACATTGTGCTTTTTGATTGGCAAACTAGGTTGGTCTATATAAAATGTACAATTCCAACAGGTATGAGCTTGCACACACAGTTTTAAAAAAGTTGTTTTTTTTTTTTGCCAAGTTACACGTTCTTAGTTTTTATTCTCACTAAGTGATACATAGGCTATTGATTATTATTAGTATTGATTCTCTAGTTTGTAAATGACTGTTGTATATGTAGCTAAACGCACAACGCATATTGATTTAATATATTTTATATATATATATATATATATATAAAGTTTTTGTTCTGTTTAGCTCTGACTCATAGTTCTGGAATATAGTGTTTTATAATTTAATGTACGTTTAGTTTTGTCAGAATTGTAACTCTTTGTTTTTAGTAAACAATGGGCTGTGTTGGGTTGACAACTGTTGTGTAAAATGTAAGCCAAGTGAATGCTATGTCATCAATAATTCAAGTATATTTGATGACTGTACAAAACAATTCTAGATGGAAATTGAATTGTAAAATTTAGGCAAAATTATCTAATTTACAAAAATTCTCCAAATCATGTATACTATAGTCATAGTATGGAAACTTTGGTCTAAATTGTTTAATTAATTTCACTACAATTCAGTGTTTACACAAAACACAAGGACCCTACAGCACTTTAGACAAACTCACAATATGCTGTATTATAGATTATAGATTGTCTGTGCTGTCTAGTAAGTTGGGGTACACATACAAACATGACGTGAAATGAGGGACTATGCCTATGGCTCAAACTAGACTTCAAATCCTGGCAGAAGTTAGATTAGATAGTGCTAAGTCAAGTGGTTATGCGTCTATCCAAACTGTAGTACCAGAACCTTTATAAATAGGTTGCATAGCACCAATGTAAACCTATGTAGCAATTTTTAAAATTGTGAAAAGCATCTGATAGTGGATGCGATAGGTAACCCAACTCCACCTAAGCTAGTATTCTGTGAATCCTGTAGTTCTCCAGCTGTAGTTTGAATTTGGCATGGCTGGTGTGAGGTCTGCTTCTCCAGGTAAAGCATGCTGAATTAATCGCCTAGGTTCTGAAGCATCATTATCCAGCCCTCCCAATATCAGGATGTGGCTGGTACAGATCATTATTTTTCCTACCAGGCACTGTTATCAGTGGGAGCGCTGGGTGTATCCTGTTAACCTCTTCCTTGAATGTTATAGGATATGTAGTGCCACACTCAATATCAGGTTTTGTAATAAGTTTTATTACGAATGGAAACACTCAGCACCAGTTTTTGTTTAGGAAAATACATCAATTAAATTGCTGCACATATTAATTAAAACTGCAGCTTGCCAAATAAGCCATCTTATGTTTTTTTTTTTTGGTTTTTTTAAATGAATGAAAGTAGATGGGACAGAAAAAACAAGCTCTGCCATATAAGGCAGGAGCTTTGTGGGTGCTCATTTTTGTTGACTACTTTATCTTTTTTTTTTGTATCAAACATACATGCTGTAGAAAATCTGGGAACACTCACTTCAGTGATTTGAAGTGGTCATGGTATCTGGAGTTAACCTTTCGCTGCGAAACCCTGCACATATAGAGTTTAACCCCCGTGCTGCCAAAGGTGTAACTCCACCTCCCGCACCTTCACTGGAGTTTCATCAGTCAGCCTGGAACTAGCTAATGTCAATTTTGTGCAAATTTCATTGTGTTAGTTATAGGTTGAGAACAGTCAGCTGACACTCACGGCTTGTGCAGGTCTGCAGAAGTCCGAAGCACGTTACCAGACCAGCGAGAGCCTCGGAGCCTGGAAGGGTGCAAATCATTACTAAATGGTTTGCCCAATTACTGGGACACTGGGCCAGGGTACTACTAGCATCATAACTACAGGAGTCTGTAGTGGTTATGATGCTTGGATTAACCCTTTAATTCTAAAATGCACATTTGATAGTTGGTCATCATTCATCCAACAGACAAATAGAATAAAGCTGCTATATAAGATACATAACGTTCGGTGGGCTAGTAACTTTTGCTCTTTTGGCTAGTTGGCTTATCCTGCTACCAGGTAGGCATTGATTATATTTTTACAGATCTGATAATTTTTTTCCTGTACAGATATCTCATCAAATAAAATAAAGCACAATTCAATGACACTGCCTTTTGGTAGGAACAATGCAATTTGTTTCTAGGTCTCAGTATAAAAGCATAACTTGGGGCCAGCGTACAGCCTTGAATATCAGAGAACACACACAGAGCTGCACTTGTCTAGCAGAGCAAACATCATGTTCAGGGCCGGTGCAAGGATTTTTGGGTACATAGGCGAAGATGTATTTTTCCGCCCCCCCCCCCCCAATAACATCTTCACCTATGTGCCTCTTAACCAGCCCCTCTCCCCGTTCATTATTGGTCCCCTCCCTTCCCTATCCCTTAGTGTTCTTCTGACAGTCACACACACTCAATGACAAACACACAGACTCACTGATCTGACACACACTCATTCATTGACACACACTGATTGACACTCAATGACAGACACACTGATAGTCAGACACAGACTCAATGACAAAGATACTCTCACTGATTTGACAGACACTCACACACACTGAGAGACACACACATACACTGACACACTCATACACTCACATGCAATACTCATACAATCACTCACAGACACACACACACTCATATAATCACTCACAGACACACATACACTCACTCACGCACACACTCACAGTCACTCACAGACAGTCACTCAGACACACATACAGTCACTAACAGACACACACATACACTCACTCACACAGATACACACTCACTCACAGACACACATACACACTCACAGACACACATACACTCACACACAGTTGCTCACTGACACACAGACACTCACACACTCACACACACTCTCTCACTGAAACTCACACACACTCACAGACTGCGGGAGCCGGAATATGACGTCATATTCCGGCTCCCGCGGCATCAGCAGACAGCATGCAAGGGAGCAGAGCGGTGAGATTAGAGCTCCCTCGCCGCGTCTGATCACAGCACAGCCGCGCCGGGGTCGAGATGGTGGCCTGGCAGGAGGGAGAGCTTCCCTCCTGCCGGTCACGGAAATCTTGCGCCCCCGGAGCCGGTGCGCCCTAAGGCGGCCGCCTGTGCCGCCTTATGGACGCGCCGGCCCTGATCATGTTTATCAGAGAATATCTTATAAGAACATGATGAATAAGCGTTTTCTAAATTTGTTTTAGAGTATAGATTAGGATATGAGAATTGGACATTTTAAAGGACCACTCTAGGCACCCAGACCACTTCAGCTTAATGAAGTGGTCTGGGTGCCAGGTCCAGCTAGGGTTAACCCATTTTTTTTATAAACATAGCAGTTTCAGAGAAACTGCTATCTTTATAAATGGGTTAATCCAGCCTCCAAATCCTCTAGTGGCTGTGTCATTGACAGTCGCTAGAGGCGCTTGCGTGATTCTCACTGTGAAAATCACAGTGAGAGCACGCAAGCGTCCATTATCAATGCTTTCCTATGAGACCGGCTATAAAGCTCTTGCCGCGCGTGCGCATTCAGCCGAATGGGAGGATCGGAGGCGGAGAGGAGGAGGAGAGCTCCCCGCCCGGCGCTGGAATAAAGGTAAGTTTTAACCCTTTCCTCATCCCAGAGCCCGGCGGGAGGGGGCACTATAGTGGCCCTTTAACCTTGTGAGTTATAAAGGGGTGGGGCCAAAGAGAGCTTCTGTGTGATTGCTGCTTTGCCAAAGAAGGGGGAAAAAAAGAATATTGTGGCATGCAGTGTTTCTATCCTACCAGTAGGGGCAGTATGATTAGTTCACATGGAGAGCAGACTTCAGAAGGAAACCTCACCTCAATCACCCTCAGTAAGGCAATAAATGAAATAATAAAGTCTTCTTCTTAAAAGGGAGCCCTATATTCAAAGTGTAGATTTTCTAATGCATAGAATAATTCTCTGAAATAAATGTATTCAGTAAAATTTGCACAAATATTAATTATCTGTATAACTGGCCTCTCATTGCCCATTTTGTACTTCCTTGTTAGTGCTGGGTATTTTTCAGCCAAATGTTTCTCATAAAGAAGCACTGAGAGGACTGATTCCCAGTCCAAAGACGAATGGTTTCATTGAAATTTAGCAATGCTCTGAAATGGACGTAAACAACTGTAAGTTTAATGATGGGTTTGATACTTTTATGGATTCATCTTTTATGTTGCCCCAAAGCAGGAGACATGGTTCCCTAAGCTGGAAAAATCCACACAAATGGAGACTCTAAACAGAATGCTCTATCACTTTTAGAATGCATTGGCTGAGCCACGTCAAGACTGTTCCAGACTATTTCTGTGGAGGGAATCTCCATGCTGAATAGATGTGGGGAGTAATTGTGAAAGGAGGTATGCGTGTTAGTGTGGGATAGGAATGCAGGTGAACAGGTTCATTACAACATGTACCGTTTATCATTCAACCGTGAATATCTTCTTTTCAATCTACCAGAGAAAACATCAGGAAACATTAAATGTTCAAGTTGCCAGATGTTATCCACTTCATTAAAACTGAAGTACTAAAGTGATACGTTCTTATTTCTGAAGATTTTTTTTTCATAAACTATTACACAGACTATAGTATAGATTGGTGAATAAATGTAGCATACAACTTCTCAGTTGGTTTATAGAAAACAACCAACAAGGTAGAAAAAGGATAATATGGATAATTAAAGGAACATTAAAGGACCACTCTAGTGCCAGGAAAACATACTCGTTTTCCTGGCACTAGAGTGCCCTGAGGGTGCCCCCACCCTCAGGGACCCCCTCCCGCCCGGCTCTGGAAAGGGGAAAAGGAGTAAAACTTACCTTTTTCCAGCGCTGGGCGGGGAGCTCTCCTCCTCCTCTCCGCCTCCTCTCTGCCCTGTCGGCTGAATGCGCACGCGCGGCAAGAGCTGCGCGCGCATTCAGCTGGTCTCATAGGAAAGCATTTACAATGCTTTCCTATGGACGCTTGCGTGCTCTCACTGTGATTTTCACAGTGAGAATCACGCAAGCGCCTCTAGCGGCTGTCAATGAGACAGCCACTAGAGGATTAGGGGGAAGGCTTAACCAATTTATAAACATAGCAGTTTATAAAAAAAATGGGTTAACCCTAGCTGGACCTGGCACCCAGACCACTTCATTAAGCTGAAGTGGTCTGGGTGCCTAGAGTGGTCCTTTAACACTGCAGGTTCCCTCTTCCCACTAACCTGATCACAGTGCAGAGGTTCTGGCTCAGTCTACTCTACACTGGCTCTGGCTCTGGCTCAGTCTACTCTACGTCGTATGAAAACACTCCTACAGGGATTTGCAAGACACTGGATGTCCTCATGCACAAACTGCAGAAAGCCCCCACTAGAGGCAGTCTCCATTGAGTCAACGTCTCCATGCTGAGCTCCAAGATACTGAAGAACGTCGGTCCTCCGATCTTTGGGAATCCCCCTGAACGAAAAATCTTTGCAGGACTGAACCCAGAGTGACAGTCACTAGAAATGGCACTAGGCAGCAGTGTAAACACTGTCTTTTCTCTGAGAAGGCAGCATTTCCCTTTACATTGATGAGGCTGCATGAACAGTGTTTATGGCCCAAAAGCACTACATTAAGCTTTAGCGGTTCTGGTGCCTTTAGTGTCCCTTTAAAGTGTTTTCCAGGCATATTAGGCCCTTAGCAGCAGCATGCGTCATGTTGAGTCGGTTTTAGAAGACAGAAATAAGTGGCAAATCAACGATTAATGCAGAGAGTGCAGCTCTGACACTTACTACCCATAGAGCTATAATATTCCCTCCTTTTAACCCTCTGCTTTCCTTTCCCCCCCTAGTAATATTCTTGTTGTTTGTCTGAATGTTTCATTTTCTTACAGATTCATGACATATATATATATAAGCAGGGTTGGCTCAGATTGATCGACTTGGATAGAAATTTATGCCAGTAATAACCCTTTATAATAATAAGATAATAATGTTCCAGAATAGTTTATTTTATATCAGATACAAGGAACAATGCATGATAAGACAGATGGAGAAGAAGGAAGAGATCAGAGAATCTCTTTTAGTAAACTTGAATTTTAGATGGACATATTACATTTTTTTTTATCCTAATTGCTGCACAGAGAAGGAGCCTTGTTGATATACACAGCGCACATTGCCCCTCCCCCCCAATGGCGGCCATGAAAACCACCAAGTCTGTGACATTGTTAACTTGTTTGATGGGATCTTTCTTGGCAATTCACTAAAAGCATTTTAATATTGATCTTGGGTGGATATATCAATAGCTTTTAGGTCAGAATGTGAGGCAAATGTATAAATTTGAGTTCTATGGTCAATTTTGCAGTCTTGGAATCTGAAGCTGCAAAAAAAAGTCTCTTAGATTTAGTAAACAGATGTTAAATGCAAGAAGGAAAACAAGTTTTGTGATTAAAAACGATTGATTAGAATATTAAAAAATATATATCTTTACGCATTACACTTATTGTTAAGTTACATTCAGTAAACCCTCTCCGTCCCACCGCCAGTGGTGTATCTTGTATTTGTGCTTCCCTAGGCACAAATAAATTCAGGCACTCTCCTAATCTAAATTTGCCCCACCACTTCGTGTCAAGGCCACTTTTTGGAATGACATACACACACACTCTCAGACACACTGACATGCACACACTGACACGAACATCTGCACTAATTTGACAGACACACACATTCACTCACAGACACACACTGACAGCTACACACTCACTGACATACACACAAACACTCACTGACAGACACACAAACACTCACACTACCTGACAGACACACACTCCCTGATAGACACACACTCACACACTGACAGACACATACACACTCACTGACAGACAGACACACACACTCACTGACAGACAGACACACACACTTACTGACAGACACACACTCACTCAATAACTGACAGACACACTCACTGATAGACAGACACAAACATACTCACTGGCTCTGGCTTCTTCCAATAGTAGCAAGGTCTGCTGCTTAATATCAGGGGTGGAACTTACGTGAGGGAGGATGGGCTTGTGTATGGGTGGAGCTATTGACATGGGGTGGAGCTATTGACATGGGGGTGGGGCCTGCACGCGCAATGCGGACCACGATCCTGTGTGCCGGGGAAGCTGCTGGGAAATCAGAAGGGAGACTGTCAGTGCTCCCTCCGGCCCCAGCAGCATCAACGCAGCCCCCAGCACCTCTCTCCAGCCCTCAGCATCTCCCAGCACCTCTCTCCAGCCCCTAGCATCTCTTAGCAGTCCGAGGGAACATAATAAAAGCACATGGCCCTGTAAGTTGCCGGGACTGTCCCGGGAGAGTGAATTGCCCGGGACAGACTCCAGCTTGCCGGGACTGTCCCGGCAAAAACAGGACAGTTGGCAACTATATGTAACCTCCTGTACTCCGTCTGATAAATGTTTATTTCTCATAATGCCTAGCTTGATTGCTGTATTCTACAGCATGATAACTGATCAATATAATGCAGTGGTTTAATGCATTTTATTTTAGCTGAATGATGGGTTATTAAATAGCGTGTTTTCTAGTGTAGTAAACTTTACACCTGATATAGATGGGTCATGAAAGAAGTGCTATTTGCAAAGCTCGCCCACATATTAAATGTCTGGAAGAGCAGAGGGAAGTCTGGTTTGTCTGAGAAGCATTCATGCGTTAAGAGGGTGTATTCTTTACACACCTTTGAATTCTCTGTGTCACTTCATTGACTTGAGAGACACTGAGAGAGGCTCAGGGAACGCCATACACAGAATTACATCTATTAAGAATCTCTTCCGACTTCTGATCAATACAAAAACCTTGGCCAAGCTGCCTGCTTCCTAAATTTATTTTCACATGCAGGACTTGATGCAATGCCACATCACCATTGTCAATCTATATATCTGCTTTCAAGTCAACTTACAATGTAGGAGTGTTTGGGCCTTTGAAATAATTCTTAGGTGGCACATTTTTATTTTATGTTGTGTCTATATTAATAGAAACACTATGCTTTCTTTATTATAATAATATATATCCGCTGTCCCTGGTGGCGTCAGACGTTAACTGTGCATAAAATTGATATGAGACAGCCTGGAACTATAGTTATGGACTGGGTAATGACGCTCCTATGATGCTAATGGAGGTAGGGTTACGACGCCGGCAGCAGAGGGGTTAATGTGTTTGTGAGTGTTTGTGTCAGTGTGTATCTGCATGTCAGTGTGTGTATCTGTTTTTCAGTGTGTATCTGAGTGTTTCTGTCAGTGTGTATCAGTATGTCAGTGTGTGTATCTGTATGTCAGTGTGTATCTGTTTTTCAGTGTGTATCTGAGTGTTTCTGTCAGTGTGTATCTGTATGATAGTGTGTATCTGAGTGTTTCTGTCAGTGTGTATCTGTATGATAGTGTGTATCTGAGTGTTTGTGTCAGTGTGTGTATCTGTATGTCAGTGTGTGTATCTGAGTGTATGTGTCAGTGTGTGTGTATCTGTGTGTAAGTGTGTATGTTCCAGTGCATGTATCTCTGTGTCAAGGTGTTCATACATGTTTGTGGGCTGTGTGGGGGTGGTCGGCGCTGCAGCTGGGTGAAGCCACCTCCCTGAAATGCATTCTTGCAAGTTGGGATGTGTTGATATGCCATTATTCATGAAGGAGTTATAACTTTTAATGGCTGCGAAATAAATTAGTCCAAAATGGCAGTGAATTGTGTGGAAGTCTTTGGTTGAAGTTAAATAGGGTATGTTTACATTTAAGAATTCTTTTCCTTAGTATCAGCCTGTAGAGTAGCAAAGCATCAAGGGAGTTGCAGTTTTACATCTGCGGATCTACCTTCTGGCTACCCCTGCTAGTATAATAATGCCAATCTATATAACAAGTAGATGGTGCAAGGCCTAACAAGAATGAAAGCATGCATTGTATACACGAGATAATACAGAAACATGCCCTGATAGGAAATACCATGCACATTCCAGTACAGTATCACTTGTCAAGTAGATCATATACATGGAATTTAAGTTCTCTACACATGGCCAAATCTCAACCATCCGACAGAGGTCAAACACAATCCTTATTAATCAGCTCTCAACAAATTAAAAAATAGCTATTTTTCTGGCAGACATGGGACTTTAATATGCATCAATGAATCGACAGTTCTGTCTGGAGGCACTTTTGAGTTGTAAAGAGGTCATGCTCCGAATCAAATGCTCATAGGAGATATTTAATTATTCATGGAAAGGGTAGTGGATGAACAGAACAATTTCCCTGTGGGGACGATAGAAACTAATAGCATATCATATGCTATATATAGTAAAAGAAGAAAAAGTTTAATGAGGTTGGAAATTTTCATAGTAACTTGCTAAGCAAGCATGCCCATCTGAGACTTTTTTGACCTGTTTTACATAAAATTTAGATCAGGGAAGAGAGAAGATAATATTTGTCCAAAAATTGGTAATCATACTGAATTTCTGTATTTCAGATACTTACCTTGCGCATTCTAAGAACATGCAGTGTTACCGTATAAATTAACCATGTAATATGCTCTGTGCCTTTAAATAAATACAAATAAATGTGACTTGTTTAAAACCAATAAAAGGTTATTTAAACACACTTGTGTCAATAAAGTGCTTTGTTTTAATTACTTTATGGGGTCACAGGTTGAGGTGACTTGAGATGCACGTGATGACGCGTTTCGCTGTACCTACAGCTTCCTCAGATCACTCACACAGTCCAAGTATCTATCCCATTCGGACCACTGAAAAATGGCGTGTTTAAAAGTAAAGTGCATCCTTCTGATATACAAGTAACATAGGTTAAACAAATCAAACACCTGTTCACTAGACATTATAAACAAATGCCTATTTGCACTTATAAAATATACATAGACAATCTAAGAATGCATGAACCTTCATACAATAAAAATAATGAAATATGTTTATAATCTATAAGGAAATGTAGTCCCTACTTATGTATTTTATGAAAACTAGAGCACTTAGGGAAACAAAAATAAAAACAGATTCAGATATAGGTAGCTATATAGAAGCATATTAGATCTGGTGATCTGTGGTCCAGCCCTATCTATAGTTTCGCACATTGCTGATATTCCCATTCACATTTTTATGGATGAGGTTGTGCAGCCACAATTTGGACCGGGTCAGAGAGAAGTGGGAACTTCATGACCTGGGCCCACACAGAAGAAAACATAGCACAAATATATGTATCATCAGCTGTAGTGCCAATTACATGAAGACTACACTGGCACTTAAAGGAACAATGTAACATTAGAACATGCGCGCAACATCACAGTATGTTACGATATGAGTCGAGAAGTAAGATTCCTGGTTATACCCAAAGGGCTTGAAAGTGCCATTTTGCAATGATTTGCTTCTTTCCTGGATCCCTCTGGTGCGGAGTCTCCCTCAATGCAGGCCGCAGAAGGCAAATGCTTTTGCCGGTAATTCATTGAAGGAGAGCATCAGCTGAGCACTTTAAGCCAATGAATGAGTGTCAGAAATATGCACAGATATCTAAGTAGTGTAACATGCAGAAACACTGAACATAGAGGGTCCTTGCACCATGACCAATGCAAAACACTAAAGTAGTTATGGTGCGCGAAGTATCCCTTTAACCCCTTAAGGACACATGACATGTGTGACATGTCATGATTCCCTTTTATTCCAGAAGTTTGGTCATTAAGGGGTTAACTTTGTTAAGTCCTACAGAATGTACTGGCACAATATAAATACTACTATTACTATTAATAATATCCATTCCTTCTTATGAAGGCATACAGAAAAGGGACAGGCACATTGCTACAGTGATATCTGCCATTGCTGCAGTTATGAGCAACTATGAGCAGGGAGACAAGGACAGCTGACCATACTGCACTATAACCTTTGCAGTGAGTTATGGGGCATGGAGTGTCCCTTGGACAAAGGAATGCTTACTGTAACAAAACCGAAAACAAAACTTGACGGTAATGCATATAGCTGATATATAAAGTGGCTGCATTTAATGGGATCAATACTATCATGCAAATGCCTGCTTTTATAATCCCTACATTACAGCTGTTTCATCCTTAAATCTCTGTCTTCGCAAAATCTATTTATAGGAGTTTTTGTCATCAGAAAAAAAAAATATTCCTGTTTATAGATATTTTTGGTATAATCATTTTAAAAACATAAATATAACCTTTATTACTCCTTTTTAATGCATTTTTTGTCTTTAAATACTTGCAGGTTTAAAGAATTTCAGTATTTATAAAAAAATGTTAGAACTGAATATGTTAATGAAGTATATATACACATTTTTAACAGCACAATCCATGAATACTAATTAAATAGATATCTTGTCTTTATAAAAGGATAAGAATCTCTGATTTCCTTATCAAATAAAAATACCAACATAAATTAATATTCACTAATGTGAGAATTCAAAGTGAATTTCACATTTAAGGTGAAACTAGCTGAACTGGATACATTTTCCAAGTCAGCTGTGCTTTAAGTTCAGTGAACTGGTGAACTGTGGCATTAATTTCAGAAAAACATCCAATTTAAAGGGACACTACAGTCACTAAAACAACTACAGCTTTTTGTATTTGTTCTGGTGAGTATAATCAGTCCCTTCAGGATTTTTGCAGTAAACATTGTGTTTTCAGACAGTGCCGTATGGCGCGTGGCATTGGGGCACTATAGGGTTAGGAATACAGTTTTGTATTCCTAACACTATACTATCACTTTAAGTGATTCAGTACAGTGGAAGAGAAATATATTAGGCGATAATGCAGTGAAGGAGAGATGGAAGAAATATAGTGCAGGTGTAAATAAAGTGATTCTGTCACCGTCTGGAGTCTTTGCATATTTTGGTGACATCGCTGCTTGCAGTGCAATGGCCTGGGGGTGTAGGGGAAGGTGAGTTTTACTTAAAGGGACACTCCAGGCACCCAGACCACTTCTGCTCATTGGAGTGGTCTGGGTGCTAACTCCCAGTACTCCTAACCCTGCAAGTGTAATTATTGCATTTTTTTATAAACTGCAATAATTACCTTGCAGGGTTAACTCCACCTCTAGTGGCTGTCTACTAGACAGCCACTAGAGGGAACTTCCTGGTTCCTAGCAAGGGAAACCTGTGCTAGAGCGTCGCTGGACGTCCTCACGCTGTGTGAGGACCTCCAGCGTCGCTCAAATCCCCATAGGAAAGCATTGAAATTCATTTCAATGCTTTCCTATGGGGAGCGCAAATGCGCATGCGCATTAGGTCTCCTTGGCCGGTGGGCGGGATCAGTCTCGCCCACCGGCCGATGGAAGCACAGGGAGGAGCGGCGCGGAGGAAGAGGCAGCGACGAGGGACATCGCCGCTGCCTCAGGTAAGTGACTGAAGGGGTTTTCACCCCTTCAGTAACTGGGGATTGGTGGGTGGGAGGGAGAGGGACCCTCCAGTGCCAGGAAAATGGATTGTTTTCCTGGCACTGGAGTTTCCCTTTAACTAAAGCTGTCCCTTGTGGCAGCCGCCATCATCCTCTTCAACCCCTGGGCCCCATGTCTGTGCACAGAGTACTACACTGAGGTGTATGGAGGATTGCGCAGGATCACGATTGCCTCCATAGACAATGCCTATTTCCTCATAGCTATCACTAGTGATGGCTGGTGGACATGGTGAAATATGACTTTGCCAAAATGAGTATTTCATCAAGATTTAAAAAAATAAAAATGTAATCTTTGACAGAGCTGCTTTAAATAGGAGAATTTAGTGTAGATAGAAAGAGAGAGCGCGAATGACATGCCAGTGTATAGTAGAGGAATAGATAGCGATATAGTGATAGAGTATAGTGCAGGGGGTTCAATTCGATTGAGGAAGTTTAGAAGGAAAAAAATGAAGGAGGAGGTTGCAAAAAGAAATAGTTGAAAGGGGTTTATCATAGGGCAGATCATCATACAAAAGCACGTATGCAGAGGAGAGAAATGTGTGAGGGAATAGTGGGATGGTAAATAAATAAAGGGATGCATGGCATAGTGAGAGAAGTAGGTGGAACGGAAGTAGTGTAGGGGAGAAAAATAGTTGGAGTGGATCTAGAAAGGTAGAGGACAAAGAGTTGGTGAGAATGTAATGCACGGTCTAGAAATATCTGTGGGATAATGTTCCTCAAGGCGAAAAGATAATTTAAATAACCTTCCTTTTCTCTTGATTAGTATATCGACTTGAAATGACAGCTCCATGACTCTCTTTTCATATATTTCATGTAGTGATCTAACCTCATTTGCCCATACTGAGCTGTAAGTACAGATCACTGGTCACGTCAGTGACCAGGGCCGGATTAACATAGGGGCTGATGGAGCTGCAGCTCCAGGCCCATGGAATAGGCCCATTGATTTAAAAAAATACATATATATTTTTTTTTTACTTTTTTTTTTTTTTTTTTTTTTTACACACTACTCTCAGAGTTGCCTCCTGGACAGTTTTTATTTGAGGCTGCCTGGCCGGTGCCGATATTGCAGTTATACCGGCAATACAAATGCCAGTATTTTTCTCAGTATAAACAGAGATTACTCTGCAATACCAGCAGCGGCCAGTAGGTGTCGCTGTGTGTGTGGAGAAAGGCAGGGATAGGAAGTTACAGCATACACCTGCATTTCTTTACTCACTGATCCGCAGCGGAGCAGCTACACAGCACAGAGAGTCCAGACAGCAGCGCCCAGCCTGCAGAGACAACCTACAGCTCAGGGAAGTGAGAGATGGGGTAATGGCTGCAGGGAAACATGGGGACACAGACACTATGGGACACTGTGAGACATGGGGACATCGGGAAACAGACACACATGGGGACACTGGGAGACATGAGGACACTGAGACACTAGGGACACAATGTGCCTCAGTGTCCCCATGTCTCCCAGCCGGTGTCTCAGTGTCCCCATGCGTCTCAGTGTTCCCATGTCTCCCAGTGTCCCTAGTGTCTGTGCGCCCATGTCTCCTAGTGTCTGTGTTCCAAAGTCTACCAGTGTGCACATGTCTCCCAGTGTCAGTGTTCCCATGTCTCCAAATGTCGCCATGTCTCTGTGTCCCCTAGTGACATGGGGACCCTGGGAGACATGGGGACACAGACACTAGGTGAAACTGGGCAACATGGGGACACAGAGACATGGGGATACTGGGAGACATGGGGCACTGAGACACTATGATACATAGGGACACAGTGATACATAGTCACAGTGTCCCCAAGACTCCAAGTGTCTCAGTGTCCCCAGGTCTCACAGTGTCCCCAAGAGACACAGCTGAATCAAACTGTAAGTAGTTTTTTTGGTAATTTTATAGAATTTTCTCCTATGTCACTCCTTGTGATTTACATTACGTGATGTCACGTATACATAATTAGTTATGCAAATTAGTAAGGCCTGTATTTTTTTTCAAGAAACCCTAACTACTTTTCACATACTCTTGCTTAAGTATGGAAACTTAAGAGGGATATATGGAAACAAAACTTGTGTGGACTAGCTGAAATTAAATTAGTTAAGGTAATGCTGACTTTGGTCTCTCTAAGACTGTGGCATGTTCCCTTTCTTCTGCACTCACTATATCCACCTTTTCTCTGTCTCAGACTATATACCAGGAGCTTCTGCCTGCTAGTAAGAAGGTAAGGAGACAAGTGGACATGTGAGTGCTAGGGGACAGTCCTTCGAAAGCATGGCGCGAGCGTATCATTAGACGCATTTATGTCAAGCTCAGGATGCTGTTGGCCAGCATGCATTCATGTCAGGCTAGCCTTCCAATTCTTTGGGCAGGTTCGTCCCTTTCGGAAGTTCTGGTTACATGATCCACGTCAGTGGCCCACCCTTTTACACCGTCCATTGACTTCCTGCTTCACTTGACACTGCTGTTAGGGGGTATGGATTACTTGAAAGATGAGAGCATGAATTAGAGAAAGATTAGCATATTTTAAGAGAATCTGAGTTTTCTTATAGCTGCATCCTATGAGTTTCCCTCTGGCAACACCTCCACCAGATACATAATGCTTGAGCGGTATGACTGTTTTAGTGTTTTTGGTCGATAAGATTCTGTACTAAGGACCCCCATAATTGTCAGCACTAGGCCCACTGGGCTCTTAATCAGGCCCTGCCAGTGACACACACTTCTTGCTACACTGCTTGGAGTGGAATTTTGGGTACGTTTTACTGGACATTTTTGCTGTTTATAAAGAAATTTATTTAACTTTTTAAAAATAATGTGAAATTCAGGAGGTTAGAGGCTGTCTTGGAAGGATGTTGTGGGAAAGGATTTCCCCTGGAGAAATAGAGGAAAAAATAGATCTGTTAAAGGGACGTGAAATATTAATTTTAACTTTTGCTGTGCAAATGTCACAGTGCAGATGGGGATGGGGGTGAGGCTGGAGGAGGCAGCAAGATCTGTGTTGTTTTTTCAATGTAACTTTTGTAACTATTTTATTTAGAAAGAGTAATGTATTTTAACAATTCCTATAAAAAAACAACCTATCTATATCAGTATTCAGTGAAACTTCCATAAATGATTAAAGTCAATGTTTATTAACACTTACTTATACTCGACACAAGTGTAAAAAAAAAAAACATTAAAAAAAAAAGTTTTTACAAATCGATCAACTAGCTAATAATGCAGCCAGGGTTCAACTGCAGTTATACTCACTCTTCCACCTCCGACCACCTGAAAAAAAAAAGACCTTTCAAAAATGTGATTGCTACTGTGTTTGTTACTGTATGCCTGTTTCTATATACGTGTTTCTGTGTGTGTATGCATATGTGTCTGTGGTTTTTTTTTGACAATATAATTTTTCTGTAAAAATATATATAATTATGAGAGCTATGTCCTCTCTACAGATGGTAACAAAAAACTGTTTTACAAATATCTGCTTATATAATATCAGGATTACAAATATCTGCTCCCAAGAGCTGTTCTTGAAAAGTACTAAGCCAAAGGCAACTTAATACTTTTGTTCAACTTAGGGATTTTGAATTCATGCCTTCTTTAGTTTTACACCTTTTTTGCATTCTATGTTTAAAGTGAACCTATCAGTTATGAATTGCATAATTGACAGGTTCACATTTAAGTAAATATAGGCTTAATCTTTAGTCAGTGCTGATGGGAGTGGGAGAAAGTTATATAGATTAAAAGACGCTCACTTGCCCTACACTGGGTAAGAGGGGCTGTATAACCGCTCACAGCAACATTGACTGCCGTCTTTACTGTTATGCCAAATACATGGTAGGATAGCCAAGGAAGGTCAAAAATGAATTTCCATCTAAACATTTGCTAGCAATTTTGCCAGCTCATTGTAGAAATGAATGTTCATGTTCTTTAACATGCCTACCAACATTTCAAATCAATAGGGACACTGTAATTGTGGAGGTGTGAGTGAGGGTGTGACCAGGGGCAGGGCTGTTCTGAGAAATTTTAGGTGACTTACTAATAACAATTTTTGGAACGAACATATGATTTATGTTCACATAAGTACACAGACTTATTTGTAAACACATTTATTGTCTTTTAAAGACACATTACTATGAGTATAATTACAGTGGAGCTCTGTTATACACTGTAGACACATCAGGAATATGAATCTTCTACAAAAGAGGGACATTAGGATGTAAATAAGGGGAAGAGGGATGTGGGTCCAGAATAGAGACTGTCCCTCCTAAATTGGGACAATTGGGTGGTATGATTTAGGCACAACAGAAGCCCTTATCATGTCAACATGTTTTACTGTCAGTTTTATTTCTGTAGAGTTTTGTGATATATTGATACACACTGTACATTAATGTAATTAATATTGTGGTTTATCTCTAACACACCTATAGGTACTCCATGCTTCTCTATGTTTTAGTACTGTGAAGATCTGTAATGCACGTCTAAACAACTGAGGTTTATTGCTGAGGAACACTGGCAGACACTCCTAAACTTTGCATGCACAAAAAATGAATATTTAATGAGCGCTATAGTGTCAGAAACACACATTTGGGTTCCTGACACTAAGGTTCTAAAACCACCGTGTAGGTGTTCGGCCCCCCTTTTCTCCCCTCAAAAAGGCAATTTACCCCTCCTGTCTGGCCCTGCTCCTGAACCACCTTCTTGGCTGACATACTCAAAATTGATTATCTCAACCAATCAGAATGCTTCCCAATAGGAAAACGTTGGATTGGCTGAAATCGTCAATTCTGATGATCTCAGCCAAGGAAGCCGGGTGGGGGCGGAGCCAAACACTGCCCTGGTCTTTCAGCATCACCCCATAAAGATGAATTGATTCAATGCATCTCTATGAGGAAAGTTTAGCGTCTCCATGCAGAGCGTCTGAAGAGTGGCCATTAGAGGTGTTGCTAGGCTGTAAAGTAAACTGACTAAAGTCTTAGAAAAGAAGGAGCCAAGGATAAAAACGATGGGATTAGGATTAACAATGATGAAAAATGCTAGAAAATAGAAAAATTTGATAAATATTCTAAAACGTAAACTTTGTGCAACTGGATTTGTGCCTCTTTCAATAATGTGCCTTAGTAATGAATTTCTGTGCCAGGTGTGGAGATATTAAACTCTGTGCTGAGAGCTATTTTTTTCAGACAGATAAACACAATAGATAGAAGTTTCTATTTTGCAATTTCTAACAAAAAAATCCATTTCATGGATTCTCACAAAGCAAACCCACCATGCAACCTATTTTTGTCATTGTTCAAAAAAAAATAAACAGAGCTTCCACAAGAACCCATTTATTATCTGTATAAAAATTGTCACACAGAGAATAGAAAAAATAAATACCGTACATAGGGAAAGAATTCTGCAAAGTAACGTAACAGTCATGTTTTTCTCAACCCTGCGGAGAATTGAAAGAACCTTTCCATGTAGAACCCAGCAGATATTTCATATTTGTACTGTGTATGTTAATTGATGTTTTTTGACCCTTATTGAAAGGACAGATTGTTCTCTCTAAAAAAAAAAAAAAAAAAAAAGCTTTTCATATAGTAAATGTAACAGAATGATAACATTTTAAAGATACAGGCCACCAGAAATGAACAGAACTTTGTGTACCATAAAGGTACACTTTAAGCAACACGTCAACCATTAATTATGCTGAGAGGAGGTATACTGTCTTGGTCCACAGTTGCATATAACTGTGACAATATGCAAAAATCTCTGGTAGACTGTCCTTCCAGTGACTGACACGAAAGGTGGCAATTTTAATTCTCAATCATTCAGCTGCATTAACTTATAAAGAATAAAAATCATGTCAGCTGCCAATCAGACTCCATAGCTCCAAGCATTCTGTTGGGCAGGAAAGAGGGAAATTGTTATTTGAGCTCTAGTAATGGTCCACTGTGTTCAAGCTAAGAAACATTTAGCTAACTTTGAAACTGCATCGTTTAAGAAACGTTTTGCCCATTATAGCTCAAGACACTTGGGTATTCTCTTTAGTTTACGCTCCTGTTAAC
Source organism: Pelobates fuscus (assembly GCF_036172605.1). Lineage (NCBI taxonomy): Eukaryota > Metazoa > Chordata > Amphibia > Anura > Pelobatidae > Pelobates > Pelobates fuscus. Next base: position 120,772,481 of record NC_086321.1, read on the forward strand.
TTTATAAGGACTGGACACAACATTCCCATGAAATTGAAACTTGAGTTGATGCCAGACCTAATCGTCTAAGATATGAGATATGTTAGTGACTGTTTAACTTTGTGGAACCCTGACTGCAAATCCAGAACGTATTCTTTGCTCACCTCCCTTCTTTACTTCACCATCAAACTGCCAGGTTAAACCAGTTTCAATCAAATGACTGAAGACAGGTTAATTTGCGGTTATTTTCCTATTATCTCCTCTTCATCATGCTCAAAAAGGCATTTGCTCATGTGATGCAATACAGGTACCCATGGCATCTTGCTGTGCATATATCAATCAGAAGATTGCATCTCTGAGTTTTTTTACTCATGCATACGCGAGTGTACAGAGTTGATACTGCTTTTCGTCAGTGTCCTCTGCCAGTAGTTGAAGAGAAGAAGTAAGTGGAGTAGAAGAGAGAGATTTTTTTTGCGAGTAAATCAGTCCTCTCTTTTTTTTCCACAAATGCCACCTGCGTCACTTGGGTGGATCTTTAAAAAAAATGTACAAATCCTACAAGTAACTTTTTTCCTAAATCAATATTTCTCTTAGCACCATTTTTATGCTAAGTTTGGAAACATACTTTCGATTAGTCCCTAAAGAGAGAGGGATCCCCTAAAGAGTTCTGATTTGGGACCCCATTCACTCTGTTCCAGAATTTCCTCACTCACAAATTGTATCTCTCAATGTAGGCCATATATGAGGTAGGCAGTAGCAATGGCGTTGCTATGGTTGGGGTTACTCAGTTGCGGAAACTCATGTCGTCATCCCTCATGGACCTCCTCCCATACCAGTCACAGGATAGTAGTAAATACTTGAAACAATAAATTGTCTACACAATCAAAACAGACACGTTAGACTATCAGGGTTATTTACTAAAATGAGAATTAAGAGTGAACATTCAAATTTAAGGACAGTGTAGCCAAACTGAAAACAGAGCTAACACACTATTAAGTCATTTTGAATTATCACTCTAGTGAATATCCCTGTATTACATAATTACAAATAAATCATTGAGGGATGGATGGTTGGGGTTCACCGGCATTGCTTCTGCAGCAGCATTCCACACATCCCCACGCACTCCACTGCTATTTATGAGCCATGAACACTACACCCATACATCTCCCAGCAATAGCTCTATCATTACTTCTGCACAATTACAGCCTGTCCTCTGCCAATAGACCCCATGAAATCCTCTTAAAGTCTTCCTAACCTGCCTGTAATTTAACACTTACATTGCCATCAAACACATGCTTACAAAGTGCATAATGTCTGTTTCTGCTGATATGAGAGTGCTTCCACAGCCTTATCCAGTTGATCAACCCCGGTTGTCCAACTGACTGGGCTATCTAATAGCCTGGTAAGGATCTTGAGAACCTGACATGCTCCCTTTTCAGACACAATTTGTATAATTTGTACACCACTTTCCCTCCTGCTTTCGGACCTCCAAGTTTTGAGAAGCTTATGTTGGTATCAATTGGGAATTATATCTAAGTAGAACTTTTTCACGGTTAAATCTACTGTCACGTTCTTGTTTTTAGTACACTTTGTTACGGTTTGTGAAATGCTTTATTCCAGTCCATCGATCTGAAGGTATAAAGTATTCTATAATTATTTGCATTTACCATCAGGGAGCCTTTGTTCCGTATTATTTCCAATAGCGGGTTAGCTGATACAAAGTACAAGAGTGCTATTTAGGAAGTTATAATTTCACTTGCTCTAAAAGACAATCTCACGGTATATTGTACACATCGGCCCGTTCGCATGCTCACAGCTGTAGCTGTTTTGACATTGTTCTCTCCCATGTACATTACAAAGCAATCACCATTCTATTGAGAAATGACAAAACATATAGGTTACAAAAAGTGCTGATTATTTCCCAGCAGAGTATGAGTTCTCAGTTACTTGTATTCTTATGCACACCTTGGGTTTGTTTACTCTGTTATTTATGGGGTGTAACACAATATGCACCTGTTGACAAATGCGCTATAATACGAGATAAAGTTACCATTTAGAATAGACAATTGTAGATTAGATTCAGCGCTGTAGCAGAGAGCATTTGTAAATGAAAGGAACTACAGAGGGAAATGACCCCCATTTTTAATTCAGTATATAAATAGTGCATGGAAACAAAATATATATATACTCACAAAGTTCCTGTGTTTGCGTTAGGTCCCCAGGATTTGTATCTTCCAGCAGTAACTTCTGCCCTAACTAAGAAATATTTCACAACCTAAGTGTTTTTATAGGATAGCTAGTTAAATTTATCAGAAGTTGCTGCCTAAGCTAATAGCAGCCACTATCAGCTAGCTGACAGCTCCATATACAGTTTTGCGAATGGAGTTCTAGATGCAGCAATGCATGTGTGCTGCTCAGTTAGCGTAAAAGGTTGACTTGTGTAGCATGTGGACACCTTACAAGAAATCAGAGTTTGCAGGAATCTATGATCTGCAAACTTTCTTTGTCTTAGGGATGAGCATAACCACCTAGCAAAGCTAGTGGGTATGCGGCAGCCTCCCGGAGTCATCTGCACAGCAACAGCCTTTCAGCCAATCAGGTAATCAGGAGAGCCGTGCTGAGCGCGGGAATCCTGATTACCTCAGATTTTTAAAATTGGGAAACTGCGGATGGTTAGCACATCCTGTGAAATACTAAGGATAAATATTTCCCACAGTGTACAGGAATATAATTAAACGTCTAAACACAAAATAAAACAATTCAAGTTGCCAATAGTACAGGGGAACAAGAAAAATATTTAATAAATCATGAAGACATACAAGATAGACTTGAAACATTGTATAAAACAGCTGAACTGAAAAACAAGGCAACAATGTATGCCAAAGGAAAGTATCAAATGAACACTGGTAACATTCATCATTAATTGCAACAAAATAAGTTCAATAAAGAGAAAAGAAATGTTGAAACAAGTCCCAGCAAACATATTCTTTATGCAGGGTCCATGAGAATATCAAACTGACGAGACTACTAGCATCCAATCCTCCTACTGGTTTGTTGGTCTTGTCTTGGAGTACGGCTATAGTTTGTAAAAAACAAAACAGAGAACAGTTACCAAAAGGTTGAATAAGCACCAGATAACCTTATGTTTTAGAAAAACAAACTACCACCAGCAGGCAAAACCCTTAACTTGGAGGAGGGTGGGACGGGCGCTATTGCTAGGTGGTTATGCTCATCCCTAAGACAAAGAAAGTTTGCAGATCATAGATTCCTGCAAACTCTGATTTGTCCTCCGGGAGGCATAACCACCTAGCAAAGCTAGTGGGTAGAATAGCACACACCTGGTGGTGGTCCTAAGAAACTGAAGGCGTTCAACTTCTGATGGCCTCCAGTAAAATCTAACAAAGGTTTTACCGGACAACCATCTTGCAGCTTTTAAGATAGTAGGGAGAGGAAGGCCATTTCCTGCTGCTTTAGTAGCCGAGGCTCCCCTAATTGAATGGCTTTTGAACACTGAAACATCAATTCCAGCCGAAGACATGGCGGAAAGTATCCAGCCTCTAATTGTATTAACCTTGGCTGGACGAAAGGGATTCCTTGATGTAATGAATAATTGACTGATATAATTTCTAAATACAGCAGAAAGTTGAAGGTACGATTGTAACAAACTGACTAAACATAAGCCTGGATCGGAAGAATCTTGGATCAAGTCCAATTCTTCCGGACCAGGAGAAAAATGGGATGTTTTTGTCTGCCTTTTAGTATAATATGGAAACCTCCCGGGGTCCTGGACAACCAAGGTTCTGAAATATGGATTTGAGTTAACTCTGCTCCTCTAGCTGCCAGGGCCAAGGACAACAGAGAAGCAAACTTAATAGCAGTCCATCTTAAATCAATTTTAGCATTATCCAAAGACTTTAGGAAATTTAATAAGACATCTACATCCCAAGTAGATGTGTAGCGTGGGATATATGGGCGGCAGACGGCTAACCCTTTTAGTAATCTCAAATACAGGGCATCCTGAGTAAGGTTGGGGATCAGGAAGTTTAAAGCAGATCCGTAGGTCTTGATTGAACTGACAGATAAACCAGAATGGAACTTAAGGGTAAGAAATTCTAACGCCAAAGGAATGGTATCAGATCCTTGTGTGTTAGACGGAAAAGAAACCTCCCATTCTTTGAATTCCTCGATCATCTTTCTATATCTTACCCTAGTTCTACGTCTTAAAGATGAGTTAATAATATCCAAGACCTGATCTGATAAAAGGGGATGTGTTAACAGCCTACCAGGGCTGCGATCCACATCAGCTGCGGGAGCTTGAGCAGAAGATCGCTGGTTCCCTGAAAGCAGTCCACTGTCATGCCCAATGGGATCTTGGTTCCCTTGACTAACTGATGGATACCAGGGTCTGGAGGTCCATACTGGATAAACGAGAACTAAGCTCTGCACCCTGTCCCTGCGGATCTTCTCCAGCAGTTTCATCAGTAAAGATGGAGGGGGGAAAGCATAAGGGGCTGGAACATCCGTCCATTGGAAAGACATTGCATCCATTTTCCAAGCTCCCTTTGTCCAGGTCCGGGAGACGAACCTGGGAGTTTGAGCAGATGTTTGGGATGCAAATAGATCTACCTGTTTCTGGCCAAAATTGCTTTCTATCCGTTGGAAAAGAGCAATCTTTAATTGAATCATTGCCAGGGACAAACTTTGGCGAGAGAGAGAGTCTGCAAGCTTGTTCACCTCTCCCAGAACATATTCTGCGAAAACCTGAACATTGCTTTCTAAGGCCCAAGACCAAAGATCTAGAGCCTCTAAGCAAAGACCCCTTGATCTTGTACCCCCTCTGTGGTTTATATAAGCCACCGCTGTCCTGTTGTCCGAATGTCTAAACCAACGTTGGTGACTGGTTTAGAGGAACTAGGCCCTTGAGAGCTAATTTTATAGCTCGTAACTCCAAGATGTTTATATGGAGGTGACTCTCTTGGTCTGACCAGATTCCTCTTATGGCGTTCTGGGTTGTAAACGCACCCCAACCGTGACTTGAGGCATCTGACGTCAGAGTTACTGCCGCAGGCTGCTCTAACAGTGGACGAGGAAGTGGAATTTCTAACTCCAGAATGGACTTCAATTCTTCTCTGACCTTCTTGGCAGGGGCGTACCTAGAGCATTTGGCACCCGGGGCGGACCCTGAGTGTGGAACCCCCCCCCCCCATAATAAAAATTTAAGAAAACACCCACAATTTTTTGCTTTCCTATGGACTGTTTGAATGTGCGCGCAGCTCTTGCCGCATTCGGCTCCACTCGGGAGCTGACGTCGGCATCGGAGAAGAGGTCACCCCTTAAAACCCATTCAGCCACTTACCTTTCTCCAACGTCGGGCTCCCTCGGCGCTGGGGACCTCTCCTCCCCCTGCCGACGTTAGATCCGAATGGGCATGCACGGCAAGAGCCGCATGTGCATTCAAACTGCCCATAGGAAAGCATTACTCAATGCTTTCCTATGGACGTCCAACGTCTTCTCACGGTGAGTTTTACAGTGAGAATTGCGGAAGCGCCTCTAGCGGCTGTCAGTGAGACAGCCACTAGAGGCTGGATTAACCCTCAGTGAAACATATGTTTTCAGCTGCAGGGTTGAAACTAAAGGGACCTGGCACCCATACCACTTTATTGAGCGGATCCTTAGAAATAGCATAGGAAAGGGATTTGAGTTCAAAAGATGTAGCGGCTAGGGCAGAGGTTTTGTAGAAGGGGGCCAGGGCAGGGGTTTTGTATAAATGCGCCATTTTTGTAGAAGGGGGAAGACCAGTGCTTTTGTAGAAAGGGGCTGGTGAGAAACTTCTAGAAAACTCCTCCCCTGCCCCTTTCTACAAAGCCCCTGGTCTCGCCCCTTCTAGAAAACCCCTGCCCTTCGCCCTTCATATAAAAACCCTGCACACTGATCACATACATTTCATACACTCGCTACACATAAAAAACCCTGCACATCCCCCTTAATTAAAAAAAAAAAAAAAGCTGCACAACCCCCCTTAATTAAAAAAAATCATGCAAACCCTTAATAAAAACCCTGCACACCCCCTTAATAAAAAACAAAAATCTGCAGTGCACATCCTCCCTTAATAAATAAAATACTGCAACCCCCTTAATAAAAAAAACAACCTGCACCCCCCTTTAATTAAACATACCCCCTCTAAATAAACTTCCCCCGTGCTGCACCCCCTTTAATTAATCCACATCCCCTTTAATTAATCCACAACCCCTCTTTAATTAATCCACAACCCCTCTAATTAATCCACCCCCTCTAATTAATACACCCCCTCTAATTAATACACCCCCTCTAATTAATCCACCCCCTCTAATTAATCCACAACCCCTCTAATTAATACACCCCTTCTAATTAATCCACCCCCTCTAATTAATACACCCCCTCTAATTAATACACCCCCTCTAATTAATACACCCCCTCTAATTAATACACCCCCTCTAATTAATCCACCCCCTCTAATTAATCCACCCCCTCTAATTAATAATCCCCCTCTACATAATCCACCCCCCTCTAATTAATACACCCCCTCTAATTAATACACCCCCTCTAATTAATACACCCCCTCTAATTAATACACCCCCTTTAATTAATACACCCCCTTTAATTAATGCACCCCTCTAATTAATCCACCCCCTCTAATTAATAAACCCCCTCTACATAATCCACCCCCTCTAATTAATACACCCCATCTAATTAATACACCCCCATCTAATTAATACACCCCCTCTAATTAATACACCCCCTCTAATTAATACACCCCCTCTAATTAATACACCCCCCTTTAATTAATCCACCCCCCTTTAATTAATACACTGCTCTAATTAATACACCCCCTCTAATTAATACACCCCCCTTCAATTAATCCACCCCCCTTTAATTAATCCACCCCCCTTTAATTAATACACCCCTCTAATTAATACACCCCCCTCTAATTAATACACCCCCCTTTAATTAATACACCCCCCTTTAATTAATACACCCCCCTTTAATTAATACACCCCCTCTAATTAATACACCCCCCTCTAATTAATACAACCCCTCTAATTAGTACACCCCCCTTTAATTAATACACCCCCTCTAATTAATACACCCCCCTCTAATTAATACACCCCCCTCTAATTAATACACCCCCCTTTAATTAATACACCCCTCTAATTAATACACCCCCCTCTAATTAATACACCCCCTCTAATTAATACACCCCCTCTAATTAATACACCCCCTCTAATTAATACACCCCCCCTTTAATTAATCCACCCCCCTCTAATTAATACACCCCCCCTTTAATGAATCCACCCCCCCTCTAATTAATACACCCCCCCTTTAATTAATTCAGCCCCAGACATAAAATAACTACTTTATACTTACATTTTGATGATGCCTTGCTTGCCCGCCGAGTCCGACCACTGGGTGCCTCACCGCCCGGAAATGGATCCACTGCCACACTTTTCCTTTCCACTGAAACCTGAGAAAACGCATGTGTTTCTTGGCTATAGGGACTCAATGGAAGGCATCTTTTAGGTCTAACTTTATGCAGAAAAAGGTTTTCTGTACTAAGCCTGGGAGATCTGATAAACCCTCCATCCTGAACCTTTTCCTTTTGATGAAAGCGTTCAGAGGCCTCACGTTTAGGACCGGTCTCCAGGAACTGTCTGACTTTGGGATTGGGAACAATGGGCTGACCCATCCTGTAATAGACCTGTCTGCCAACTTTTCCCTTGACTTAAAGCTAAGGAAAGGGAGGCATCTAGCACTGGGTTCACCTCTCTGTGGGGTGCAAATATCTGGACTGGGAACCTTAAAAGGGGGAGTTGTAAACCCCTTTGAAAAATCTTTAGAACCCATTTGTCTGAGGAAATATTCTTCCAATTTAGTGGCATATGAGGAGGCACACTTACTTGAATGCATGGGTTTTCTTTTGGAAGCTGAACCGCCTCTGGAATGCGCTCCTCTGCCACCGCCTGGGAGCTTATGTCTTCCACTGTAGTGGCGGTACTGGGCCTGGTGAGAGGCTTCTCGGGACTCTCCTGCAGCCCTATAGGGGCGACCCTCTGTCCGAAAGGGCTTTTTGTAGCCAGGGACGGTCTTTTTGAGTTCTGAAAAGGATCTCCTTGCCTTGTAATGGCCTTTAACCTCCTGAATGAACGAGGGACCGAATATGTAAGAATCCTCCAAATTTGGGAACTCATGCGATTTGGGAGCTAGGTCGGACAGACCTGCTGCATGGAGCCAGCGGGATCTGCGGATGTTTGATATGTAATTAAAGGATTGGCCAATAGTTAGCACTGCCCTGCCAGACGCTTTTAAAAGGGCCATCTTAGTTGCCAACAGAGATGAAGCAGAAGGTTTCTGAGCATTGCCTTCTTTTTCTGCCTTATCCAGCATCAGTAATAGTGGGCCCACAGCATCAGCAATTTTGAACTGTATATTGCGAAAAGTCTGGTCTGTGGTATCAGAGGAGACGCTGCTCCCTGTGATGGATAACAGAGCAGGGTCTACCTCTGGGGCCATTAAAGCCTGAATGTCCGGGATACCGATGTGGTTCCTGACGAGATGGTCATCTTCCTTAACCAAGGGGGATCTGAAGGCTAGTTTAGCAAAATATCTAACCTCAGAATCGTGCTCCATAGCCCATCTGGAGTGAAATAATTTTGATGGGAGAGTCTTTCCTAGGAGACTTACTCTGGCCATCTGAACATTGCTTAGCTTCCCTCGCTCAGTGGAAGCTGCTGAACGAACCACTTCCTCGGATTCCCAGTCTATTTCTGGAGAGCCGTATCTGGAACTGGGACGGCTTTGGGAGGAAGAGTGAGCGAACGCTCTAGAAGAGGAAGGAGAGGGACTATCTAACCTCCAACGAGATTTGCCCTTTTCCTCTGGAAGGTGTTTCTGGTGCTCAAACGAGGGAAACACGCTATTTCTTTTTTGGGGTCCTGTCCCCTTAATTTTACGCTTAATTTTACGCTCACACTCAAAGGAGTATGAGGGGAAGGAGAAGCGGAGAAGTTTTCCTCAGACGAGGAACTGGCGGAAGAGACCAGCCGTCTTCCTTTATGCTTTTTATTTAAAACTGGGATCAAATCCTCCTCGGATGATGAAGAGGATAGATCCCTGGCAAGGAAAGCTCTCTTATGGAGCTTTCTAACATTGATGGGGCTGCCTTTAAGAGAGGCATCCACTAAATCTGTGGCAGACACAGAAATAGAGTCCTCCATCAATGATGCTATTTTAAAAAATCTGAGGTAATCAGGATTCCCGCACTCAGCACGGCTCTCCTGATTACCTGATTGGCTGAAAGGCTGTTGATGTGCAGATGCACAGCGCGAGCCTTTTCAGCTCTGGCATTTGACTCCAGGAGGCTGCCGCATACCCACTAGCTTTGCTAGGTGGTTATGCCTCCCGGAGGACAAATTGGACAGGCAGAGAAAGCATACTTTGACGTCTCTCAGTGCGAGATAGGCATAAATCTGCAGTTATAAAACGTTTTGTGCAGAAATGCCTCCTTCCACCATGAGCTATGTATCTACCATGAGTTTTGCTGCTTAATCATCCCCCTTAACTAATCAATGCTACATTTTAGCAGCCATATCTATATGTCTATTTGTGTTTTTGTGCAGTTGTCCCTGAGAATTTATTTTATGAAAATAAATTGAAAAATAAATTGCATACAGACAGGAGTATTGTTGTCGAATTGTTATAGGTGAGTACAGGGTACCTAACATAAAAGTTATTTCACCATTTAGAGAACGAATATCTCATTGTACTACTTTCAGTAAATTCCACACTGCCACTTGAATCATAAAATGTATGTTTTATCTTTGTCTACAAACTGATTGATTTTCTACAGAGAACTCTTTAAATCTGCTCACTCTGCAGAGTATCAGGTTGTTCTATCAAGGACAATATTTTGCTGCCAACTAGGGGTGTGAGGTTAATTAGCAACAGCCTCAATGCTGGTACTCCGTGTGTAGAGTGATTTGCAGAAATAGTATGACTCCTTCTTCAGCAATGCATTATAAGCATCACATTACAATTCCGCTCTGGCCAATATTTTATTTTAACACACTGGAAATGAAAGTAAATTGTTTTATGGCACCATTTTTTAGATTTAGCAAAATAAATTAAATAATAAACTGCATGAGGCCCCTCCTTACCCCCCCCCCCCCCCCCCCCCCCCGCTATATACACATATAGTTACATAGTTACATAGGCTGAAAAGAGACATGTGTCCATCAAGTTCAGACTTCCTCACATCTGTTTTTGCTGTTGATCCAAAAGAAGGCACTTCTAATTTTGCAATAAACTAGGAAAAAAATCCTTCTTGACCCCAGAATGGCAGTCAGATTTAACCTTGAACCAAGAAACTATTACCCTACAGTTGAAACATTATATAATTGAATATTCTGTTTTTGCGAGTATGCATCTAGTTGCTGTTTAAACATCTGCACAGATTCTGATAAAACCACTTCTTCAGGCAGAGAATTCCACATCCTTATACACATCCTAAAACAACTTTCTTTTGCCTCAGACCACATCCACACACACACACACACACGCACACAAAATGTTGGTGTATGTGATTGGATGGTTGAATGCAATTAGTTTGAGGTAGTCAGTTGGATCCATAATTGCGAGTGGATGGTTGGATGATAAGTGGGACAGGGCTGAGAGAGATAGAGTGTGTGTTTGTAGACTATGTGTGTGGAGGTGGCTGCATCTGTTTTTTCTTGTTTTTGGGTATGCTGCTTGTGGGGTTGTGTACCAAGCAACAAAATGAAATAGGACACTATTGATGATGCATTTGGGGAGTGCCAGTGATGTGGTTTGTATCACTGACAACACCCAAAGTAGTGGGACTGGCTATAAAAGGATGTGCACGAATGCACGCCATGCTGTATCAGTGCAGACCAGGCACCTAGTCCTCCGGAAGCTTTCTGTCCATGAGCTCAGTGTCCTGGGTACATTTAGCATAGGCTAAGCATGTATCGTGATGTACTAGCACTGTGCTTGCTGTAGACATTTCCCTAGAGTCCCTAAATGCAGAACACCAGGGAACAAATCCAGGACAGAAACCTGTAACCAAGGTGACCATCTCTCCAAACCCAGAATCATTAAGAGTTGTTTTTACCATATAAATGTCTGTTCATGAGATATCCCGTGCTCTCCAAATGAACATTATGGAGTGCCAGAAAGCGGTACAAGTACTTTCAGGTTCATTGCAACAGCTGCAGATCCTGGGGTTTCATATAAATGGAGTGATTTTTTACAATATGTTACAATATTATTTTAGTTTAATTTTATTTTGTATATTTAAGAGCATTATCTATGTAATATATTAGAAAACAGGGATCATCTCCAGCCCGGAGTGTCTCTGTAAGCCGTATGTTTTTTATAACTATAAATTATTGAAAAGGTACCTTTATTATATAAAACAGTTATGAGATTATATACCTTAGCAGGTCTCAATACAAATTCTGTGTTCTTTTGAATACAATGGTTCTTACAAGGGAAATTTCCTGGAGGCACAGTATTATAGGTATTATTTTTATTTTTTGAGTTTATTGGGCAAATGCAACTTAAGAAGTAACATCATTATTGCAACCATTTATTGACTCATATCATTTTTAGATTTATTTGATCAGTTGCGGCCAGCTAATGTGTGGCTGCATATATACCAGTTTCGTATTTTAGCGTGTTTCCTTTGGCCTTTTTCCTTCTCACTGTGTAGTGCGCAAACCCAGAAATGTCAACTTTTCTACATTTGATCTGAGTTTGGAACCGATTTTCTTGGAATGTTGCTGAGAAATTTCAGGCAATCAAACTAAATTTAGACAAACTGGCAATTCTGTCATTACTAATTTCCATCCCTAGGCTGCATCTTCTAGTATTGGAAATTGTAGAAGCACATTGTATTAACAGCTTATTTGCAGATCTTTATTTAGCTATTAGAATATACTTGTTCTTTTTTTTGTATTCATCTCTGTGTTGATCCCTAATAGATTTAATTTCTTTTGTCTCCCTAGTCTCAGCAGAACAAATCGAACATTTACACAGACGCTTCAACTATCTCAGTGGGAACGAGTCAACTGTCAGGTATTTAAACATTGCTTCATGACTTGAATTCTCTATTCGATTTTTAAAATACAACATAATAATGCACCACTGCTTGTGATGACCCTTTTTTTGCACCAATCTATGTATCTAAATATTGCTCTTAAAAAGGAATAGTTAAAGGGACACTCCAGGATGAAATTAACCCCCATTTTAATGCTGTATAGAAGGTTAAAATTATTTAAATAGCCTCAATAGCTGGAATAAGAGGAATACTTGGACAAAGATTCTATGATTACGAAACACACTAGGTTGAGTTGGGGTGTCTCGGAGTGTATCCAATTTGTTTGGTTTTTATTTATTTTTTTATTTTTGTTGTGCACAGAGATACAGAACATGCTTGCAATGCGCCAATAGCGTATGCAAGGGAAACAAGGTTCAACATTTGAAGGCATTGAGAGGAATCTGCACATTTTTGAAGTTAATAAGAAAACAGGCAGGACATGCAGGAATAAACAGTTACAATTTAAACTAAAGTAGTATGCATGGGTGAACTGTCGTGAAACTTGCTCATTTTTGTGCTATACTCATGCTTGGTAAAATGCGTCAGTGGGTCAACCGCTTCATGCATGGGAATGAGCAGGCTATGGTTAGCTGTGCGTGAGAGCATTAAATTAGCATAGACATCATGTTATTGTGACAGGCTTAGGAAACCACGGGCTCCACCCCTTAGGGGATGTTTGCATGTAGCTTGTGTCGGGCACTGTCTCCCCAATAGTGGTATGATGGTAGGTGCATCGAGTGTGGGTGTATCTGTCAGGGCTGGTGTTTGTGAGTGCCAGGTGCGTACCGTGGGCATGTGTCTGCATTAGACTGTGTCATGGTTGCTAACCCCTGGATTGTGGGTTGGCAAGCAGCTACTATTAGTGAGCAGCATGTGGGCATGATAAACAATCAAATAAAGCGGTGCTCGCTGTGAGCGTAACTCTGCGTAAGACAGTAGATACAGGCTGGTATGTTAAAATTAGTGGGGTAGTCCAACGTGTGAGCGGCATTGCCAGCTATCTGAGTACTTGGGGTGCAAAGTCTCAGATCAGCCTATGCCCCGGCTAGGTAGCAGGCTTAGGGAGTGGCATGGCAGCAAGAGGCAGGATCCGAGTAAGTCCTCTCCATAGCCCCGTGCCATCATGTTTAGGCGTTTAGGTGCAGCTGTAGGCTGTGATGGCCCCCCGTGGGGACCGGGATAACCCCCGCGGTCCGTGGGGAGAGGGGAGGGACAGCAAAGCGCCGGTCGGAGAACTGGGAGAGCGGCCGTCTCACCCCAACTCAAGCTCGGGTAGGCCTCAGGCCTCAATAGGGTTACTTCAATGCCGTGTGGGGTCGTGTGAGGTATCCCTGTGAACACCGTCGACTAAATAGTAGTTTGGTCACCGATTATGGGCCAGTATCAGCTTGTGGCATGCAGTTAGCTCCGATTGTCTGGCTCAGATGCGGTCTGATCCGATCAGCGGACAGGCACCGCCCTCAGGTTTTTTTTATTTTTTTTTTATTGTACCAAATAAAGAACATTTTTGGTACAGTGGTACTTACATTTTTGTAAGTGTTTTTTTTTGTAAGTGTTCCTCTTCTTCCAGTTATTGAGGCTATTTGATTAATTCAGAAACGCTTAGGTGTTTTGCTGTTAACGAGGATGGTTGCTTTCACCCCAGTGATTGAGTCGGACAGCCTGTGTAAATTTTGGGATTTTTTTTATTTTGATTTGATGTTTTGTGTATTCATGCTGGGCTTCTATTAAATCAGTATTTTGTTGTTAAGTTGTTCGTTTTCTTGCTTTTCTTGCTTTGGAAATCCTGTCCTTTGTTTTGTTTTTTTTTGTTTTTTTTTTTATAAATTCTTTGTTTTGACAGTTTTTCATTTCTTTTTTTTTTGTCCTTTGTTTTAAATTAAAAATATAACACGGATTATTCCAAAACACAAGAAAGAACATCCTTTTAAGAAATAAAAGTGACCTCTGGAAGAAGACATGCTACCCATGAAACACCATTGTTTTCTCTTTAAAAGTGACTAAAATCCTCTTGACATTTCAGATTCCTTTTATTTCATGTGACTAGAAGCTGGAAGTTCTCCAGGCTATGTTATCAGCTGAATAACACATGTTGAGATGGGATGCTATGTTTCCCTTTTTTATTGTGAGGGTGGCTTAGCTTTTAGAATACACAACTACATTGCATCATTCTTTCCTAATAGAACACATAACTCTAATTAGAATAAACTACCATGTTTATAGATCAGTGACCTTCACTGAAAATAACCAAATGTGAGATTATATTGTTAACTGTGAAGCAATCATTCAGATCTGAGGAGGTACTAGGGCCACTAGTGCAGTAATGTTTACACAAAGTGCTGAAAGATATGAAAGCATTTTTGTCAGATGCAGGAAATGGTTCATTGAGATAGGCTGTCCTATCAGGAATCCATATCGCTCAGAATTGAATGATATTCTTCATTGTTTTAATGGGTCCAGTCCAGGTCAAGACAGAATGATAAGCAAAGGTGAGGTAAGCTAAAGGCAGGCAAGTGAATGATTTATGGGATTTGCCTCTATACCAGACATGTGCATTTGTTGCATTTGACTCTAAACGAATTGATTCGTCCGAAACAACCCCTTTGATTCATTTTAAAACAAATGTATTTGTTCAGCTGTGGCCCAGCTGGTACAAAAAAAAAAAAATCAAAAAATCTGTGAGTTAAGATTACAACAAACAATAAACAAGAAGCAGGAACCCCATCTTCATGAAGACATTTTGATAACGTTTTAGAGGAAACTAAACTTGTAGACGAGTACGTCTATCACGTGATTATACTTCAGGAGGATTTCCGTGTGGAAGCTGGCAAGGAAGCCTTTTACTGCAGCAATTTATTTATTGAGATAATTCTTTTCTATGGGGAGGGCCTAATACGCTTGTCCCTCACGCCCCCCAAATGCCGAGATAGATCGTCACTGGAATTTGGTAAATAAAAAACCATTATGCCATTGCAGAGCACTTTAAGGGCCTTTTGTCATAAACAGCGCATGCCTGCTTTACAAACTGCTCTATACCATGTTTTAGTGGTTTTCTATTGTATCCCCGGGAAGCAGGATAGCAATGAAATAATAGTGATAGTAAGACTGGACTGCCAAATCTTCATCAGGGCTACCTAATAAATAGTTGACTTTGGGCCACCAATAGTACTTATTTGAGAATCATAAGCTGGTCATCATTGGACTGGGACAGTTATGAGATTTGCTTAGGTGATACCCCATGTGCAAGATATACAAATAAACAGGAGATGTTAAGGGACAATATTAAGAAATAAACTATTCCTTAAAATAAATATGCCCCTAAAGTCATGAAAATAGCTTTGATAACAGGGGTCATAATATTGGCCCATCATATATATTTTCAAATTCGCTTTTTAAGAATTACATCCAATGTGTATACTGAGGTATATTTAATATACAAAACATATAAGAAACTCTCAGAACACTGTATTTCGGCTTTCCATGCTAAATAGGATTTATGTCTAATTATATAACATTACAACATTATTCGTTCACACTTGTCCTAAACAGAACATGCTGTAAGCACATTTGTGCGCATTCTGTGTGATAGGATGGATAACAAATCATCTCTCATTAAGAATAGATTGCACAGATCTTAGTTAAGCCGTTAATTATTCTACCCATGTTCTCCATTCCCCAGCTGCTCTAATTAGCTGAATGTTCTGAGATCCAGCCAATCGTTCGTGTAGCAGTAGGATTTATTGGGAAGGCTTTTGCATGACAGTATTTGTAGAAAGTAACCTTTTAATGGCTAAAAGGATTTAGCTTACTTCATATATGGCACTCTACCCAAAAAAATAGCCCCCACCCCTTATCCCAATAATGTAAAATAGTGTTGTTTCAGACCAGGACTAATATTTTGTTCTAGACCAGGCATAGGCGAACTTCGGCACTCCAGATGTTTTGGACTACACCTTACATGATCCCAGCATTATGGATGTAAGAGCATTATGGGGGATGTAGTCCACAACATCTGGAGTGGCGAAGGTTGCCTATCCCTGATCTAGATTGTCATTCAGTCAAATTCATCCACATTTAAAACCTCCTTTGGTACTAACATGTGTAAACAGAGCATTTCATTACGATGTTCGTACAGGAAATTTTATATTAAATAGGCAGATATTGAAAATCTATTAGTAACGGACATGTATTTATCAAAGAAACTAAAATAAACTTTGATATCTTTAACATAGGTACTTTGAGGAAACTCCAACTAAACTTTGCATAAAAGGTTACTCAAACCCTTTCTTCGGTGGTCCATCCCCCTCCTCTATCCCCCTCCCCCAATTTTGCACAGAAATGGCAAAGGTTCGGAACTTTTTTCTGGGCCGGCTAATGATTCTCTCAAAAGTGGACTTAAACCTCTGGCAGCTGAGGGGTTAATCTCTGTATGTGCAGGACGTCACAGCACATACAAATTCCAGGCACAATGGCCTCTTCAAATCACTAAAGGGGTCATGGAGTTGGGAGTAACCCTATAAACAAGGCACAAGATAGCAAGTTTTACTCTAGTGATAGCTCAGTGTATATAAAGGAGTTGTCATGATTATTATCTTTAACCTGATAACGGCAACAAGTTCATTGAGGTACATTACGGGAGTGCACTTTGGCTATTCATTAGTGAGTCACCTCGCATACACCTATGGTACATTCACTGGTTTCCCAGCAGTAAAGTGCACAACCTCTTGAAGCAGAATTAAAAAAAAAATAAACTTTGTCACTGGAAAGAACATTTTTATGAGGCTATTAAATGCAGGGTTTACAGAGAGGTGATGGCAAGTCTAGGCAGGTACTCTAGTTCACAAATGCAAAGATCAGTCCTGCTTTTTGAGTAATGAATTTGTGTAATGGATCTGTTTCCAATGAGAGGAATAGGAACAGTAAAAGTAAAAATGTTTAGCTTCTAAAAAAAACTTTACCAATTATTTGGAGTATAAAAAGCCCAAGAGTGCCCCTTGTTAAATGATACATTAAATAAGAATGATTTTCTTTGCATAAAGTCATACTTTAAAAAGTACCAAAGTTGATACTGTGCTCAGTTTGTGTAATGCTAACAAATGGCCCTAATGGTAAGCTAACTGCTAAGCAATTATTGGTCACAAAGGTTGCAGTCCTGGGCAAAAAAAGGGGGCAAATCATGCCTACAAAAAGAGCTATGATTGATAATAAATGCTCGTTCCTTTTGCCTTGCCTTAAAGGACCACTATAGGCACCCAGACCACTTCAGCTTAATGAAGTGGTCTGGGTGCCTGGTCCAGCTAGGTTTAACCCTTTTTTTGTAAACATAGCAGTTTCAGAGAAACTGCTATGTTTACAAATGGGTTAATCCAGCCTCTAGTGGCTGTCTCATTGACAGTCGCTAGAGGCGCTTCTGCGCTTCTCACTGTGATTTTCACAGTGAGAAGACGCCAGCGTCCATAGGAAAGCATTGAGAATGCTTTCCTATGGACAGACTGAATGCCGCGCATGCGCATTCAGCCGATGACGGAAGAAGAGGGAGGAGAGTCTCCAGCGCCGAGGGAGCCTGGCGCTGGAAAAAAAGGTAAGGAATAAACCCCTTCCTCCTCCCCAGCGCCACGGGAGTGGGACCCTGAGGGTGGGGGCACCCTCAGGGCACTATAGTGCCAGGAAAACGAGTATGTTTTCCTGGCACTATAGTGGTCCTTTAAGACAGAGCTAATCAGGGAACATGTGAAGCTATATTATGAGGTGTTCTGCCTTGCCCTATAGGCCCAGTAATTTGATTATAAGTGTAGATCCTTTGACATACCTCCCAAGTATTTAGGAGGTACAGTCAACATTGTGGGCTCAAAATCCTTCTGTCCCTCTTTTCTAGGAGTTCCATATTGTTGGTGCGTCTGAGTGTATTACAGAGCTCCATGACAATAATACTCCCAGTAATGTGTCTTTAAAATACAATAAATGTGTTTAGAAATCAATCTGTGTAATTAAAGGGAAACTCCAGTGCCAGGAAAACGATCCGTTTTCCTGGTACTGGAGGGTCCCTCTCCCTCCCACCCCCCAATCCCCGGTTACTGAAGGGTTGAAAACCCCTTCAGTCACTTACCTGAGGCAGCGGCGATGTCCCTCGCCGCTGTCTCCTCCTCCGCGATGCTCCTCCTGTCCGTTGCGTCGGCCGGTGGGCGAGACTGATCCCGCCCACCCGCCGAGGAGACCTAACTCGCATGCCCGGCAATGCCGCGCATACGCATTACGTCTCCCCATAGGAAAGCATTGAAAAATAATTTCAATGCTTTCCTATGGGGTTTTGAGCGACGTTGGAGGTCCTCACACAGCGTGAGGACGTCCAGCGACGCCCTAGCACAGGTTTCCTGTGCTATGGACCAGGAAGTGACCTCTAGTGGCTGTCTAGTAGACAGCCACTAGAGGTGGAGTTAACCCTGCAAGGTAATTATTGCAGTTTATGACAAACTGCAATAATTACAGTTGCAGGGTTAAGGGTACTGGGAGTTGGCACGCAGACCACTCCAATGGGCAGAAGTGGTCTGGGTGCCTGGAGTGTCCCTTTAAGATACATTGTTCTTGTTCTAGAATACATTTTAGTTGTTTAAATTGTTGGTAGTAAGTCACCTAAACATTCGCAGAACAGCTCTGCCTCTGACTAATTCCCCATTCGCATCCCAAAATAAATACATTTGCATCCCAACATAACTTAGAAAATGTTTCAGATCTGAAAAACAATCCAAAGTATTGTGTTGGGAGGTATGATCTGAGGTACACCTGGCAGAATAGCTTATGTCAATAGACACACATTGCTAAGGTTACTGCAATGCTGGACATGCAAATGCAACTTCATATCTATTCAGAATGATGCAAATAATGCTGAACAGCAAAACAATATATTACTGATTTCTAAACAGCAGGAGGGAACGATATAGTGAATTCATATTGCAAAACAAGGCTTTCACCTGAGTTATGGTAAACTGAAAAACATATTTCATGTGGTAGTATTGTTTCAGCTATTTTAAATATTCACATCCAATTCACTGCTTAGTGAATGAACCCTAAAGTAAGTTTTCTTTTTTTTGCCTGCAAACCTGCACTACAATAGCGTGCTTATTCTCTAAACTGTGAATTTGGATTCACGTGACAAAACATAGAGTACAATACCTGTTTAATTTGTTTTACTTTTTAATATAATGCTACAAATTCTCCCTTCATTCTGCTATTTAAAGGTCAACTTTGCACAATTTAGAATTCAATGGAAAAATAGCCATTACACAATCACAGCTTAGTAAATCTGCCCCCCACCCCCCCCCATGGGAATCATGGGTAATATGTCTATTCCCCGTGATCTAGTGTACAACCTCACGGGCAGACTGTCCAACTTTTAATCTTGGCACCTACACACAAGTTTTCCTGATAGGAAATTGCTAATCATTTTATTACAAAGAGCTTCCTGATACGAGTTGGTATTTTTGTGGAATTAAAAAAAATGGCATCAGCGGCTGGAAGCAAAATGCCTCCAGATTGATAAGAAAAGGCAATAAAAGCAAGAGATTGGTTCTATAAAATGTCATGTAGATTTGTTGTGATCAGGGATGTGCTTCATCCTAGAGACGCCAGCTAGAGATTGGAAATAAAAATCTGCACACACATTTTATAATTTGCTATAAAAGTATTTTATAATTTGCCATAAAAGTCTAGTTTATCAGAACTGTAAACGTACAGAGCCAATATTTGCATTCCAGTCTGATATAACCAGAGATAATGATCCAACAAAGGAATTTAACTGTTCAGCCCACAATCCACTGCTGACAGTACTTCCTCTCATTCCAATAAATAAAACGATATAAATGTCACTACTATTCTTGATATACAAAACTAAATAACACTCAACTGAAACAAAATAGGACCACAAGTGCTTTAGTAGCTCCCGCAATGTAAGAGCAATGTCCAATCACAACGTGAAAGGTTGACATACGTCATATTTAACTTTCTGTAAAAATAAAATATTCTTTTCTTACAAATCACTAATTCCTTTCTCTCTCTCTATTTTATTAGAAAACATAACTTCGAAAATGTTTCAGATCTGAAAAACAATCCAATTCAATCAAGAATCGTCAATGCCTTTTTTGACAGACGGTAAGATGTTGGTCTCTCAACTTTTTTTAGTTTTGTTTAGTGTTTGGCAGGTAGTTTATTGTCTGTGATATGAAACAAGCCAGGGAGAAGGAGTTCCAGAATTGCGGCATAGTAAATTGTTGGTTATCCATACTATACATGAATATACATGTTTATATATTTGCTGTAGTAATTATTGCTTCTTTGCCTTATTGTGTAATGGTATTTAGTGAAACTACAGTAACACATAAGTACTATTCGGTTTTAGGAACTTGCACCTGGGATCTGCTGGGTTTGTAGAAGAGATAAACTTTGAACAGTTTCTGACCATTATGTCCTATTTCCGCCCCATGGGTGAGAAGAGCGATGAGGAAAATGTGCGTTCCTGCCGGAAATATAAGCTGCGGTGTGAGTATGGTTGCAGGCTGATAGTATATACATCTAGAAACTTAGATGAGAGAGGATGATGAGTCTTGGAGTTATAAAGCAGAATGCCATAGACAAATAGATAGGACAATGCACTTTCAGTAATGTCCAGATCTTTAATCCTAGGACCCAATAGAAGTAGGTAGTGTGACGGACCACCTGGTACCTATGGACTGGTGCAGGGCTCCCATCCACCACATTGCCTTATAAAAGCTGTAATTCAATTAGTTAACCCCTTTCCTGATGTGCCTCTTAGGGAGAGAGAGAATTTATCCATCTAGAAAGCCTTAGGGACTAATAGGAGGCCCTTACAAGCAGAGCACGCCTGACCGGGATATACTCTAAAATCTCATAGAACTATAGATCAGATTGCAGGGCTCCCACAGTCCAGTCAAACTTCAGCAACATAGTTCTCAGCCCCAGTACCACCAAACCGGGCGCTATTTGAAAGTGTGATAGGGGAGGCGGCCAGGTATCCAGCGACACCCAGGACTTGAGGGAGCTCCATGGACCAGACCCGCCAGCAGTCATCGTTTGAGACCAGGACTTTCTATCCAGAGGCCTGGAACTCTGTGTTAGATCGAAGAGTGCTCGCGGCCTGGTCAAACTTTACCTTCGGATTACTCTGGCTAGACATCTGATCAGGCGCTTTTTGAACTGAATACCATATTGGGGCAGAGCTTTCAGGGAAGGTCAATAATTTGGGGATGCTTGAAGAGGAAAGTACACAGGGGACACTGTTGTTAGGTGCCCTGGTGTCTGGTTGTTAATAAAGTTACCTCAGTTGATCAAGTTATGTCCCAGGCACCAAGGTGCCAGCCTGGTAAAACATATTGCATAATGTATTGTTCTCTTGATGACATCTGTATGAAAAGGTGACGCTCACTCAATAAAATGTCCATGTTGTACCCTGCATCAAGCCTGCTATACCCAATATACTTCAGCGTGTGCTCACGTGTAAAAATAATAATAATAAAAAACGTCTATGGGAAACAAGCCCTAAGATCACAGAAGAAAATATCTAAGAATTTGAATTTGTGCCAAACTCCATTAATGCATATTTTTTGTAATCTAAAAAAAAAGGGTGTGGAAAACATATAACAACCATTATTATAAATCAGTATAGCAAATTTCTTAGAAATTTAAGAGGGTAGTCATAGGCCCGGCCGATGTTTCGTATTATTCATCTTAATCCATTGTATGCTTTCTTCTCCTGGTCAGCTGTCGAATCTGCTCTCTTTTATATTGGTCGATGAAATAAATTAGAAGTCAAAACTATTTTAATCCCCCACAAATGTATGAACAGTTACACAGGTTAACTTAAACATAGCAAGTATCACACCAGACATCTGAAATGTATACATAGTAACCAGGACACTGAAATAAAAAAAAAAACTTTCTCCAGATACAGTTCTAAAATGCCAACAAAGTTGGATAGTGATTTATCTCTTTCCCTTGGCATTGCCATCAGATGCCACTGGAATGGACAGTCTAGGTAATACTATGTATATCAAACATGTCTGAGGACAAAATAAGAGAACTTGAGTTTTTTATTTTTGTATTTTTTTCCCCCTGGTTTTGTGCCATTCCCTCTTCGAGCCCAGGTTTTAGAGGGCATGGAGAAATATTTAATACCAGCACACACTAAGCTTTGTTATTCCTTAGGCTAGTGTGTAATATAGATAAAATAGAAAGGTGAACAGCGCTAAAGATCAGAAATTGTACATACGTTTAGTAGAAATACTGGCCAGCGGAGTAACTTTAAAAAAAGGAGAAACAAAGATACAAATAATGGTACAGTATGTATGAACGATATAATTCCACAAGAACAAATGGGTTATATTCACACTCACACTTTGAGGAGCTATATCAGCTCGGTGTTAAGAGCTTGGACGGAATAATCCCCGTCTATGGATTTATATACTAGAGCAACGACCTGCTCTAGTTTGGAGAATTTCAGGTGGAATAATCCCCACCTCGGGATATAGTGGACCCAGGTATAGCAGCAAAGCAGTATTAAATAGGAAGGAGGACAAAAAAAAATGACTGGATAGTTTAAAAATTATTATATATACTTTAATACAATAAGTAAAAAGTGAATAATACACTATAAAACCAGTCCTGTATAAAAGTCCAAAATTCTTCCTCACTTGACGCGTTTCGCCGAAGCTTTCTCAAAAGTGAATGCCAAGTTCAATGCCTAGTGTGTAATATAAACTGGTACAAGAGTGCTTATTGTAGGACATGGGGAAGATAGGTACAAGTTTAATCCATAGGATCTTTTGTGACATTCTTCTATTTTTTTTTTAAATCCATGCATTTGACACCATGTAAAATTGTTTTCTATTTGCAGTTCTTTTCAACATGTATGATACGGACAATGACAGCAAAATTACGTTGGATGAATACAGAAACGTATGTTTTATATTCACTTGTTCTTTAAATACTATTCACATTCTGTATGTATGAAACTGGTCAGATCCTTACGTGCTTCTGCCTGTTGCAGGTGGTGGTAGACCTGTTAACCAGAAGTCTCTCTGATGGTCTCAGTGAAAATGTAAACAATCAAACGGAATTGGCCAAGTCTATCGCAGACGGAGCAATGTTGGAAGCTGCCAGCTTGTGTGTGGGGCAAATGGTAATCATATTTACTTACATATCACAGTTTTATTTCATGGGGCAGGAACGGTACTTGGTTGGTAGAGCTATGCTCATGGTTTGATTAATGACACAATTTTTAACCACCACCGAGAAGCTTAAGGTAGTTACAGCTGCAGATTGGATCCCTTGATTACATGGCTGAGAATCAACACCGTAACGCACAAAATACCTATTACAGGGGAGACCAAATATAAAGTCTCAGCTGCTGTTAGATTGCAGTTTACTACCCAGCCCATTTCTGACAAAGGTATAAAATCTATACACATCATTTAAGTTGAAACTGCACTGTTTACTGCACCAATTCAGTGCTATAAACTGATTTATTCAGATATGGAACAAGGTCAGAAGCGGGCAACCTACAACATTTCAGCATTTCTGCTTTTATCATCTTATCAAATTAAAGTTAGATTGGATGTATATTTACACACATATTTAAAATGACAGTAACAAAAACAAAAACAAATTAAGAAAGGCATATATAATAAAACATTTAAAAGGGGTTCTCACACAAAATACATTGTAAATAGTTACAATCCTATACGCATAAAGATTGTAGTGAATCAATGCAATATTATTAAGGTAAGTAAAAATACCTCGGTAGAAACACTGGGAAAAATCATAGTGCGCTAGATAACAAGGTTTCGTTTTATGTGCATATTGTCAATGTAATCAGGAAACAAACCAATAGAGATTAACAGAAATAACAGAGGTCAGATTTCTTATTAAGCCATTTTGTGCCATGTGTCAAGAGTGAAAATCTAGTATTTTCCAATTCTCTGTCATAATGTAAGTGTTCTTATCCCCCGCTTTGGTTGTGGTACATGTTCGGCTATCTTAAAACAAAATGGAGTATTTACATTGAGTGAAATGGGATGATCAGCATTTTTAGTGCAAATTGAGAGTTATTTGCAAGAGTCCCGCATCTTCTTGGTAGTTTTCCCACAATTCAACATTTCAGCAAATATATGACGTGTAAACTCACATGCTTGTAATTCCATGATGGGGAATTTCTGACCAGTGTTAGGATGGAGAAAATGGTCTCTTTTTATGACAGAAATTGGTGCACCAACATTGAGGTTGTGAAATGTGCTATATACTAGCATGGATAGAGATTCTGGGATTTATTTAAAAGGTGATCAATGCAGCCCAGGAGTGGTACACATTAAACATATTTCCAATATATAATTTTTTTTTAAATGTCCCAAGTGTACATGAACACAATTAAGTTTGAGACAAGTTCAAACATTAAACCATGTATATGTGAACATTCATAGCAGTGTATCCTTATACAGAAGAGCAGTTGTGAGTTTACGTTAGGACGATGTGCCATGCATGTTTTAGAGAATGATTTGCTTATCATACATATCTTTGCATCTTGTGATTGAGTCCCCAGATGCTGAACTTAAACTTGTCTTCCATTGCAATTATTTTTGTGACATTTCAGAGTTTAACATAAGCCATAAGGGGGAGGGAGGGAGTAGGGTTACAGAAGAAGGAAAGTGGGAGAGGGGGAGGGGGTAGAGTTCATACATTTATCAAGTCTTTGGCAACATTACTCGGTTTGTACAGTGAGTTTTAAGTGTACTTTATATTTAACTGCTCCTCATCGGCTGTTCTCCACTTAGGGGGATTTTGGCTGCTCTATTCCTCTCATCCGTTCCAGATACCCAGTATCCCCAATCTCTTGCCGGTTTCTTCTCACACCCTTGTATCGTATAAGCTATTCTTTCGTATAAGCTAATAACATCTAATTTTTGTTTGACAACTGTTATGGAGGGGATTGTCTTGCTTTTCCAATGGAACGCTACAGTGACTTTTGCTAGCGTAAGTACATTTATAATCACCTTACTATGGGGATGTCCTGTTAGCTCAGGGATCATGTGCAGAAGGCAGTATTCTGGTCTTTGCGGTAGGCGAACATGTGCCGTGGTTAGGACTAATGACCTCACTTGCTCCCAGTATCTATCTAAGTCAAGGCATTCCCAAAACATGTGCAACATTGTCCCCGCCCCCTTTTCACACCTCCAACAGAGCTCAGACGTCCCCTGGTACATGCGAGCTAACCTACGCGGTACTAGGTACCACCTCATAGCTATTTTGCAGTATGATTCCCAAAGCGATAGGCTCCTAGAGGCCTTTTTCATAATCGCCATTGCTTCGTGCCATTGTGATATGGGAATTTATTTTCCCAATTCCTCCTCACACTGAGACATGTATGACAGTTTCACTTGGGCCGGTTCCCACAAGAGGGCATTATAGCAGAGGGATAGCGGCTTTACTTGTTTAGGCAACAAAACCTGAGTGAGAAGCATTACCTCTGTTGGAGACGTTGTCTGGGAGTGTGTGAGTCTGGTTGCCAGTATGTTTTTCACCCTCGATGAGAGAGAGTATTGCATTTGGAGGGCCGGGAATACTCTTATGCTGTCTCCCTCCATTAGATCTTGTACTGTGCGCACCACCTTTTCCGCCCATGTCTTAATTGCTAAGTCCGGCGAGAGGGTTGCCAGGGACTCCAGCAGGGCCGCTCGCAGCAATGCGTCTGTGGCTAGGATGCTTGGGCTCCAGGATACCCAAGCAACATTGAACATAAAAAAAACAACAAAAACACAGACATTGCATTCCTGCAAATAGAACATATACAATTGTTTGAATCTAATTGAACCTTAAAGGTGTCTTTATGAATCAGACAGATAGGACAGCAAAGAGTGTATTGAAACACACAGCATAAAACAGCTAAAAAGGGAAAACCTGGATAGGTGTAGAACAAAAATGTTGCTTCATGTCCATTATCTCCAGGGTATTATGTTTCTGGGAGGAATGTCATAATGTCAGCACCCTAGCCTGTTTAACAGGTTTCAATGCTACTGCTGAGCCCAGTTCATCATTAAGAAATACAAACTGTAGATTGTATATCTACAAAAAGTAGTTATACACCCATAAAAACATGCATGCCTTTATTTATGCATTTTTCTTTTTGGGGATGTATGTAAAAACAGCTTGCAAAAGCTGCCGATCAATTGTCTGCAGCCATTGCAAGTCCTTCCCTTGTTTCCCAGACCTGACTTTTTGTGGCTATCACAGATTTCCCAATGCAGTCTTTGCAAGGCAGGTGATCTGAGCAATTGCTGCCTCTTGAGTTTATCTCTATTGAGCTGAACAACCAGGAATGGTTGTTTGATAGTCAGAGGGATGTAACAGGTTAATTTATTTAAAAATGTTTTTTTGTAGATTGCAAGTAAGAGGACACAGTCTTCATGCATTGCAGGAAACTGGTTCATGGATTGCAGGATAAAACTTACAAGGAAAATTTAAAGGATCTTAACATGTATAGCTTGGAGGAAATACGAGACAGGGGGGATATGATAGAAACATTTAAATACATAAAGGGAATCAACACAGTAAAGGAGGAGACTATATTTAAAAGAAGAAAAACTACCACAACAAGAGGATATAGTCTTAAATTAGAGGGGCAAAGGTTTAAAAATAATATCAGGAAGTATTACTTTACTGAGAGGGTAGTGGATGCATGGAATAGCCTTCCAGCTGAAGTGGTAGAGGTTAACACAGTAAAGGAGTTTAAGCATGCGTCGGATAGGCATAAGGATATCCTAGCTATAAGATAAGGCCAGGGACTAATGAAAGTATTTTGAAATATTGGGCAGACTAGATGGGCCGAATGGTTCTTATCTGCCGTCACATTCTATGTTTCTATGCACAATGCACTTGAAGCAGGCTGCATGGCTTTAGGGGTCTAGAGTGTCCCTTTAAGTAAATCTATTACACTGTATTAATCAAAGCAGTAATTGTTCTGGCAGTGTGTTTACAACTAAAAATTACTAGTAGATGAGAAAAATATTACTTCATGTGCTTGTTCTTCTGTATTCTCTGTAGGGGTACATGGTGTTAGTTCATTACAGAGCTTGCACACACTATCCACAGATTTCAGAGAGCACGGCACAAGGGTTTTGTGTGGTGTGAGTTCATATGATATTCTTCTGCTGATATGAAATGGTGAAAATATGAACATGTGCAGGGCTGATGTCATGCAGACATGCTCAAAGCTTCTTAATTAATTTCTGTAGGAAAAAAAGGATTGGCTAATGTAATGGCTGTGCTTCATTGTTTTGGAGTTTCAGAGGAGCTGCTTTAGAACCTGCAGAAAACAACCATCCAACCAAACGATGTTATATTCTGTGTTAGTGTACAAACATAACAGACCATTAGATAGATGCATTAAATAATTACATTAAATATGTAGTATGGAGAGTGATTTCAGCTTTGAGTGACCCAGTGTTTTCTTGACATGGGGTCCAGAGATAGGCAACCTTCGGCACTCCAGATGTTGTGGACTACATCCCCCATAATGCTCTTACACCCATAATGCTGGCAAAGCATCATAGGAGGTGTAGTCCAAAACATCTGTAGTGCCGAAGGTTGCCTATGCCTGGCACATGTAATATATCTTGACAGTCCTTGCAAGTCATCTGTCATTTAGCATGTAAACTTTACGTCCACTCTACTGTTAGATATCTTGTGATATATGTCTTGTGTTTAACTAGGAAATGGGAGATACGGTACAAATCTCTCTATATATAATATAAATATATATAAAGCACATATACAGCATAATTTCATAAAAGTAAGCCATTTAAAAACAATATACATTCTACTGACACAAAGTTCTTTTTAAAGGGTTAAGGGTTTGTCCTTGAACATGAAATCCATTACTACAATGAGATTGTTATGGTTTACCAACTGAAAAAACATTTGTCCCTTGACATATATTGCAGAGTTGCTATGTCAAGTATTAAGTTGCTGGAGCCTCTCCTCTCTTTACAAAACAAATATAAAAGAATATAAAGTGGATCACTTTGTGAAATTGTGAACTAATAAAAGTTTTAACAGTACAATAAAATCTGTCAGTATGTCAGTTCTTTACATTTTTCACTTTGAATTGTAAAGTCATAGAAATGACCTATTTGTGGCTTGGTTTTTTTATATATAAATTGTTCTTTTTATAATGTAAACATTAATTCAGTAATATATTTAAGATAAGTAGACAGATAAAAAATTTTATTACAAAAACACTAGTACGAAATGCAAATAACACAGGGAATTTTTTTTTAATTTTTTTTAGTGTTTTCGATTAAGCAGACAGAAATCAAGGACTGTCAAAGGTATCAGAATAATGAGGCAGCAATCATTGCTCATTCTGCTGTAGTTACCCTTAAAATTTAAATATGCTAAGGCTAAAAAACAACTTGCCTAACTAAGCCATAAATATATCGGCTGTTCGTCCACCTCTGATCATTTAATGAACCTTGAAACCTATAATACATTGTCAGATGCACTTTATATTCCACTTAAAGTAGTTTACTCAATTTTCTGCTCTATAAAACAGCTATTGTTGATGTCTGCGTGTCTATAGTGATTATTAGAAAATAGGTTTTTGTACAATTTTAAAGAATTGTGCTAGGCTAATGACTGTGCTATTGATTTGGTTTATATTTTTGTTTTTATTTAAAGATGTAACCTTATTTCAGTCTGCTGAAGAAAGACTTATGACTCACATTCCAATTATTAAAATGTATGACTGTGGTTCCAAGAAGCTACAGTGCCTATAGCATATGCCAAAACTTGATTTGACAGACAGATTCAGCAGGTTTTGAATGCTGGGACTAAATGCTCACAATCAGAAAGGGAGTGGTATGGTTGAAATACATGGTATGCATAATGAGTATGTAGAAAACGATTTATGGTAAAAACAGAGAAATTTCATGGGGCATGTAATAAAATCACATGTTATCCTATATAACTTTCTTAACTGTAACTGTAAGGAAGGGGTGCCCAAAAGGTAGATCTGCAAATGTTGTCAGTCTAAAGGCATGCAAAGCATCATGGGAGTTGTAGTTCTAAAACATCTGGGGATCTACCTTTTGGGCAGAAAAAGGGGGGACCTTAATATCACTAGGGACTACAATGTTAGGAATACAACAACTTGTATTCCTAATGCTATAGTGTTCCTTTAAAGCAATATATATATATATATATATATATATATATATATATATATATAGAATGTGGAATTGGTACCATCTCAATCAGGGATGCTTCTAATATGGGTTTTTGTATGCACCTATAAAACAGCTTGTACCAAAATTAATTTAACTTTGGAAAACCCCTATTAGGGCATACAATCATAATAAAGGTTTACACTTAACTACAAAAAGCAAAAAAAAATTAAATTTTTATGTTCAAGTTAAAAATAACTGTTACACCATATATTTGCAGAGTGAGTTTTTGCAAAAAATGTTCACAGTGAAATAATTTGTCAGGAATCCAGATGTGATCAATATTTAAAACAATTACTCTCTTCGGAATGGATATATAATTTAATATACGTATAATGTAAACCAAGTACAATACACTGCAAAGTAACGTGATTAAGCCTCACTGCCTCAGCAGGATGATGATACTGAAAATCAGATAGCTCTTGGTACAAAAAATAAAATAACAGTTCACATATTAGAGTAACATTACCTTATCAATACTTTAGTCTTTCAAATTCAAACATTTCCACGCTAATTCTTTCAATACAAACATGTATTTTTTCTACATTAACAGGAGCCAGACCAGGTATATGAAGGTATCAATTTTGAAGATTTCCTTAAGGTAATTAAAAAAAAAAAAAAAAAAAGAGTTGCTGATAATGTAATAGTGTCTAGCTCAATGTATCCCTTT
Source organism: Pelobates fuscus (assembly GCF_036172605.1). Taxonomy (NCBI): domain Eukaryota; kingdom Metazoa; phylum Chordata; class Amphibia; order Anura; family Pelobatidae; genus Pelobates; species Pelobates fuscus. The sequence goes on from NC_086321.1 coordinate 120,802,563, forward strand.
TGTTTCTGTACTGCCAATAATTATCACCACCCCCCTCCCATCACATTCTCAAGACCCTGGTAATTGATTAGCTGCACTGGTGTACTTTACCATTGAGCTTTTGCCATGCATTTATAACAAAAGTATTTATTAAACTCAATTTCTTAAATTTACTTTTAATGTATTATGTTAACCGGAGTTTGTTCCACCATGTTTTAAGGGTTTCATATATATAACTATAGTATGTATATCTGTAAAATATAAATATATATATTTTTTTGAAGGTCAGTACTTTGAGCACTGTATATACCTCATCTGTCAGTCTGGGTCTGGGGCACAGAATGGGTTAATGGGTAATGGGTTAGTGATTTTGTGATTACCATGGTTCTGGGCAGGAACTGCAGTTAGCAACATATCTCACTGAGTCACAGTACTGGAAGCCCCTGATTTAAATGACATTTGGTTTGTCATATCTCTGAGGCTGACTGAAGGGTTCCAGATAAAATTAGTATGGGTGTATGCATAAGAAAAGGCCGCAGCTAGCATTGATAGGTTAGCATCAAAAGATACAAAGTTCACCTTATGCTAAGAATAAATGTTCCCTAACAAACCCTATGTGAAACATGTCCATTATCGTAGCAAAACCCTGCTCTGAGTGTAATAAATAATTCATGTTCAACAAAACACATTTGAGAGATAGAACTAAATGTTTAAGTGTAGATGTTATTCTAATGGTAATTTAATAAAGAGATCATTGTAAAAGTATATAAACTCATTAATTAAAAAATAAATTAATATATTGCTTTTTCTCACACTTCACCAAATAATCATAAACCATAATTAACCTGACAACAAACTTCAAACATATTATTAAGTGCACATGGTATATAAAATTCTCAAAAGTGTTTATAGATGCATAGCACACAATGAATGACGTAAGGGAGATCTCAGACCATTTTAACAAATTACCCAATTCCCACTGGGCACCACATCTGCTGCCTATCCGCTTTTCTTGAGCAAGGGATTGCTCTATAGCGCAAAGGGTGCTCAGCTGACACTCTCAGCCAATGATTGTGGTCCTGCTTTACTCTAAGCATGGACATCCTATTGTGAGATGGCACCAGGGAATTCCTGGCACCATTAACACTACTTTGAAGTGTAGTAGTTATGGTACTTGCAATGTTCCTTTAAATACTGCAAAAGTGCTCTCCATATTAAAACTTTTAAAGCACACCTGAAATTCTTTCCAAAAATATTCTCAACATATATTTCTATGTAACGTAGTTAAGAGAAACCATTACGCTTAGCAATGGTCAATACAATGTACTTGAAGTTTTTAGAGTGATATATACTGTAAGTGTGTCACTTTAAATAAAATAGTAACATCAATGACATTTGAAACAAACATACTATAAAATCAAAGATAATTGAACACAATATACTATTAAAAAAAAAAATATATATATATACTTGGAAAAAAAAACAAACAAACAAATCAGAGGCAATTATATGCTTGATGAAACATACTCAATACTTGATATACTCTTACAAGCCAGCTAAAGGTTTTCTGCTGGTTAGAAATGCATTGTTAATGGCTACTCGACTCCTGTCCCTGGCAGGACTACAATTTACATTTTAAGGCATAGAAACGTAATTTAATTGTACAGTCTGTTAATAAACTGAGAATAAAACTGGTTCTGTATTTCCAATATATATATATATATGTTTAATATTTCTCCCCATGCAAGTGGGTGATGTATTAAATCTGTTCTCAGTTCGGGCATTATATAAATATATATTTATTTATTTTACAGATTTGGGAGCGTATTGATATTGAAACTCAGATGCACGTCAGATTCCTAAATCTGGATACGTTACCATCCTGCCACTGATGACAACTACTTACACATTTTGGGGATAGTCTAAGGATGATTACTCACACATTGTAATGAATCAATTATTTAAAAAAAACACTATAGGGTCATAAACACAAATGTGTATATTCCTGACCCTATAGTGTTAAAACCACCAATGTAAAATGTACCTTATCTCCAGCTTTGCATGGGTCTGCTGGTGCTTGCCCTGCCCTGATCCGCCTCCTTGGTGACAATCAGAATTGATGATCTTAGCCAATCCAATGTGTTCCTATAGGAAAAGCATTAGATAGGCTGAGATCTTCAAGGAGACGAGGCGAGACCAAACACCGGCTTGGCCAATCAGCATCTCCTCATTGAATCAATGCATCTCTGTGGTCTATGGGGAAAGTTCAGTGTCTTCATGCAGAGCATGGAGCACTGCCCCAGGAAGCACCTCCAGCGGTCATCTGAGCAGTGGCCACTGGAGGGGACCCTAGGGAGCAAAAAGTCTGCAGAGACTGACTACACTCACCAGGAGAGCTACATTAAGCTGTAGTTGTTCTTGTGACTATAGTGTCCCTTTAAAGAATTAGAAAAAAACAAAAATATAAAATTTAGCGCTTAAAATATGATTACAGTCCAATGGCAGCTCAATCACAGAGTCTTTCTTTCCCAGTTAAAAGCTGGATAAAACAGGGGTAGGTGCAGCACCTAAATAATTCTTATTTGGATATATGCAACAACAAAAAAACCCCAAAAGAAGCCAATAGTGTAGTATATTAAAACTGTAGTTGGTATAAATCAGATAAAAATGTGCACTCACACTTTTATGGAGCGTTAATGCAGCCCCAACTTATGCGCCTTTATAGAAACACTATAATATTATTAATACAAATGTGAATTCCTAATATTGTAGTGTCACCGTGTAGGTGACCGACCCGCCCCCTGCAACAGTTAAAAAGGTAGTTTCATTACCTCTTGTCCCCTGCTGCCCTGCTCTCTCCATTGACCCCACCTCATTGACTGAAATCATCAAGACTTGAAATATTGGAAGGCAGGCGCACATGCGCAGCAAAATGGTGCCTCTATAACATTATTTGATATGACACCGCAGGAGTTTATCTCAGTGTGACAGCAACTAAACGTTTTTAAAACCGGCAATGTTCTCAATTGCAGGGTTAAAACTACATGGACATGGCACTTTACCTAGATGAAGTGGTCTGTGTGCCTATATAGCATCTCTTTAGTGGTGATTGGAAAACATCTTTAAAATACAGTGTGTGCGGGTTATGGTGGTCTGGAAGTGTTCAAGTAAAAAAAAAAAAAAAGATAATTAAAATTTTGTTCACTTTGCAACATGGGTTATCAGAAATAACTGTTCTGTGGTTCTCTCAGGAATGGATGAGACAATCTAAAATGGAAGTATGCGTATATTTTTATTTTTTAGAAAATTGCATATTTTAATTTTAACAAAGCTATATTAGCTTGGATCTTGCATAAAATGTATTTCTGGTTTACTGTAATAAACACCAAACTGTTTGGACTTATATGATTTGCCCAGTTTGTACCCTTTCCCCATTATTACCAAGGAAAAGATGCTCATAAATATAACACATTCACAAACAATCTGTCTGGGCCACACATTTGATGTAGATTTAATGATCTAGTGCAGTCTCAATCCAAATAATATAGGCTGGGCACTCGTTTGACATAGTACAACTGAATCGGGAAACTATGTTCATTTAGGAGATACACCACATACAGTTTTTCAAAATGTTTTCATGTAAAGAAAAGTCAGAGAAATGGACTGAAATGTTGTGTATTGTAAATGTAACAGTTTGTAAACCTATATTCTTTGGTACCAAACAGATACGCAAGATCACCATTAAATCACATGATCTACCTGATATTTCATCAGGCAGATCCAGTTACATTATACAATAATAGCCTGCTATGTATTAGACTTGGAAGTGAGATTATTACATAAGACTAATTATTAGTAAATTTGTTAAAAGAATATTTAGTAAAAACATTCTTCCAATATGGCACTTTTAAAATACTATAATATTGGATACATTATTAAAATGATTTTTTCAAAATATAAAAACCAAAACAAATACCATATATATATATACATACATACATATACACATACGCCCAGTAAATTAAAATATTTTATTTAAAAAAAAAAAAAATAAAAGCTTATCCAAAACAATATTAAATCAAGGCTATAATTAGCCAGGCTTGAAATGAGCAAGTTGTGATTGAACATTACAAATCTCAAAGGAATTCTGTATTGAGTTAGTTAAAACTACACCACAGAAAAACAAGAGTGTGAAGCTCTAGGTGGAGTATGCCGTTTCTGCATGTAAAGGAATGATATTAATTCACACAGGGTACAGGGTTTTGGGTTTCTTTATCAGCTATTAAAAATGTGTTGATGTTTTTCTTACCAAAAACATTTAACAGTGTTGAAAACCAGACAATAGAACTCCTATTTCAAAGCAGGTAATGATGCTTGGCAATTACACACTACTAGATGCTAGTGCTACTTTCTCTAGATTGACATACATTAACCTTGAGCATAGCATGGAAAATAGGTGGAGCATTTGAAGAGTATATATACCGAGTTATAGCAGGCACAGAAACACCATCCATTCTAGCATGATATATGATATGTCCCTGAGAACGGGTACATGTCTAAAAACAAACAATACAAACCGATGTCTACGATTATACTTTTATTTTTGGCAACAGACGTTTGCAAAGCAGCTAGAACACAGGTTGACCTTTGTTTACAGGTTCGTAGGAGCAATGGCCATACACTGCCAATATTTTAAACTGTCAGCACCAGGCACTCAATCATTGCACCTCCTGGTGACCTTACTTGACAGAATTTATTTTTGAAGACAGCTGAACCTCCCTCCTCCGACTCTTTGATTAATCGTTGTTTTCCGTAGTTAACACTTATTGTATTCAGGGAAGAAACATATCCCTTAAATGGGTTGACATCCAGAAATAGCTTGGCATGGGTTTAAAAGATTTAGCAGTTCAGTCGATCTAATTTTGAGCTATTTTTATTATTCTGTGCCTTTAATCTGCATTTCAGATAAGTTTGCAGTTCATCTTAAAACAGGACATTTGATTGCAATAGAGTATGAAGATGTATGTAATGTTCTTTTGAACTCTATATCTTAACTAACAGATCATCCTGGCTTTGTATGCCCATTATTTTTAAACCTCAAAGATTAACCACTTCCTAAAACATAAGCGTTCACGGTGACTGAGTGGCTGCACATCTGCTTATCTTAAAGCGAACACTCAGTAAGTTGGCAGTAAAGAGAGCACTAACATGCAGAATGACCATCACTTGGCAGCATAAATATTTGTGTTTTGAAGGCATGACACAGGGTTGGTGATTCTGAATGTATTTTGGATACGGAGCGATCCATGGTTTGACTATTCAGACAAGTTGGCTGCCCATTGAACCAGGAAACTGGGAATTAGGGCAATCAACAATAAAGTATATAACAACTTGGAGGGAAATAAACAAACATAAAACCCCAAAATCACAGAAATAGCTATTATGATGCTGGTGGATTACTGAACTCATCATACTCGATACACAAATAAGATGAAACATTTCTCACGGCCAATCTACCTGTGTGAATGAACATAGTATGAAGAAACACAGTTTCTATGTACATTTATTCTGTAGACTTTGTTTAAATGGGCCTCTTTGCTCTATAAATCAAGATGTATACAAGTCTTCAGCCATGTTTTACTGGAAATCAAATACTGTAGCAGAACTGCAGTCTAAAAATGTTACAAAGCATCAATCTGGCATATTGAAAACAGGCGTATCCACAAAAAGTGGAGATGACAAAGTGAGATCGATGTATGCATTAAAGTCATTGAAATGCAGGCTCTGCTATCAAAATTTCCATCAAACCTATTTTGTCTCCAGCAGCTTGCTGCTACCTCCATCAAGATAGTTGTTGAAGGGGAGATTGGAAAGTGAACACTTAACTTGCCATGGGTTATGAGAGCTCGACCCAAGAATTAAGAGCCTGAAGATGCAGACTGTAGAATATTGCATATTCTATGTTTCTATTGATTATATATATGGATGTGTGGATTGACATAAGTAACAGATGGTATCAATAAGTCACAAGGCTTTCTTTGTCCGAGAGCTCTGGAATGTGGATTTGGGGGTCTTGTCCTTATATGGCAAGAGTTATGCTCTGACGTCAGTATGGGCACTTCTATATAGTTAAAATAGAAAGGTGAACAGCGCTAAAGATCAGAAAATGTACATACGTTTAGTAGAAATACTGGCCAGCGGAGTAACTAAAAAAAAAAGAGAAACAAAAATACAAATAATGGTACAGTATGTATGAACGATATAATTCCACAAGAACAAAGGTGTTATATTCACACTCACACTTTGAGGAGCTATATCAGCTCGGTGTTAAGAGCCTGGACGGAATAATCCCCGTCTATGGATTTCTTGAGGTTCAAGACCGTTGGTGAATTTATAGGTGTAAGTATTCGTTATATGAAAAACAAGAGTAAAATACGCCACATGGTATAGTACGTAAATAAAAATATCGTAGTAAAAGTAGATGATCCTACTTACATATACTAGAGCAACGACATGCTCTAGTTTGGAGAATTTTAGGTGGAATAATCCCCACCTCGGGAAATAGTGGACTTTAATACAATAAGTAAAAAGTGAATAATAGGGGCGGAGCCTAGCAGCCGGGCTGAACGGACGCATGCTGGTGGAGCTCCTCACAAAAAGCCAGAAATAAGCCTAAATAACGAAATTACATCCTACAACTGCCTACTTTTCAGCCCCTGTACAGAGGACTTACCACAGTGTAAGTGCGTCCGCAAAGCCGCGGCAACCCACAGCGACGACGTACTGGGGATCGACCTGAGGCCTACAGGCGGCCTACCCAGCCGGCACGGGGGAGGCGGCCGATCCCTCTGCTAGCTGCTGCCAATCTCCTTGGAGGTCTCCCCGACACACACTCACCCCCCCCCCCCCCGCCGGAGAGGGACATCCCGGCTCAAGCCTAGGCACGGCAACGAAATCAACTCACCGACACTGCTGGTCTGGTGTGCCACATCATGGCGGACGCCACGTGCCAGCCAGAACGAAAATTCACACTGCCGCCACTTTCGGATCGTCTGGACCGACTGCTAGCCGCTTTCTGGGCAAAGCTCTCCGCTCCAGCAGAGACACAAGCAGCACCCCCCTCCCAGGTCACCAAGCCACAACCCGCAGCTCCAGAAAGGGGCCACACTAAAGCCTGGAAAGCTGGAAGGAGAAGGCGGGAAACCAGACGCAAGTACCAACGGGTCGGCGACAGACCACCAGCGGTGAGTCACCTAACTAAAAGGCGACATACCCCAGGTCTGCCCGCTTACACCCCCCCTTCACCCAAGGTGATCACTACCCCTCCCAAGCTAAGAAGCCTTTGCTTAATAAGAAAGGGGCGCGAGAGGGTATCTCCTTGCCACACTGCCCAGACAGAGTGTCCCAGCCACCATCAGCTTTACAACCCTTGCCTGAGACAACAAGCCCACGACAGGCTTACTACAAGTCAGGGGACTCTAGCCACCATACCCCCAGACTCCAACCCGGTTGGGAACTTGAAGGACATCAAAAGCGGGGACCACTGCCTCACCACAACTGACACAGACCCGGATGAGGGCAGGAGATGGGGACATACCACACGCTCGGAACGCAGCAGGGCTGCCCCAGATAAATCCCGCAACCAACCCCGAGCAGAGCCCAGACAGGGAATCGGGTGAAGAACCTCATAAGCAAAGGACAGCCGGATTAATAGATGCCGACCGCAAGCTACCACAGCCGATGACTAGCAAATATAAAACTGGACATTAACAATAGCAAATGTTTAGCTTTCACCATGTCTACATCATCTTGCCTTCCCCACTTGCACCTGCATAGCCCAGCATTTAGACATGAATACATAGTGTATATGATGTATATCAAGACATAAAGTGATCATAGCTCACGGTCTAAACATGCACCTGCGAATGTTTGCCTAGACGTTTAAATGCATTAACCACCATTGATAGTACTACTTCATCTGCATAGATAGCATCTAAAAAAGCATAAGCCTACATGAAAGCTAAACCTGGCGAGCTCAGTAACGCGCTGCCCCTTGAGGGCTACTCTTAAGCAGGGTGGAGAAATCTGCACCTGACACTCTCTCACATAAGCCTGTCATTTAATAATCGTATTAAGCATGTATAATCTACCTTTTACTACCGTAGGATCTCTAGCCTGAAATGTTTTAAGTCTTACAATACAATATATGAATCAGCCTGTTTCTTTAAACACAAAAAAAGTGCAATTGTTACACATGTCATAGCACTGTATGCAAATGTTTGACCATTATAAGCTTGCAGACGCTGTCGTGGCTAAGCAAGCCTGTTTGTTACTCTTTTATTGCACACTAAAATAAAGAATTTAAAAAAAAAAAAAAAAAAAAAAAAAAAAAGTGAATAATAAACTATAAAACCCCTGTTTCTCCTGTCTGTTCAGGTCTAGAGGTAACCACAGTGGGTGCTTATTCTCGCATTACCCCCCCAGTACGCTATGGTGGGGCTCCTGAGAAGTGTCGTGGTTTTTTAACCCCTTAAGGACACATGACATGTGTGACAATCATGATTCCCTTTTATTCCAGAAGTTTGGTCCTTAAGGGGTTAAACCAAATTAGTATCCACTTTGAATTGCAACCTCGCTCTTATCCTACAGATAGGGCAAAAGTAGGATTTATTATCACCCTACTCATTGAGAAAGCTCTGAGATGGGCCAACCCACTATGGGAGAACGATAACCCATTAGTTTATAACTATAACGCATTTGTAGCTGCTTTTAGAAGAACATTTGACCCTCCAGGTAGAAAGGTTAATGCAGCCAGATTACTGTTGCGCCTGAGACAGGAGAACCGAACACTGGTGGATTATGCACTAGAGTTCAGGTCTCTGGCGGCAGAAATCAAGTGGAATGAGCAGGCGTATATGGATGTATTTTTGAATGGCCTATCTGATGTAATCCTTGATGAGGTTGCTACCAGAGAACTCCCTGTGAATTTAGAGGATTTAATTTCGTTCATCTCTCGTATAGATGAACGTCTAAGAGAGAGACAGAACACTCGAGAGAGGAACCAGAGACCTTCTTTTAGGTTAGCTCCTGCTTTTCCAAGTCCTGACGCCACGATATCTTTGCTTACTGAACCTATGCAGATAGGGTATACCCGCCTCTCTGAGGAGGAAAGACAGCACAGGAGAAGAGAGGGTTTGTGTATGTATTGTGGAGCCAAGGGTCATTTACTCTCGAACTGTTCTAACCGCCCGGGAAACGCTCGCACCTAAGTCCCTCTAGAGGACAGGCCTTGGGTGTTTCTATTTTGTCCTCTACTCCTAATTATAAGGATCACAGGCTTCTGCTACCAGTTTCCTTAACTTGGGGGAAGGAAGTAGTAAGGGCTATGGCATTGATAGATTCCGGTGCTGCTGAGAATTTTATCGACCAAGCCTTTGCTAGTAAGAACAATTTTCCATCCCAGCTAAGGGAGACACCCTTGGCCGTTGAGGCCATAGATGGTAGACCACTACTAGACCCTGTTATCTTTCGTGAGACTGTACCCATTGATTTAAATGTTGGTATCCTACACGTGGAGAATTTATCTCTTCTGCTCATTTCGTCTCCTTCCGTTCCCATAGTTCTGGGGTACCCATGGTTGAAAAAACATAACCCTATTATCGATTGGGAGTTAGGAGAGATACTCTCGTGGGGCCAGGGCTGCCAGGATCGGTGTTTGTGCAAGGTTTCTCCATTAGCTAATATTAACATACCGGAGAATCCTACTCAGTCCACAGAAAGACAAATACCAGACCTTTACCTAGACTTAAGGGCAGTGTTTGACAAGAAGAATGCAGATTCTTTGCCTCCACACAGGTCATTTGACTGTAAGATTAAGCTGCTACCCGGCACTATGCCTCCGAGGGGCCATGTATATCCTTTGTCTGTTCAGGAAAACTCGGTTCTAGAGGAGTATATTCGGGATAATTTAGAAAAGGGATTCATCAGGAGGTCTTCTTCTCCGGCCGGGGCTGGGTTCTTTTTCATTAAGAAGAAGGATGGCACGCTGAGACCTTGTATCGATTACCGAGGCTTGAATAAAATAACTGTCAGAAATGCCTATCCTATCCCACTGATTACCGAGTTATTTGATCGTCTTAAGGGCTCCAAAATCTTCACCAAGTTAGATCTCAGAGGGGCTTACAATTTGGTGAGAATCCAGCAAGGTCACGAGTGGATGACGGCATTCAATACCCGGTATGGCCATTACGAATACACTGTTATGCCATTTGGACTATGCAATGCTCCTGCAGTATTTCAAGACTTGATTAATGAGGTACTTAGGGAGTTTCAGCATGATTGTGTTATTGTTTACCTGGACGACATACTAATACACTCTAAGGAGATTGAGACTCACCATAGACAGGTCAGAAAGGTATTACACAAGCTGCTGCAACATGGTCTATATTGCAAATTGGAAAAGTGCAGTTTTGATCAGTCTCAGGTAGACTTTCTTGGATACGTGATTTCTGGGGAGGGTTTTAAAATGGATCCTGTAAAACTCCAATCTATTTTAGACTGGCCCTTGCCCAAAGGACTCAAGGCTATCCAAAGGTTTATTGGTTTTTCCAACTACTATAGGCGCTTCATTAAAGGATACTCCTCTATCATTGCGCCTATTACCAATATGACCAAACAAGGGGCTGATACGAAGTTCTGGTCTAAGGAAGCTCTTGGTGCTTTCAAGACTCTCAAGGAACTTTTTGCCTCGGCTCCCATTCTAGTCCATCCTGATACGACTCTGCCTTTCTTGCTCGAGGTCGATGCCTCTGAGACAGCAGTTGGGGCTGTTCTGTCTCAAAGGTTAGGGGTGGATAAACCGTTACACCCTTGTGGTTTTTTCTCTAAGAAATTTTCTGGGCCTGAGAGCAGATATGACATCGGGGAAAGGGAACTGTTAGCAGTCATTAAAGCCTTAAAGGAGTGGAGACATTTGTTGGAGGGGACCCTACACCCTATTACGATTTTGACGGACCACAAAAACTTGTCCTATATTGGGGAGGCTAAGCGCTTATCCTCTAGACAAGCTCGTTGGTCCTTATTCCTGACTCACTTCAATTATGTACTGACTTACAGACCTGGTTCTAAAAACTCTAAAGCCGATGCATTATCTCGCCAATATGAACCTTCTACTGTACCTGAACCAGTTCTTTCTTCTATAGTTCCGAAATGCAATATCATTGCTAATACGAATCTCAGGATTCATTCTCCATTACTGGCCGAGATCATTAAGTTGCAACATCTAGCACCTAAACAGACTCCTGCGGGCCGTCATTTCGTTCCTCCTGCTCTTCAACTGGAACTTTTACAGTGTTTACATAATAGCAAGATGGCGGGACATCCTGGTATTCGCAAAACTTACGCGTTGATCTCTAAGGACTTCTGGTGGCCTGCTTTACGGAGGGATATTGAGGAGTTCATCGCTGCATGTGAAGTTTGTACTAAAACCAAACAACCCCATACGCTTCCATGTGGATTCCTGCACCCCTTGGAGGTTCCAGAAAAACCATGGTCCTGTTTGGCCATGGACTTTATTGTCGATCTACCTATCTCTAAAAGACAGACTGTTATCCTCACCGTGGTTGACAGGTTTACTAAGATGGCACACTTCATTCCCCTGCCTAAACTCCCGTCTTCTCCCGAATTGGCAGAGATATACGCTAAGGAGATTTTTCGCCTACATGGGATACCCTCTCAAATTGTATCGGACAGAGGCTCCCAATTTGTTTCCCGCTTTTGGAGGTCCTTCTGCTCTCAACTTGGTATTAAATTAAACTTTTCTTCTGCCTATCATCCTCAGTCTAACGGAGCTGCTGAACGTACCAACCAGAAAATCGAACAATATTTACGATGCTTTGTTTCTGAACACCAGGATGATTGGGTCGGTTTGATTCCTTGGGCGGAGTTTGCACACAACAATCTCGTTTGCGATTCTACTCATTCAAGCCCCTTCTTCATGAATTATGGTTTTCATCCGTCTATTCTTCCTTCGGATTCCCCTTCCCAGGGGGTGCCGTCGGTTGATGTTCATGTTGCCAATTTGAGGAAGTTGTGGGATCAAACTCGACAAATCCTTGTGCACAACTCTATGTTGGTCAAGAAACACGCTGATAAACGTAGAAGGGCGGCTCCGGTCTTTGTTCCAGGTGATAGGGTATGGCTGAGCACGAGGAACATCCGTTTAAAAGTGCCCTCCATGAAGTTCGCTCCTCGTTATATTGGACCCTACAGGGTGCTGACCCGTATCAATCCAGTTGCGTATCGTTTAGCTCTTCCTAATACCTTACGCATCCCGAACTCGTTTCACGTTTCATTGCTGAAACCACTCATATGTAACAGATTTTCCTCCACAATAGCCCCTCCTCGCCCCGTTCAGGTGGAGGGTCAGGAGGAGTATGAGGTTAACTCTATTATTGATTCTCGAATCTCCCGGGGGAGAGTACAATATCTGGTTGATTGGAAGGGATATGGTCCTGAGGAGAGGAGTTGGGTACCTCAGGAGGATGTTCATGCTCCCCGTCTCCGCAGGGCGTATCACTCTCGCTTCCCATCTCGTCCCGGTTCATTCCGCCCGGTGGGCGTATCTGAGAGGGGGGGTACTGTCAGGGTACCTGTGGTCTCTACCTCCGAAAGAGGTAGAGACTTAGCTGTTCCTCCATCCAGACGGTCTGATGGCTCCCTTCCCCGCGGTCTATCTGGTCATGCTAGGCCGGCCGCGAGGGAGTGACTGCCTTTTACAGCATCTAGGCAGGAAGTAGTCATCAGGACACTCCCCCGGAACAACCTGTCAGTCAATGGCTGCAGGACCAATCAGGACGCCTTGGAGGCGTGGTTACTGCTCTGAACAGGGTATTTAACAGAGCTTCTTTCATTAGCTCATTGCCCTGTCGTGGTTCTAGCTTGTTCTAGTCACTCAGTGCTTGTGTTTTCTATTATCCCTTTTGGTTTTGACCCGGCTTGTTTACCTTACTCTGCTTATCTCTGTTACCCTTGATTCGGCTTGTCTCTCGCTTACCTGTCTTCTGTTACCCTCGACCTCGGCTTGTCTTTGACCATTCTATACTGTACTACTTACGTTAGTCCGGCCATTCTAAGGTCCGGTATACATATCTGGCTACTGTTTGTACTCTGCGTGTTGGATCCCTGTCCCGATCCTGACAACTAGTAGGTCCACAGTCCCTTTTACTGTCACCTTCCAATTCTGCCACTCCTGTCACCTGGTTCCTATCCTTTACACTGGCCTTTCTATAGTCATCTTATACCCCACCTCCTCTAGATTGTAAGCTTGTTTGAGCAAGGTCCTCATCAATATACCATAGCAGCTCTGGTTTAACAGTAAAAAAACGTATTTCAGTAGCATATTTCTGTAGCATTTGTTTCAAAGCCAGGATTAACTCCAGTTTAAGTAGAAAAAAACAAAACAAACATCAGACGGACAAAAACAATAGACTTTTTTTGTTTCTTGTGTTTAAAAACAGTAAGTACGGGTGAGATCAAAATACAAATAAAGTTTGTCTACATCCTTTCTTGTTCTATTACATTAAATCTGTAGAAAAACAAATAAAGGTCACTAACACCACACCTGGGAACACAGTGATGCCAGGCGCAATTATTAGATGACATTTGAGGCTGCCAGTTTATATTTCTGATTGTAACAGAAAGCTGCTAATCATTGTGTACACAACACGTCTCTGAATCTTCACTTCTGTCACTTCTGTTACTGCAGGCTGCAATCAAAATAAAAAAGTAGGGTATCTCAAGTCTCCATCTATAGACAATATCAAGCTTCGTCCATTTGTTAAAAACAAGACTTAAGGACTCATTCACTGAACTTTGAATTGTGATGAATTAAAAACGTAATTTGCAAGATTTAATTCAATATATATACACCAGAACTGCCTCCGTAAACTAAACGTTCTAAATTGTTTTCGGTTATCATATTCCCTGAATACATTCTTGAAACTAGGTATAACTGCTGCTGTCAAATAGATACAAAGTACTGTTTTTGTTTGTTTTTGCTGTAAATATTGTAATATTTGCAATCTCTTCCCTGGTTTCATTTTGGGATAAGAAGGTGTATCCAGTTTCCCTGAGTTTTATTTTGGACTAGAATATTCCCAAATAATGAGGAGATTGTTGTGCAACTAGCTGGTCATCGGTCAGACTTCAGTTTGTGTCTTTGAGGTGAGAAGCACATCTACACATTGTCATACGGCACTGCCAGTCCAATGTTATAGTTGTATCCAGTCATCTCACTGTAGGAGGAGCGACAGATTGGAAGGATGCTTTCAACAGATGTCTGATCCATGGAAAAATTATATACATTGATGGTGCCACGGTGTCTGCAGAGAGAGAGAAAAAAATACTACTTTAGTTGCTGCACATCTGAAATGTTAAGACCTTGTATAAATATTCTCAAACTTTCAGAATAATGTATAATAATGTATAACATTATTTAATTTTTAAGAGTACGCCTTATTCATTTGAGACCAGCTGCTAAATGTGATATGATGGTTTAAACAAATAGTAGTGTTAGACACACAAGCCTATATTTCTAAGACTATTGTGTCCTGATAATGATTGAAATTTTTGCCCCCCCCCCCAGGCAAGACAACGCTCACTCACAAGTGGTTGCTTCCTAAATGAGGTTGTCTATCTTTGTACACTTAGAAATACAATACTCTTGAGTATGAAGTCAATAGTAAACAGAGTCACTAAGAAAATGATTGAAGGTGCTACACCCTGAAGGTTAACAGTAGTTTGCCTCTGGATGAAAGACAGCTAGGGTTATTTTTCAGCAAACTCCTTTGCAGGTCCTACATTGCTAGTGCTTGAAACCACATCAACAAGACAGTGAAGGAAATGTGAAAGACACAAAATGTATATGGATGTGTTCTAACACTATGATAACCCAAATATATCACTGTGAACTACTTATCATGTGATATCACCATACAGAAAGAAATAGATTAGTAAGTGTTAATCCTGTATTTTTCCATAAATAACAGGCATGTAAACACACAAACCTCCTAACTGGTTTCCTTACCTGCGGTGAGCTGTAAGATCATCATCCATGATGCTAGCCCCACGAGGATTCTTATCATCCGGAATGTTTGCTGTAATTAAGCTGTGGGAGTTGAACCAGACGTAGCGGACAGGGTGTCTGTACATGGAACAAAATCAAACACAGTTTTAATAAATATTGCAATTAAAAACAAAACTACGCTTTTGCACTTTCAGTACTACTATGGCTATTTAGCTAGTAAATCTATATTAACCCCTTAAGGTCCAAGGGTCAGGCAAATCCATTTTAAGATGAACAACAGGGGTGGTAGACGCTCACTATAGTATAGCAAGTGTATTTATGTAGGCTGCAGTACACAGTGCAAGGATTCCCAAACCTTGTGAATAAACAAGTTATATTTCTGGTACATTTAGTTTATTACAAATCCATTTTAAGAGACACTATAGTCACCAAAACAACTTTAGCTTAATGAAGCAGTTTTGGTGTATAGATTATGCCTATGAAGGATCAATGCTTAGTTATTTGCCATTTAGGAGTTAAATCACTTTTGCTTCTGACTGACAAAGTCTGCATGGGAAAAAAATGGTTTCATTCTCATTCAGATGTTAATTTAAAGGTTTTTATCTCCTGTTCTGTAAATTGAATATAAATCACAAACAGACGGCCCCTGCAGGGTCTAGAAATCTATTAACAAGCAGGAGATAAATTCTAAATTAAACAGAATTTACAATAATAAAGTGTAAACATTAGATTACTCTTTATAGGAAGTGTTTCGGAAGACTGTGTAAGTCATATGCAAGGAGGTGTGACTAGGCTTGCATAAACAAAATGATTTAACTCCTAAATGGCACAGCATTAGGTAGTGAGAATGCAGGGGCATGATCTATACACCAAAACTGCTTCATTAAGCTAACCATGGTTTGGTGACTATAATGTCCCTTTAATATTCTGAAATCATACCTGAGAAGTCATTGATCTTTACATAGTTACATAGCTGAAAAGAGACTTGCGTCCATCAAGTTCAGCCTTCCTCACATATGTTTTTGCTGTTGATCCAAAAGAAGGCAAAAAACCCAGTCTGAAGCGCTTCCAATTTTGCAACAAACTAGGAAAAAATTCCTTCTTGACTCCAAAATAGCAGTCGGATGTCTCCTTGGATCAAGCAGCTATTACCCCACTAATTAGAAATTATATCCCTATTATATCTTTAATAGGTTAATAAACGTATTTATCTTGTAGATAACCAAGTACAGATAATCAGTGTTAATTTTGTCGCCAGATTTTTATTTAGTTTTAGTCATAGTCTACTAACTAAAAAGCCATTTTAGTATTCGTTGTAATTTAGTAATCTGAATTGTTTTAGTTTTAGTCTACATGGCTAAAACTAGGTAAAGCCTCTGTCTCTTTTGTCCCTTCTCCAGCCCCTCTGTGTGTCCCTCTCCCAAGCCCCAGTCTGTCTAATTTGCCTCTTCCCAGCCCCTGTTTCTTTCCGTCTTCCATGTGCTCATTTCCCCCTCCAGATATCACATTCTCCCAGCCCCCTCGTGTGTCTCATTCTCCCAGCCCCCTCGTGTGTCTCATTCTCCCAGCCCCCTCGTGTGTCTCATTCTCCCAGCCCCCTCGTGTGTCTCATTCTCCCAGCCCCCTCGTGTGTCTCATTCTCCCAGCCCCCTCGTGTGTCTCATTCTCCCAGCCCCCTCGTGTGTCTCATTCTCCCAGCCCCCTCGTGTGTCTCATTCTCCCAGCCCCCTCGTGTGTCTCATTCTCCCAGCCCCCTCGTGTGTCTCATTCTCCCAGCCCCCTCGTGTGTCTCATTCTCCCAGCCCCCTCGTGTGTCTCATTCTCACAGCCCCCTCGTGTGTCTCATTCTCACAGCCCCCTCGTGTGTCTCATTCTCACAGCCCCCTCGTGTGTCTCATTCTCACAGCCCCCTCGTGTGTCTCATTCTCACAGCCCCCTCGTGTGTCTCATTCTCACAGCCCCCTCGTGTGTCTCATTCTCACAGACCCCTCGTGTGTCTCATTCTCACAGACCCCTCGTGTGTCTCATTCTCACAGCCCCTCATGTCTCCTTTGCATCGGGCTGCAAAGGAGCATGCTCACCTGAGCTCTTCCGGTTAAGCTCCCTCCACGCCGCTTAATTAAGTCAGGAGCCGGAATATGACGCCAGACCGGCTCCCGGCATCACTAAGTGGCGCACAAGGGAACTGAGCAGAAAAATCAGAGCTCCCTCGACGTCTACTCTGCCTGTCCGCCCGCCTGCCCAGCAGCCCCACTGGACAGGTAAGAAATCCACTCCAGCTCTCCCAGGGAGGCTGGGTGGATTTAAAATAAAAAATAATTATAATTTGTGAGTGTTGGTGGTAATGTCTGTGTGTGTCTGTGAGTAAATTAGTGTGTGTATCTGTGAGTGAATTTTTGTGTCTGAGTGAATGTGTGACTGTAAGTGTGTGTGTCTAAGTGAATGCGTGTGTGTGTCGGTCAGTGAGTGTGTATGTGTCGGTCAGTGAGTTCATACGTCTGTCAGTGCGTGTCCGAGTAATAGTGTGTGTCTGTCTATCAGTGTGTCAAATCAGTGAGTGTGTGTTTGTCATTGTATTTGAGAGTGTGTGTCTGTCAAGGAGTGTATGCATCAGTGAGTGTGTGCGTCTATCAGTCAAAGTGCGGCATTGGAAGTGCGGAAATTTAAATTAAGGGGGCAGAGGGGGTGCCCGAGCACTGTCCTGCCTAGGGCAGCACAAATCCTAAATACTCAACTGCCGCCAGTGTTAATTAAAGCGGTAAATTTCAATTTAGTTTCAGTCATAGTCTTCTGACTAAAAAGCCATTTTAGTTCTAGTTGTATTTTAGTCATCTGAATTGTTTTAGTCTACTAAATCTGACAAAAACAACTGCTCAGACTTACGACTAGCTTTCTAGCGCAGGTAATCGAGGGATTCCCTATGTAAGAAAGCTGGGCTATGTTCAGGGAATTTCCCCTGAACATAGATTTGAGGGATTCCCTGCTCTAGTGAGCTGGTCTATGTTCAGAGGAACACCCCCAAACATAGATGTGCTCTCTAGCATGTCCTCATTTATCAACCGAGTCGTAAGAACGGAAACCCAATTGGTAAGTGAGGATCATCTGTATAGAGAACACTTACTTTTCTAATGGATAAAATAGGCTAGCTTAACATTGAATTAGAAAGTGCATATTGCCATCTAGTGCCAGTGACGTAGTACAACATGACAATGAGGTCTATATGGATTGTAAAAGAGGAACCTATTTAGCTGTTTAAAATCAGCAGAGTTATACATTAAACTGGGAATTATAAATATATTAAAAAAGGGAATGGTACATCTAAGTAAATGTATCTGAGCTGGAAAATATATGATAGTTTGATTAATTTTTCCATTCAGCTATTTTGAACACTGTTTGCAATTTACTTTACTTTAATTTTCGTTTTAAGGGATATACTTAACTCTATTGACACTGCTTATGAACACATACTTTTTCTGCCCTAAGTATTAGCTGTATCTCTATATATTTGTTTAATAATAAAAACAATAATTTTCATTTTAACCCTGCTAATGTAGTTCACCTAAACCCAGGAAAATGTGTGCAGTAGAAGTATGCAGTTTGACTTTGTCTGGGTTCTATATTACATGTAAACATTATACATAACAGCGTTTTAGAAGCTGATCAAGTGATACTCATCATTAGGCATTATCCTACTAGCACGGCATGCTGTTAAGCATTGACTAGTTCACTGGTATGTATGGATCTTCTATTTTCTGCCATAACCTATTGATGTTAAAGCCAGGGACACTGCTTCAATGCTACACTGACAATAGCTTGTTACAAGGGTTGCCAAAATAAATACGTAACTATGCCTCACTTGAACAGTCATGACTTCACAAGTGGATTAGCATACTCGATAGAGATATTCTAAATCATGTGACCTTTATAGAAAATAATTTAATGTGAACGTAAAATTATGTATTGTAATTAGAGATATTTATTTTTTAAATATTTTAAGAGGAAGGATACATTGAGATTTCTCTCATTTTCAAGTATGTCCTGAGTCCACAAAACATTGCATTGATACAATAGGGTACATTAACCCCTTCAGGATGGCGTCAATAGTACACGTTCTGATCAAAACAAAATGTAAACAAAAACTGGAATTTGTGCTATATGTCTGTCCAACCGTAATTCACCTTTTTCATATTAAGTGCACTCACACTTATTATATATCATTTTGTTCAGGAGAGACAGGGCTTTAATTTCCAACAAACTATTCATATTTGAAACATAATTTATTATGAATAAAATTAAAAAAAAGATTACGATTCTTTTTTTCTTAAATTGTAGTTCTGCCTAAACTTTTTAGCTGTAAATTTCATAATACGATTTGCTTATACTGCAATAAAATGCACATATTTGTATTCAGCAAAGTCTCAAGAGTACAACAGTACCCACTATTAACATGTTTTACGGTGTTTTGGAAAATTACAGGGTCAAATATAGCACATTCAATTTTTCATTTTTTTTCAAATTGAAATTTGCCAGATTAGTCATGTTGACTTTGAGACCATATGGTAGCCCAGGAATGAGAATTAAAAGTAGATAACCCAAGGTATTGCAAGTGGGATATGTCCAGTCTTTCTTATTAGCCACTAAGTCATTCTAAGTGTATTTTGTTTTTTATATATATATATATATATATATATAGAAAAACAATCAAGGGAGCACACTAGGTCTTAGTAAAAGTGCAAAATTATTTACTGCATTCCAAAGAATACATCGCTGTGGTATACAAATAAATCAACGTTTCGACCCTGCTGGGTCTTTAACAAGATCCATATATATATATATATATATATATATATATATATATATATATATATATATATATATATATAACAAAATACACTTAGAATTAAATTACATATGTATATATAATTTATTTTCATTTAAAAAAAAATATTTTATTTATTATTGTAATTATACGTATAGATATAAATATAAAATATACCCCGCTCAAAAAAATAAAGGGAACACTTAACCCCTTAAGACCGCAGCCAAATGTACAAGTTGTGATCCAAAAAAACCGTAAACAAAACCTGGCATCTGTCCAACTGTAATTCACCTCTTTCATTTTAAATTCACCTACATTTATTATATATCATTTTATTCAGGGGAAACAGGGCTTTCGTTTAACATCAAATATTTAGGTATGGAACATAATTTAATATGAAAAAAATATAAAAAAAAATGGGAGAAAATACGTGACATTTTAACTGTGAATGTCAAAATACTGTTTGCTTTTACTGAAATACAATACACTTATTTGTATTCAGCGATGTCTCACGTGTAAAACAGTACCCCCTATGTACAGGTTTTATGGTGTTTTGGGAAGTTACAGGGTAAAATATAGCGTGTTACATATTTCAGTTTTTTCACATTGAAATTCGCCAGATTGGTTACGTTGCCTTTGAGACCATATGGTAGCCCAGGAATAAGAATTACCCCCATGATGGCATACCATTTGCATAAGTAGACAACCCAAGGTATTGCAAATGGAGTATGTCCAGTCTTTTTTAGTAGCCACTTGGTCACAAGCACTGGCCAAAGTTAGTGTTAATATTTGAAAATGCAAAAAACTAATTTGAACGCAAATTTTGGCCAGTGTTTGTGACGAAGTGGCTACTAAAAAAAAAAACTGAACATACCCTATTTGCAATACCCTGGGTTGTCTACTATTGCAAATGGTATGCCATCATGGGGATAATTTTCATTCCTGGGCTACCATACGGTCTCAAACCTTAGATTTGACTCTGTAACTTTTGAAAACACCATAAAACCTGTACATGAGGGGTACTGTAGCGCGTCACGTGACCCGCGCGGCATTATGGGGAATGTAGTGCGCGGGTCACGTGATCGCACATAAATATGCGTGCGTGTTGGGACGGCCGCACGCATGTTTATGTGCGATCACGTGACCCGCGCACTACATTCCCCATAATGCCGCGCGGGTCACGTGACGCGCTATATACATATTCAGCAAAGTATAACTTGTGTTGGAGGCCTCGTTTTCTATCTGTATATAATACACTATGATTGTGACATGATATAGTTCTATTTTAATTAATTATAATCTCTGTTTTATCTGTTACTAAAAGTTCTTTTAACTATGTGTACTATGCTTAATTCTGATTGGCCAATGCTCATGAATGCTATTTTTTGGCGCCATTTTTAAAGTACCAGTGTCCCTATATATATTCTATTCTTGCCAGGTTTTAATGTTATTCCATTTTGATAAAACCCCAGTGGTGAAACGCGTTAATTTATTATTAAAATACACAATAAAAACCATTAAGTTTGGCTATATTATTGTGCCACTCATAAATTTTTATTTTATTATTTTTACACATACTACATTTTTTACTATTTTCTTTCCTGGCATTTTATACATCCTGAGGTGAGGATTATACCGCCCACGCTATATTTCAAGTGCAGTGAGGTCTGCACTCCATTTGTGAGTATATCTCCTTCTCATTTCTATTATTCATTATATCAATAAAGAGCACTATTTGCTGTTCCTATTTTTCAATTTTCCTGAGAGTTGGATACCATCATACTCAAGAGGACAAGCATTCGAAATATCCTACAAGCAGGGATTATTCTGCTTAACACCTGTGACCCCTGAGCTGGTCATAGCTCATGAAAATATGAGTGTAATACATCTTATTATTCTACCACTACTCATTTTAAACACTCTGTACGATTGGTCCTTTCCCTTTGTGTTTTCCATACCACGAGACGATTTAAAGTATCACAGACAGAGGATACACTCTACCAGTGGAACCTGTGGAACAGACACTTTATTCTCTGATATATATTGGGACTAATTTTTTATTGTTTATTCATTTTTTTATATATTTTTTTATTTTGTTTAAATGTTGGCGCAGCCTCTCTTATTTTGATATCAATATATATATTAATTTTAAAATACAGTTAGAACGAAATTACGCATGTTTATATATTTTTTTATCTATTTATTTATTCTATTTCATTTTATTTTTTAACATATTTATTTTTTATTATACATAAATATATATATATAATGAAAATTATATCTATATATATTTAATCAATATCATTGTACGTGTATTTTGATATTAATATACATATATAATTATGTATATATTAATATTAAAATACACGTAGACAGTGTATGTATATTTATGTGTATATGTGTGTATATATATATATATATATATATATATACTTAGATCATATATATAATAAATATATATATGATCTAAGTATATATAATCTTATTTTTACACTTTACAAATTTTTTTTTTTTCAGACAGCAGGGGGAGTACCTGTCATTACAGGCACTCCCCCTGCTTGCATTGACATGGACAGCTATGCCGTCCATGTGATCGCAGGGTCCTCGCAAGGACCTCGCGATCACATGGCCCTGGGGGGCCGAAGAGGACAGAGGGGGACTCCCTGGGCTCCCAGGTAAGTCCCCCATACCGCGATCGCCGGCGACCGGGTAAGTACAAAAGATCGCAGGACGTTCTATGCCGTCCTGCGGCGTTTAGAGCCACCAAAATAAGGACGGCATAGAACGTCCTGCGGTCTTAAGGGGTTAAACAACACAATGTAACTCAAAGTCAATCACACTTCTGTGAAATCAAACTATCCACTTGACACTGTTGTGACAATCAATTTCACATGCTGTTGTGCAAATGGGGTAGACAACAGGTGGAAATTACAGGCAATTAGCAAGACACCCCCAATAAAGGAGTGGTTCCGCAGGTGGTGACCACAGACCACTTCTCAGTTCCTATGCTTTCTGGCTGATGTTTTGGTCACTTTTGAATGCTGGCGGTGCTTTCACCACTTAGTGGTAGCATGAGACTGAGTCTACAACCCACACAAGTGGCTCAGGTAGTGTAGCTCATCCAGCATGGCACATCAATGCAAACTGTGGCAAGAAGGTTTGCTGTGTCTGTCAGCATAGTGTCCAGAGCACCAGGAGACAGGCCAGTACATCAGGAGACGTGGAGGAGGCCGTAGGAGGGCAACAACCCAGCAGCAGGACCGCTACCTCCGCCTTTGTGCAAGGAGGAACAGGAGGAGCACTGCCAGAGCCCTGCAAACTGACCTCCAGCAGGCCACAAATGTGCATGTGTCTGCTCAAACGGTCAGAAACAGACTCCATGAGGGTGATATTAGGGCCCGACGTCCACAGGTGGGGGTTGTGCTTACAGCCCAATATCGTGCAGGACGTTTGGCATTTGCCAGAGAACACCAAGAATGGCAAATTCGCCACTGGCGCCCTGTGCTCTTCACAGATGAAAGCAGGTTCACACTGAGAACGTGACAGAGTCTGGAGACGCCGTGGAGAATGTTCTGCTGCCTGCAACATCCTCCAGCATGACCGGTTTGGCAGTGGGTCAGTAATGGTGTGGGTGGCATTTCTTTGGAGGTCCGCACAGCCCTCCATGTGCTCGCCAGAGGTATCCTGACTGCCATTAGGTACCGAGATGAGATCCTCAGACCTCTTGTGAGACCATTTGCTGGTGCGGTTGGCCCTGGGTTCCTCCTAATGCAAGACAATGCTAGACCTCAAGTGGCTGGAGTGTGTCAGCAGTTCCTGCAAGACGAAGGCATTGATGCTGTGGACTGGCCCACCCGTTACCCAGACTTGAATCCAATTGAGCACATCTGGGACATCATGTCTCGCTCCATCCACCGTCACGTTGCACCACAGACTGTCCAGAAGTTGGCAGATGCTTTAGTCCAGGTCTGGTAGGAGATCCCTCAGGAGACCATCCGCCACCTCATCAGGAGCATGCACAGGCGTTGTAGGGAGGTCATACAGGTACGTGGAGGCCACACACACTACTGAGACTCATTTTGACTTGTTTTAAGGACATTACATCAAAGTTGGATCAGCCTGTAGTGTGTTTTTCCACTTTAATTTTGAGTGTGACTCCAAATCCAGACCTCCATGAGTTGAAAAATTTGATTTCCATTTTTTAATTTGTGTGTGATTTTGTTGTCAGCACATTCAACTATGTAAAGAACAAAGTATTTCAGAAGAATATTTAATTCATTCAGATCTAGGATGTGTTATTTTTGTGTTCCCTTTATTTTTTTGAGCAGTGTATATTATATATATATATGTGTGTATGTAACTTCATTCTAAGTGTATTTTAATACTAATATATGTACTTATATTAATATTAAAATAAACTACGTATGACGTTACATATATAAGATGTATATATATTTAAATATATATATATATATACACACACACTTTTAATTAATTTATTTTACATGTTTAATAATAATACTTTTTGATTTTATACTACCCACCAGCAGGGGGACTGTCTGACAGCCCAGACAGTCCCCCTGCTGGCAGATCCACAGCCAGCTATTGCGGTCTTGTGATCGCTCTTTGAGAGCGATCACATGGCCCGGGGGCCCGATTTGCCGGGGGAGGTCTGCCTGGGCTGTCAGGCAGTCCTCCCGGAGAGGATTGCGGCGGAGGTAAGTCCACCGCAGCTCCTAAGGGCTTAAGCGTACGGCGTTCTATGCCGCCGTTACAACGTTCTATGCCACCGCAACGGCTTTAAAGCCCATTATAATGGGGATGGCATAGAATGGCGTTACGGCGTTAAGGGGATAAAATACAAAAACAATATTATTACACAATATATACAAAATTTTACATAGAACAAGTAAGAAATATATAATCAACCATGACAGGTGCATTCTGTTTTGAGATAGGTAGAGATGGATTACTTAGGCCTGGGGAAGGATTTTAGGCCTGGGGAACATTTGAAAGTTTGCGGGAGGTCGTTCCATAATTGCAATGCTCTGTAGGAAAAGGACGATCGAGACGCTTTCTTTTTGTATTGAGGTAGACTAAATAAAGTGCTGTTTCTGGATTGCAGATTATAGTAGGTGGGAACAGCTGGGGAGAACATTCTGCTCAGGTATGGTGGAAGCTTCCCAGAAAAGCTCTTAACCCCTTAAGGACCAAACTTCTGGAATAAAAGGGAATCATGACATGTCACACATGGCTGGAAAGATGAAGGGTGCGTCTGGATTCCAGTGACAGACAGTTTAGTTCTTTTAGCATGTCACAATGGTGGGTCATATAATTACATTGTAGCACAAAGCAGCAGAACAATTATACAATGTACTAAGTTTATTAAGGTGGGTTTGCGGTGCAGGTGTATATACTACATCCCCATAATCAATGATTGGCATCAGCATTTTCTGTACAATTTTTGCCTTTACTGAAGGGCTTAGGCAGGATTTGTTTCTGTACAGGGCACCTCGTTTAGGATACAGTTCAGATGCAAGTTTTTCTATGTGGAGCCCAAAAGATAGATTGGGGTCTAACAGCATACCCAA
This sequence comes from Pelobates fuscus, assembly GCF_036172605.1. Lineage (NCBI taxonomy): Eukaryota > Metazoa > Chordata > Amphibia > Anura > Pelobatidae > Pelobates > Pelobates fuscus. The sequence goes on from NC_086321.1 coordinate 120,828,037, forward strand.
GTATTTGAAAAAGTGGCCTGCGGCTATTGTGCCTTTTGATTTTGTTTTGATGCATAGATGGGAATTTTGCAATTTGTGTAATTTAGGTACTGTTCCAAAGATCATTGTGATGTTTTGTCAGTGTTTAGGAAGAGTTTGTTTTTCATGATTCACTTTTCTACCTCTGTGAACTGGTCTTGGAGCACAGCCTCAAGCTGCAGTAGATCGTATTTGCTTGCATAGATTAATGTGTCGTCTACGTACATGTGTACATTTGAGGATTTGCAGATATTAGGCAGATCATTTATAAATAATGTGAATAGTAGGGGGCTGAGGATAGAACCTTGGGGAACACCACATGTGACTGGGAGAGGTAGGGAGTTGCTGTCAGAAATGGACACATATTGTGATCAATCCAATACATATGATCGAAACCAGGTTAGCGGACGATCACCAACGCCTGAGTTTTTACGTTTTTGCAAAAGAATGCCATGGTCTACTGTGTCAACGTCCTTTGTAAAATCAAGGAAAATAGCTCCAGTTAGGTCTCCTTGTTCCATGCCAGTTTGGAGATCATTGCAAGCTTTTAAGAGGGCAGTTGTAGTGGAGTGAATTTGGGGGAAAACCTGATTGATCAGGGGTCAGATAGTTAGATTGTTGGTAATGCTCACATAGCGTATGGACACATTTTTCTAAGATTTTTGACAATGTTGGGAGCAATGATATTGGGCGATAGTTAGAAACCAAAGTAGTGTCACCACTTTTATGGATAGGCACTACTCTCTCAGTCTTCCAAAGTTTGGGTATGTATCCAGACACCAAGGATTCGTTAATTAGGGTTGTGACAGGTTTTGCAATTGCCGGCGCAAGGCGCATTGAGCAGCAACAGCATTTCTGGGATTTGATCAGGTCTAGACTGGTTTTTCATTTTTAGATTATTAAGGTGTTTCTTAATGACACTAATAGGTACAGGTCTGAAATTGAACATGTCTATATTGGGTCTTTGCAAATTTAGTGAGGCCTGATCCACATTTGTAGTTTCAGGATGAGTGTCATTTATTAGCTTGGCAATCAGGGTAGTGGAGCATCTGATAAAATATTTGTTAAAGTAATTTGCTACATCTAAAAGGAAGTTACGGGGTTTGGTTGTCTACGTTGACAGTGGAAGGTTGGAAGTGGATTGTGGGAGTTTGTAAGTTATTTATGACTTTCCAAAAGTTTCTAGGGTTTGAAATGTTATTGTTCCGATTTTCACAGAAATATTATGCCTTTGCCAATTTTGTTTGTTTTGTGCATTTACTTTGCGATTGTCTATATGCACAGTGATCGTTCATAGAGCCAATACGCTTGAACTTTGACCACAATGAATCCCGAAACTGGTACACTTGAATGAGGTCAGCTGTGATCCAATTCATATGTGCCCCTTTTACTCTCACCTTACAAAGCGGGGCATGCAAATTCCAAACTTGTAGGAGTTCAGACTGAAAGAATTCAACTGCACAGTCTAGATTTGGAATTAAGTTTAATCTGTGCCATAGGAGGAACTTGATGTCATTTAGAAAGGATTCAAGATTATTTTTTTTTTAAGGACCTGGTGATTTTAACCTTGGGAGAGAATTTAGTAGCTTTTATTTAGCGCACGCAGTACACCAAGCAGTGGTCACTGAAACGGTTAGGGAGAACACCTGCCTCCTGGATTCTATCCAAGAACACCTGCCTCCTGGACTCGGTCTAGGATTTCCTTTTTTTTTTTCTCAAACTTTATTTTATTTGTGCATAAGAAGAACACATAGGTTTGCACTGCCACGACAGCTGGTGCAGACAAATTCGTAAACATATTATAACATTGGTATGGCATCGATACCATAGCACATTTTTGTTTGTAAGAGTCAAATTATGTAACAAGTCGAGTGTTGAACATGCTTCCATTGGATGGGGCACGCACAGTTTTTTGGTTATAAACAGGAGATAAACAGGATAGTACAATCTTGAAAAAGCCTGGGTTCTAGCAGGCGTAACGCGTAGATGAAATTGATGAAATCAACTTACTAAAGACACCAGTAAGCCGAACATTTAAATCGAGATTCCAGCATTTACCTGCATTGATAAACAACTTGTCCAAGTGCACGAGACTTTAAACATCAACTGCAGACGACTGGGATCGGTAACGTGTTTTAAAGAGCCGCTGGGCTAAAACAGACAAGCTGTTGTGTGGGACTTGGAGACAAGAACCACATATATCTCTTGTAAGAGTTTTTAATTTGGGGGCCACAGATTGTTAATAAACCAATATATATTTTACGGTATCACGCTATGTATTTTTCTTTCTATATTTAAAGGTACATCACTGTGGCAAACCTAGCCACTTCTGGACTATAATCGGAGAAGGTTGTCTGTAGGCTGTACTGTGTGCTATGTATAACTTGCTATGTGTGTATTTTGCTATTGTAATTCGCATGCTGGCAGCCGTAAGCTACCAGCATCCAAGTACCTGGTTCGGCGAACAGCGGCTATCTAGGCTGTTCGCCAAACAAATCCGGGCCCCCCTGATAGATCACACATTTATGGTCGTGTGGCGCTTGTTAACCGGTTGCAACAATGTTGCAATCGGTAATTATAGACCCTCCTGGGTGGCCGTCGTTCGGCTACCGACCATGCGGCGGTCGGCCATCTTGGTTCATCTATTTTGCAGCGGTGTTTGGTCATCGAGCGCCTGGAACTAAAAACGGCTACTCGATGATGAAAACACCGCTGCACTTCCAGGCCGTTCGGGAGCCCGGTTTTCGGTAGAAACGTTCCCCTAAAGGTAATCGACAGATTGAGGGGAACTTCTATGCAGAACAGTATTTGTTGCGGCGTTCGGTCATTTCAGCTGGGATCTGAGCGGTATTCTCACAAAAGGTGCGCTCAGACCCCAGCTATCTACCGAACGTTCGGTTGTCTCAATGTACCGAATATTATACAAAATATGTATTTTAAAGTAAATTGTCGGTTCTGCTGCACGAGGAGATAATCCACTTAAGCGTCCATCTTGGTGGGAGTATCCCTCTCGTGCAGCAGTGCCTGTTGGGAGAATTACAATGTCTGATGGGAGAAATCCCCTGAATTGTCTGTAAGGAAACCCCTTGCATGGGGAACTGCTTAAATATGCCATCTTGTGAATAAAGCGAGTTAGTTGACTCCCAAACTGTGTTTCGTCCGGTTATTGGGAGGATTTGGGGACTTGCATTACTTTTCAGCGCTGACTGTGGATTTACCTGTGAAACCAGCGGAGATCGTGGACTCTAATACTGCCCTCCGCTACAATTGGTGGCAAGCGACGGGATCCGACCTTACAGCCGAAAAAGCGCAATTCGTGCAAATTGCAACTGCCGAATGAAAAAAGGGAATGGCAAGCAGAATTCAACGAAAGAACCGACTACCGAAGTGAATGGAGACGGATTATTCTAAGCTAAAGAGACAGACGTTAAAAGAACTACTAGAAGCCAGGGGTAAAGTAGCCAGCAGCAAACCCAAGGCTGTACTAATTGCCGAGCTGATGGAGGGAGACCAAGCCCGCAGCGCTACACCCCCAGCAGTCATGGAAGAAACTCTCTACGAGAGAGAAATGAGGACCAGGCTGGCATTTCTACCACAGCCTATATAAGTGGACATGTTGAACCTAGTGATGGCAAATGTGCAGGAGTACGTGATGGCACACAGCCCACAGTATACAGCATCTCGAGCAGAGCCCACGACGGGGTCATCCTACAGCCAGGTAAAACCCCAAATTCCTTATCAAGCATTTAAAGTATTCTGCGAGGAGAAGGATGAAATCGATGGGTTTTTACAAGATTTTGAGAGGCTGTGTGATTTACATGACTTAGCACGGGCAGTGTGGGTCCCCCTGCTGGCAAGTAGGCTGGCAGGGCGGGCAGCTGAAGCATATCGCGCTGTACCCAGCGAGGACAGCAAGGACTATGAGAAAGTGAAACGAGCGATATTAGAAAGGTATGCCATCACCCCAGAGGCATACCGGCGGAAATTTAGAAACCTGAAAAAAACAGATAAAGACTCCCATGCTGAGTGGGCACACAAGCTGGACCAAGCATCCCAAGGGTAGATACAAGCGAGCCAAGCCACTACCATGGAAGGATTGCGGCAGTTAATGCTGCTGGAGCAATTCTTCGACGGGTTGGCTCCAGTGACACAAGAATGGGTGCGGGACAGGAAGCCTCTCACCCTAACCGAGGCGGCACACTTAGCCGACCAGCATTTTGATGCAAGAAGGCATTAGATAACCCTCTCCAAGAGTTACCCGCGACCCACAGGGTCACCCAGCGTTCCCATTTCCCAGGTTCCCACTGCAACCCCTTTTCGCCCGGCCCCAGGGAATGTACCACCCGCCTCCCGGTACAATGGACGTGCCAATATCCAGTGCCACTCTTGCAAACAGTGGGGGCATATAGCCCGGGAATGCACCCAAAATCGGGGCAGACCCACCTGGAACCAAGCACGACCGAATCCCGCACCAAGGGCTGCAGCCCATTATTATCAGCGGGAACCAGCGGCCCAAGAGATGTGGAGTGTTCAACCCGAGGAACCACTAGGGGTATTACACGAGGTGATGTCGGTCCGAGCCACTGACAACAGGCAGCATCATCGCCAGCTGGTGACGCTGGAGGGGAAAGAAGTACAAGGGCTCCGAGATTCCGGAGCCACGCTCACCTTGATCGCACCCCATCTAGTCTCCGGGTCCGCTCATACTGGTGGATCAGTGGCCGTGAGGGTGGCAGGGGGAGCAGTGTACCGTTTGCCCACTGCTAAAGTACATTTGGATTGGGGTGTGGGGGAGGGGGTTGTGGAAGTAGGTCTCATGCAAAACCTACCCGCGGATGTGGTACTGGGGAATGACTTGGGCCAGATGAGATCTGCTTTTGTCCCACAGGCTCCCTACCAAGAAGCCCATCCAGTCACCACCCGGCAACAGGCCCGCACCACGGCTCCACCTACACACTCTGAGGCTCAGGTAAGAGAACAAGACCCCCACCCGACACGTATGTCCTGGGATACCCCAGCTAAGTTTGAAGCCAAGGTGAAGGCAGATCCCACATTGCAGGTGTACAGAGACAGGGTACGCACTGACCAGGAGGGGACAGAGGGGGAGCGGTACACTTGGGAGAAAGGGCTACTATACCGCATTGCAGAACGGGGAGTGGGAGGGTCCGTCACAGTGACCACCAAACAGTTAGTGGTTCCCCAGAAATACCGTCCCGAGCTACTTAGGATTGCTCACGATATCCCCTTATCCGGACATCTAGGAATGACTCGTACCCGATATAGGTTAACCCATGCATTTTTCTGGCCAGGGATTTCTAAAGATGTAAGACAATACTGCACCTCCTGTGATATATGTCAGCGAGTAGGCAAGCGAGGTGACTGTCACAAAGCTAAATTATGTCCCCTCCCGATTATTTCAGAACCTTTCAGTAGGGTGGCCGTTGACATAGTGGGACCATTACCCAAACCCAGTCCCTCCGGAAAACGGTTAATCTTAACAGTAGTGGACTATGCCACCCGATACCCCGAGGCCGTAGCTCTCTCGAATATCCATGCCGAGACGGTGGCCGAGGCGTTAATGAAAATATTCTCCCGGGTAGGGTTTCCCCAAGAAATAATATCCGATAGGGGCACCCAATTCACCGCCGAGGTCACCCAGCAACTGTGGAAAATATGTGGCATTAAGCCGATAGTAAATTCTGCGTACCACCCCCAGTCCAATGGCTTATGCGAGAGATTTAACGGTACGCTGAAGCAGATGCTCCGTACGTTCGGAGAGGCCCACAGAGACGGAGCGTTTTCTGCCCCATTTACTCTTCGCCTATAGAGAGGTACCCCAAGAGTCCACAGGGTTTTCCCTTTTGAATTGCTGTTTGGGAGAAGGGTACGGGGACCGTTAGACCTCATTAGAGAGCATTGGGAGGGAGAGAGTAGCCCAGATGGAACCCCTATTGTATCGTACGTACTGGAATTCCGGGACCGTCTGGAGGCCCTGACTCAGGAAGTGCGCACCAACCTCCAGGCGGCCCAACAACACCAGCGCCGTTGGTACGATAGGGGAGCCAGAGACCGCAGCTTTCAGGTAGGGCAGAAGGTTTTGATTTTAAAACCTGTCCGCACAGACAAGCTGCAGGCCGTCTGGCAAGGCCCATACCAGGTGGTGGAACAGAGGTGTGACACCACCTACGTGATTGGCCCCTGCTCAGGGGTAGGGAAGAGACGCATGCTCCATGTGAACATGCTCAAACCCTATCATGAGAGGACAGAGGACGTGGCGGCGATATGCGCCTCGGCCTCTGAGGATCAGAAGAACCTGCCCCTACCTGACCTGTTAGAACAGGAAGAGCAGACCGAGCCCTCCAAGGGGGTTCAGCTGGGGGAGCGGCTAAGCCCTCGAGAGCGTGCCCAGGTACAAGAGCTGATTGTAGCTAAAGGGGCTACTTTCTCCAATTTGCCTGGGTACACTCCGCTAGCCACCCACCGAGTAGAAACCCCGGGACAGCTCCCTATGCGGCAGACTCCGTACCGCGTCCCTGAAGCAGTCAGGACACACATGGAAAAGGAAATAGCTGAGATGTTGCAGCTAGGGGTTATCGAACATTCCGATAGCCCCTGGGCATCGCCGGTAGTACTGGTACCCAAGAAGGACGGCACAACACGTTTCTGTGTCGACTACCAGAGGCTAAATGACAAAACGGTGTCTGATGCCTATCCGATGCCCCGGATAGACGAGCTGCTGGATAAGATGGCACGGGGCCAGTATCTCACTACCATAGATTTATGTAAGGGATACTGGCAGATTCCACTAGCCGAGGATGCCATCCCTAAGTCAGCGTTTGTCACCCCGTTTGGCTTGTATCAATTTCGAGTCATGCCATTCAGGATGAAAAACGCTCCGGCGACGTTTCAGCGGATGGTAGATCGGTTACTGGACGGATTCCAGGAATACGCCTGTGCCTACTTAGACGATATAGCCATATTCAGTCAGACCTGGGCAGAGCACCTACAACACATAGGGGCCATACTAGATCGCATTGGAGAGGCAGGGTTGACGCTGAAACCCAGTAAGTGCCATATAGGGATGGCAGAGGTGCAGTACTTGGGCCACCGGGTGGGAAGCGGGCAACAGAAACCCGAACCAGCTAAAGTGGAAGCGGTAGCTAAATGGCCGACCCCTAGGACAAAAACCCAGGTGTTAGCATTTCTGGGTACCGCCGGGTACTATAGAAAGTTTGTGCCCAATTATAGCGCCCTGGCCAAACCCCTGACTGACTTGACCCGTAAGAATCTTCCCCGACAGGTTGTCTGGGCCCCAGAGTGTGAGCAGGCATTCCAACAACTAAAGACCGCCTTAACTAATGCTCCTGTACTTGCTGCTCCTGATCCAACTAAACGATTTCTTGTTCACACAGATGTTTCAATGTTTGGATTGGGGGCAGTGCTGAGCCAAGTTGGAACCGATGGCGGAGAGCATCCCGTAGCTTACTTGAGCCGGAAGTTATTGCCACGAGAAGTAAGCTACACCGCCATTGAGAAGGAGTGCCTGGCCGTGGTGTGGGCCCTTAAGAAATTACAGCCTTATTTATATGGACAACCCTTTTCCCTACTCACCGATCACAACCCGTTGGTGTGGCTGAACCGTGTAGCTGGGGACAACGCCAGGCTGCTGCGCTGGAGTTTGGCGCTACAGCCCTTTGATTTTACTATTCACTATCGCCCAGGGAAACAAAACGGTAACGCCGACGGGTTATCTAGACAAACTGACCTTGAAAAGTGATCTGTGAGTACTCTCCCGGACCTCCCCAAGCCGATCCATTGGGATCAGACTGTGTATGCCGGCTTGGATCTGGGGGAGCATTGTGGCAAACCTAGCCACTTCTGGACTATAATCGGAGAAGGTTGTCTGTAGGCTGTACTGTGTGCTATGTGTGTATTTTGCTATGGTAATTCGCATGCTGGCAGCCGTAAGCTACCAGCATCCAAGTACCTGGTTCGGCGAACAGTGGCTATCTAGGCTGTTCGCCAAACGAATCCGGGCCCCCCTGATAGATCACACATTTATGGTCGTGTGGCGCTTGTTAACCGGTTGCAACAATGTTGCAATCGGTAATTATAGACCCTCCTGGGTGGCCGTCGTTCGGCTACCGACCATGCGGCGGTCGGCCATCTTGGTTCGTCTATTTTGCAGCGGTGTTTGGTCATCGAGCGCCTGGAACTAAAAACGGCTACTCGATGATGAAAACACCGCTGCACTTCCAGGCCGTTCGGGAGCCCGGTTTTCGGTAGAAACGTTCCCCTAAAGGTAATCGACAGATTGAGGGGAACTTCTATGCAGAACAGTATTTGTTGCGGCGTTCGGTCATTTCAGCTGGGATCTGAGCGGTATTCTCACAAAAGGTGCGCTCAGACCCCAGCTATCTACCGAACGTTCGGTTGTCTCAATGTACCGAATATTATACAAAATATGTATTTTAAAGTAAATTGTCGGTTCTGCTGCACGAGGAGATAATCCACTTAAGCGTCCATCTTGGTGGGAGTATCCCTCTCGTGCAGCAGTGCCTGTTGGGAGAATTACAATGTCTGATGGGAGAAATCCCCTGAATTGTCTGTAAGGAAACCCCTTGCATGGGGAACTGCTTAAATATGCCATCTTGTGAATAAAGCGAGTTAGTTGACTCCCAAACTGTGTTTCGTCCGGTTATTGGGAGGATTTGGGGACTTGCATTACTTTTCAGCGCTGACTGTGGATTTACCTGTGAAACCAGCGGAGATCGTGGACTCTAATACTGCCCTCCGCTACAATCACCTGAAGGAGGATTTTGTCGCAGGCATTGTCTCTTCCCCCCCCCCCCCCCCCCCCCCGCGTGTGTTTTTTTTCACCTATTATGCTGGTTAATTTACATCAGTAATTGTCATACAATATTATATGGACTTCCTTCACCATGTGTCCATAGTGAAACCTGCTTGCCATATAAGGGGTTTATTCACTTAGCGCTTAACATCTTGTTTTTTTCGTGTTGTTTATATCTGAAAATATCTGAGAATTTTCATGTGTATGTTATAGCAGCTTTCTACTAATTAGTCACTTATTACATCTGTATATATAGCGCTCTCTAAACAGTTTTGTTTTGTGAGGATAGTACAATACCCAGGTAGGTCTATCCAGACAAAAATCTTGGTACAGGCTAGGTGCGGGCATATATTGGAGTTTGGCTATGAGACCTGCCAGGTTAGGTAACTTACACTAAAATCGCAATATAATACAAGGCTGTGTTGGTATTAAACACGCTTGACACACATGAAAGGCATTTGTCCCGTGTAAATTGCTAAGAGGGCATCTATAGGTAGGTTGGGTAGTTAGGAGACCTGCCCATTAGGAGTCACAGGAGGTGCATGTACAACAATAGTTAGCACAATCCTATATGATCGTCTATCTTTTATATTCTGTATTTTAGGTGTGCAGAGAAGCATATTCAATTAAACAGCGACATTTGGTGTGAAACAAAATAAGCTATTACAAAGCATTGGTTAGATCTCTGAGTGTCCAATTAATATGCACACTTTAAAAGATAAAATAATTAATCAAGAAACACAAACTAGCCATTTGTGATAGGACTCTATGATGAGAAACAAAACTGCGGAATCCTGGCTAGCATGGAGATTTTTACAAGCTGATTTAAAGCAGTAAGTATGAAATTACCTGCTGAACATAAACATGCTAAATAAAACATTTGAGTGACTAACAGTTGTAACTGCTCAGCAGGCCACCCCATGGTAACTGTGCTCTGGGGGCAGTCGTGAAAACCAGGTGTCTTTCGCTTTGTGCGGTAGGTCTGCAACCGGCGTGGGGGATGCAGTGAGGCAATACCTCTTGAAGCCCTCTGCCCAGGTAGGATTATAGTCGCGGGGTGAGACGCTTGTGGGCTTGAGCTTCCCCGGTGAGGATACTTCTTTCCCCGTTTTCTGTTTCGGCCTCTCCTTTGGGTGATGCCCGGGTGATGCAGGAAAAGTCTCAGCGAGGCGTGTTCACCGGGTTGGGCGATCGCCCGTTTCCCCCAAATTCCGGACACACCAGGCCGTAGGCCTCAATCAAGGTAAATGTCTGTCAGACCTTTTCCCTCCCTGCAGAGGTTGGTACAAGGAGTTAGGGTGTCAGTCCACAGGGGCACCAGGATGACTACTGCAGTAATTGTGGGCAATTTGGCCGCAATTCTAAGCTTGAATAGCCGGAGCTATTTGAAAATGCGTCCGGCCATGTTGAGTGCCTGGCCCCGCCTCCCCCTGTCTAGGATTTTTTCTAAGAGTTTTCTTTTCTACTATTACAGGTAAGATTCATCTGTAGGAAAAGGTTGCTGATTGCACAAGGTTTGATTTCCTGTTGGTAATTATAAGGCATTTGATTTGATTAGTTAGCTACTTGCTATTAATTGCTGGTTAAATTAGCTAATGTTTGCAAATAAGCATAGGCCTACCCAGGTGTTAAACACTCCTAGTGGGTGGTGATTTTAGGAGTTATATAAGGGTTGTGGTCATTAGCTTGGCTAATATGGCTTGGTTGCTTCATCTAAGTGTTGCTTCTAAGTGTGAGGTTGGAGATATTCTGGAGAGTGCTGCTTCTAAGTGTGTGGTTGGAGATATTCGGGAGAGTGCTGCTTCGAAGTGTGTGGTTGGAGATATTCTGGAGAGTGCTGCTTCTAAGTGTGTGGTTGGAGATATTCGGGAGAGTGCTGCTTCGAAGTGTGTGGTTGGAGATATTCTGGAGATAAACTGGAGGTAATCTGTGGTATTCAGGAGGACAACAATTTAAGATTTGTTTGATTTAAATTATTCACTTTATTGAAATGGCTGACATAGTTCAGTGTAATAGTTGTTATGCATTTGTTTCACGTTCCACTTTTTGGAAATTTGGATGTGGTCTAATCTGTAGACAGTTCTCTATATTGCGGCAGGAGATTGTATTTTTGAAGTCTGAAATTTGTAAATTATCTGGTAAACAAACTCAGGCTGAAACTGCTGCAAAGCCACTGTCGCAGAGACGTACTAGGAATGGCAGATGGATTACTGTAGGATCTGGTAGACTTAGAGATGTGGATAAAACGCATATAACACAGTCTGTTGCTCTACATAATTCATTTTCTGCACTTTCAGAGTGTAATAGTATTATGGAGACATTCTCAGGCACCAGGTGTAGTGGTGTTATGGAGACAGGCACTGAGGCTAGTGGTGTTGTGGAGACAGGCTCAGACACTAAGGGTAGTGGTGTTGTGAAGACAGGCTCATCTAAAAATCTAAAAACATATTGAACATCTAAAAACACATGGATTTCAAGATCAGAGACAACATGGGTTTACTTCAGGGAGATAATGCCAAACTAATCTTATTGATTTTTTTGATTGGGTAACTAAAATAATAGATCAGGGTGGTGCAGTAGACATTGCTTACCTAGATTTCAGTAAGGCTTTTGACACTGTTGCACATAGAAGGCTTACCAATAAATTTAAATCTTTAAGTTTAGATTCCAATGTTGTTGAATGGGCAAGGCAGTGGCCGAGTGACAGTCAACAGAGTGTTGTAGTCAATGGAGTATATGCAAAACTTGAGCTTGTCCCCAGTGGGGTACCTCAGGGATCTGTACATGGACCCATTCTCGTTAATATTTTTATTAGTGATATTGCAGAAGGTCTTGATGGTAAGGTGTGTCTTTTTGCTGATGATACGAAGATATGTAAAAGGGTTGATGTTCCAGGAGGGATAAGCCAAATGGCAAATTATTTAGGTAAACTAGAAAAATGGTCAGAGTTGTGGCAACTGACATTTAATGTGGATAAGTGCAAGATAATGCATCTTGGACATAAAAACCCAAGGGCAGAGTACAGAATATTTGATAGAGTACTAACCTCAACATCTGAAGAAAGGGATTTAGGGGTGTTTATTTCTGATGACTTCAAGGTAGGCAGACAATGTAACAGAGCAGCAGGAAATGCTAGCAGAATGCTTGGTTGTATAGGTAGAGGTATTAGCAGTAGAAAGAGGGAAGTGCTCATGCCATTGTACAGAACACTGGCGAGACCTCACTTGGAGTATTGTACGCAGTACTGGAGACAGTATCTTCAGAAGGATATTGATAATTTAGAGAGAGTTCAGAGAAGGGCTACTAAACTGGTTCATGGATTGCAGGATAAAACTTACCAGGAAAGGTTAAAGGATCTTAACATGTATAGCTTGGAGGAAAGACGAGGCAGGGGGGGATGTGATAGAAACATTTAAATACATAAAGGGAATCAACACAGTAAAGGAGGAGACCATATTTAAAAGAAGAAAAACTACCACAACAAGAGGACATAGTCTTAAATTAGAGGGGCAAAGGTTTAAAAATAATATCAGGAAGTATTACTTTAATGAGAGGGTAGTGGATGCATGGAATAGCCTTCCAGCTGAAGTGGTAGAGGTTAACACAGTAAAGGAGTTTAGGCATGCGTGGGATAGGCATAAGGCTATCCTAACTATAAGATAAGGTATTTAGAAAATTGGGCATACTAGATGGGCCCGAATGGTTCTTATCTGCCATCACATTCTATGTTTCTATGAATCCAATTGAGCAGGGAATGGTTTAAAAGACTCTCCAGTGCCAGGAAAACAAACCGTTTTCCTGGCACTGCAGGTCCCCTCTCCCGCCCACCCCCCATCCCAAGTTGCTGAAGGGGTTAAAACCCCATTCAGTGACTTACCTGTATCCAGCGCCGATGTCCCTCAGCGCTGGGTCAGAGTCCGCACACGCTCCTCCCCCGCCTACGTAATCCGGCGGGGGGAGACCTATTGAACTGGCAATGCAACTATTATTTTTAGGATTCAGCCAATCAATATTAAAACCTCCAAAGTCCAACAGTTCACTTTTTGGGTTTGCACTGGAGAGCTGGGTGGGCGGTAGATTCCTGCAACAATGATTTACTGCACGGGATCTCAATTGTGCCAGAAAGGAAATCAAAGGTGGCAGGAGAGTTAAAGTTTTGTAAGGGGGTGAACTTTATGGAATTGTCAACATAAATGACTATGCCGCCTCCTCTTTTTGCTCTGTCATTTCTATAGTATTAATACCCATGTATTGCAATGGCAGAGTCAGGTATTTTTGCGGTTAGCCACGATTCAGAGAGCCCGATGATTTTGGGCTTGTAATGTGAACACCATGCTATAATATAGAACATTTCTGGCAGCAAATGGATTAAAGACCACATGGGCAGCGTTTCATAGTAAAAAGGCATAACTATTTATGCCAGTTACGACTTTCCAAACACACACTTGATATAATTTGTTAAAGAGCTAACAATTCTTTCTGTGAAATGAGTTGGCCATGTAGATGCATAATATGTATTACCTGGCGTGCATCTCCCATAACTTGGTCCCCATTCTCTGGTCCCATACACAGGTCAAACCCTCTTCTCCTCCAGAAACTACTTTCCAGTCATCCATACGAACAGCTGAGACTCCCAAGTGGTGAGCATACAGTGAACAGAGAGACCTGCTACACCGCATGTCGTAGACACGCACCCTATGAGCAAGAAACAATTATAAAAAAAATGTTAGCAAAGGGTATTCTCCTACACCATATAGGGGGTTACATCACATAATACTCGACAGCCAGAGGACAGTATTTCTGACATTAAAGTTCTAGTGCAATTTAAGTCTCCAGCCCCTGTTTAGTAAGGTGCTTAGCTCATCTTTTTTTCCAGTGCTGTGTGGGTCGTTGCTACCGGCTCCGCCCCCCAGCTGAGATAATCAAACTTGATCTTAACCAATCCAATGCTTTCCCATAGGAGCGCATTGGGAGGCTATTGCACATGCAAATCATTTTTTGTATGTGAGGTAATAGATTGTTATTAGTCTGGTGGTCTCTCTGTGTTTGTATGCAAGTGGTGTTTTCCATAAATATATATAAAATACTATAGAACTTTTCATTTTTTTTTTTTTTTTTTAATTCTTTATTTATGTCGTGCATGGATTGACAAACAGGGTTGCACAGCCACAATAGCTGATGCAATCTTAGCAATAAACAATAGTGAACAACAGTATGGCTTGATGAACAGTGCACATTTTCTTTTTTTTAAAACAGTAGAGGATTATCGTATGAGCTGGAAATATATGTCTAGATTGCGCGTATATTGCATATTTACCATAGGATGTACTGTCTAGACTAAAAGTAAATTATAGCAAAAAAGAATAACTAAAGAAAAAATACAATAGATTGAAATACACCACAAGTATAAACTCCTCGGCAGTCATAAGACATATTAGTAAATTAGTAATAACGATTAAGCTTAACAACAGGTCATATCAGAGCTTACAACAAAAGGTAACAGTAATATACATGCTAACATTCTAGAATATTTTGATGGTTAACTTTGTAGTTTCGCTATGATTCCTAGGCAGCGACCAGCATTTAATGTCGTGAGCACGGATTGTGCCACCGAGAACATGAGGCTTGATGGTTGTGCCTTGTGTAGTGGGACTAGGTGTGGGCTATAATGATCTAACATTTGGATTTGGTGTTCTCATGCTTTACAGGGTGTGAGACTCAGCTAAGAGTGCTAGGCTGTGTGTGTCTTGTCGGTATCGGGATGTGTATCATAGTGGAGGGTGCAGCACATGTGTATGTTATGAGTGTCCATTAGGCCAACCTATAAACAGTGGGATCCTGGCAGAGTTAACTGTACTAGACTGTCTAATCATCCGTATATCAGCAAGTTCAAGACAGTCAGTGCAAGTTCCTGGAGGGTTACTTAGCCTGCTGCAGGTACAGCATTGTCCCCTTGAGTGGTGTTGCTCAGAGTTGCCAGCCAGTCTGGGAGTCGGCTGATCAGTGGGTGGTTGAGGCCCGTGGGTAGTCCATGTAGGCTCGCAGTCGTGTCCAAGCATCCCGCCTGGAGAGGCACACCACAGATTAGAGGCAAAGTGATAGCTCAGTTCATTTGTACATGTCTAGTGATCTGTGGTAGAAAGTGGAGCGTTTAAACATTGGATTGTCCGTATATGCTAGACTGACACCATATGGCATAGTTAGGTTACCGCTCTCATTGCTAGTGTGTTGGTGGTCCCCGAGGGCTGCTCGGCCGCTGCCAGGTGGTGGGGGGCTGTAAGGATGTGATCGCCAGAGTCCGATAGGATGCAGCACCAAGGCATGTTATGGGTGCATGCTAGGCGAAACCAGATCAACTATATTTTCATCCAACGCCATGGATGTGCTTCAGCAAGTAGTCCGTTAGGTAACTCGGTCTGGCGTCTCCGTTCATCTTCCAGCTGTTCTGCGCCCAGTGCCGGTTCTCTTGGTGGGCTCCCCAGCCTGATTTGTGCGTACAGGTCTGTGGTGAGCAGGTGCTCGCTGCGTTTGCCCGGTGGCGTTGGTGTGATTCCTTCTGTTTGTGATGGGCTGTCTCAGAGCTCCGTGTCTGGTGTCTGTCGCTTTGGCTCCCGCCCGTGTGTGCAGGTAAGCGAGGCTTTGTGGTCTGTTTGTTGTGTAGCCGCCTCATGTAGTTATGGGTTCTCCGCCATCTAGGAGGTACCTTTGCGTTCAGCGTGGGCTTCCGACTTATCAGGCCGGGATCGAGGTTCCCGTTGGCTTGTGCGGTCGTTCGGCTCTTAGGGGGTCCAGGCCCTCTGCGGGTCGCCGCTTTGCTTTCTCTCTTCTGTGGTTGGGCCGGTGACGCCAGCATCCAATCTGTCAGCCTTTGCCAGAATCGCTGGAACGCTCTGTCTAGGAGGTGTTTTGTGTGGTTTGGAGAGTCTGGGTGGACCGACCCCGGTCCGTGCAGTTCGCGCCTCCGCATGGAGAGCTCGTCCGCCATCTTAGGCTTCTCTGTCCAGATTGCCTCGTGGGTTGCTTGGTAGCCGGGTGAGTCTATGGGATGAGCCTGGCGGGACCGGGATAACCCCCACCGGTCCATAGGGGGGGGGTTGCAGGGCAGCAGACTTGCCGTCGGTCACAGCAGGCCCTGCGCTAGGAGATCGGCCGTCTCCCCCAGGTGCCTGGCCGCCATTCTCGTTAGGCCGCATGTTCGGACGGTGGATTACTGTAGTGCTGTGGCTTAGAAGGGACACCCACGGGTGCCCACACACTTTGCTATCCATCCACTATCGGCTCCTATCTGAGTTGTAGTCGATTAAAGTGTGATAGTCTCTAGTTTAGGCTCAGATTTGCAGGAGCTGCTAACAAACGCGTCCAGCCATCTTGGCTGTCAGGCCCCGCCCCCCAGAACTTTTCATTTTTAACTAAAACCTTAAAAAAAAAAAAAAAACAATATTATGGTTTTTCTGAAAATGTGGATCATTTTTACAATTTTGATAATTTTTCATTCTTGACCTTTACAGGGTTATTCACACAACTAATGAAATGAAATCTAAACAGCAAAACAGAGGCTAAAATTATCAAGTTAATTTTTAACTACTACAGTACCATGTCCAGTGTCTTCAAAATCCCCACCAGAAAGCAATGATTTAATGCTTTCCTATGAGGAAGGTCTAATGAGCACATGCGCATTAGATTCCCCTCATCGGTGTGGCATTGCTGGAGGATGAGACAGATGAGAAATTTTTAATTCTTCACCTTTACAGGGTTATTCACACAACTAATGAAATTAAAACTAAACAGCAAAACAGAGGCTAAAATTATCAAGTTAATTTTTAACTACTACAGTACTATGTTCAGTGTCTTCAAAATCCCCACCAGAAAGCAACGATTTAATGCTTTCCTATAAGGAAGGTCTAATGAGCACATGCGCATTAGGTTCCCCTCATCGGTGTGGCATTGCTGGAGGATGAGACAGATTTGGTTAGAAACAGTAACCAAAAAAAAAAAAGTTTTTAACTCTTTCAAAACCAGGGGACATGAGGGGGTGGGGGCAGGGAAGAGGGGCACAGAGGGACCTAAAATAAAGTAGCTCTACCACTGCATGCATATTGTTCACTCAAAATCATTTCAAAATTCCTCTTCCCACACCTACCAACTACAGAGCTAAAGTGTTAAACACTTGCAAGTGCCTGTCTATTAATGACTTTTTACATCCATGAGCAAAAATGTTCACACGATAAACATTACACATCTGCCTAATCTGTTTTTGGCTGCCATGTGATGTTGTGTTTTAAACAAAGTTCCTAGAAATGGAGGATAGTTTGGCTGCTTGTGGCTTTTCAACCTATCAAAATACAGCTGCAATTTAAATGCTGGTTAGTGACAATAAACTGCACAGATAATTCTGAACTCATGGCAGCCACCACTCTGCTATGAAATGCATAGTTACAGAGAAAATAAAATAAAAAAAGCAAGACCAAAAATGTTTCAATATGTAATTAAACTCCTGTGCTGTGATGTTGTATATGAGATTAATTTATGTTCAAGCATTACCGTCATTTCAAATAATTCGAGTTGTACTTGTAAACATTTGTGAAAGCATTCCTAAAGCAACAATGTGACACATCAACCTATATGCATTTGAATGCTAGAGGCTTGCATAATACACACATATTATAGCAGATGGGAAAAGGATGCTGATGGGTTTTGAAAGCTCATTTACCATTATTAGGGGATTCCTGAACTCACAGCCAAAATAAGATTCTAAATTGCTATAAGTTTTAAACCATATAATGCAAAGTGATCTCTATGGACTGCAAAACGCTTAATGTTCTATAAATTAAATAAGCAATAGTACACAACAGTTTCACACATACAAACACAACACTGCATACAGGACATAAAAACGGAATTGCGCTGAGGTTACTCCTGTGTTAGTGATTGCTGGACGATAATCTGAGTATCATTAACATACATAGAATTGAACTCAGCTGCAACTCATCAGGACTCTGCAACTAAATTCATCAGGATGCCTAACAGTTTGGATCGGGCTTGCGGTCAATGTCTGCCATTGAACCTGACTCCGTTAAAATGAATTAAAGCTAATATAGTTAGAGAGAAGTTGCCAAGTGCCTGACTATCAAAGTCTAGTGAATAGAGGTCTTGAAAAATCAATGTACGTGTTTCCAATATTTAAAATCCATTCATCTTGCATTATGCTTGTGGAAACCGCAGAGAAAACCATGTATGAACCAAATCGTCCTATAAAACTTAACGTAATAGTTAAATGCAAAATATGAAGTGGATTCCTATCAAACCCACTTGAAATGTACAAAAGCGAGATAGAAATATATCTACAATAGAACTCTTTGCACCATTCATACGACTGGAGATCTCACATATCCAATCTCTATGCTTGCATTTTACACGTATCCTTAAATGTTCCTTTCAAGACACTTTGCAAACACAAATTAAATTTCAGCTTTGGTTGCAAATCTCTTTGCTAACTCACTAGTCCCCAATGCTTTGCAGTGGCTAATAGATTAGCATTTGGAAAGAAGACTTGTCAAGCCCTTAGGTTAAGTTGGAGGCTGCCAAACATTATACTCATGCCATAGCTGCTTAACAGGGAAAAATAAATTGATCTGAAGATGGCAAACAAGAAAGTAGAGACTGCCAGCTAGTGATTGTTTGACTAAGAAATTATACTTGGTCCCTTAGGTGTTACATTCAGTGATTACCAAAACTAACAGCTCACAGCTCCCTTCAAGCATATTAAGATTTATGACTAACATGAAATGCAGTGTTAGTATACTTTCCAACTTGGTTTTATTGCACACAGAACCCAAACTCATAATGCGACCCTAAGAGCCTTCACTGTAAAAGAGGAAAAGGGAAAAGAGCAGGGAATCTATCTAATCTACGCTCGGGGAATGTTCCCCGAATATAGATTTGAGTGATTCCCTGCTCTGCGGCGCTTGTCTATGTTCGAGGAAATTTCCCTGAACATAGACCTGCACTGGTGCGCATGCGCTGTAGTGCATCCTCACTTAATGACCAATTAATTTTACGACTGGGTTGCAAGAACGGAACTCGGTTGGTAAGTGAGAAGTAACTGTATACTAGAAAGGGGCGCATCTGAGCTGAGAAAGGGTAACTGTACAGTGAGAATAATGATTTCTTGTTTGAGAGGAGGTGAATGGACAGGTGGATGTTTCTAAGGGAACATGCAAAGGTGTCTAAGAGTGAATGTCAACTGAGTGAATGTGCCAAAGAGAGCCCCAAGTGGGTGGGCAGTGCTGGTGAAGAAGGAAGTGGGTGTTGTTAGGAATGTGGGATGGAATGTCTAGCAGCAAGGAAGCCTAACCACAGAGTTCGTAACGAATATGAGGTCTTCATTTCTGTACTATGATATGCTCTCTTTGTATTAATGGCATATTTGAGCTTGCTCATTTTTAAACCATATGGATAACCTGCCATTGTTGACTTGCTTTTATTCCACATCATGCATAAAGAATAATGTTTTTTTTTTTTTTTTTAAATCAAAGTATATTAGTAGTAGTTTATTAACAAAAGTGCTTAATCAAACACATAGTTAGATATTTGGTAGAAATGTTTAGAACATGTATGCCACCTAGTGGAAACAGTAATAATTGCTTTTCAAACTCATATCTCAGAAGTCACCTTTGCTTTCTCAGTTATTTATTTTATATATATATATATATTTTTTTTATTTGGTGTGCATATATTTCTATTTCTGTGTTTAAAAGCCAAAAATTAACTGTTCAAAGAGGAAAGTTGTGATAAAAAAAAAATTGAATGAGATAATGTCAGTGTTTGTATAGTGTATATAGTTGTATAGGAGATCAGAAAAAGCAGTGCAACAGTTTGTACATATAGAATGTGGTTTTGTTTTCCAAAGAGCCATGAAAATATTTTACTTGCATTCTTGGTTGTAATAGTCATGTACCGTATGCCATGACTATAAATAAGGAGCCATACTATCTGTGGTGTGTCCTAAGCACCATAAAAGAAACATAAAACCGGCAATATGAATTGTAAATATATATATAAATTCTTGCAAGTCGTCACATTAAGAAAACAAATACAGTTGTTAATTTTGCAAAACAAAATTTACTTTTAATTCACTTTACATTTCTGACAATTTACACTGTAGTGAATAAGCCTGGCTTGTGTCAATGTGTTTGGGTTTATTTGCATATGTAATTTTCACTTCTGCTTTGGGATACTTCCTATTCTGAAAGTTAACTTATGACTAATGACCATACATGTTCTAAAAGATGTATAGGGTTATATAAATGTGTGGTTTACAAGTGCCACACAGTAGATAAAACACTATTTCACAGTTCCGATTCCAAAACAGAATTAATAGGGCAGTACAAGCACCATAAACATTACAATAGTCTTCTGGATATCACTAAAATGTAAGCCCCATTCCACTTCAGCAACATCTGTTTTGTCCCTATTTGGGCATCATACACAGGCTAAAATTATCATCTGAAACTCGTCCAACGAATAAAGTCCAAATAAGGACAAAAATGTAAGGCGGTGGAATCAGCACCTGTTCGAGCTGGACGTGTTTCTGTGCATCTCCGAGAGCGTGTCCCAATTAGCGCGGCTTTCTTCAGGGGTCCGGGGGGCTCCCAGGACTATCTTACCTACAAGGGTCCAGGGGGCTCCCTGGACTCCTTCACACATGGGGAAGAAAAGTAAAAAGCACCAAGCGGGTCCAGGCTCAGGCTCCAGAGATATTGGAGTGTATATGCATCCGACCGCGCGGCCTGCACTTTCCAAGATGATGCTGGCCGAGGCCTACTCCTCTGCATCGTCGGATGACGACAGCCTCCAATATCTGCCTCCTACCTCATCCCAGGTACGCTCTGTGCCCCGGGCAACTCTGGAGGACGGTGATTCTGCCCCCTCTACTAAAGTAGACATACGAGCATTGAGGCAGGATATTATTATTAGGATATCAAAGACATGTTTCAGGCAGATATGGCCCTAGTCCGGGAGGAAGTTACCACACTCACTAGCAGAGTGGAAACGGTGGAGGGAGACATGGGAAGCACCAAACTGGCACTATCTGCACAGATGCTGCTCTAGGTTCATTACAGAAGAAATTTGAAGACCTGACAGCACAACTGGCTAGCATAGTTAACGGGGCTAAAGCACGCAATGTGAGAATATACACCATCTCAAATGCTGAATTACCCCATTAGTGCAGGAGGCTTATTGCCACACTCATGCCACCAAACAGCTGCCAAAGCACCCCAAGACGCACCTATGGATATATTGCTCAAGTTTGTACAGGACTCTGACCGAGGGGCCTTCATGGGCACTGTTAAAACCTCTCCCACAGTACCCTTTGATGGAGCACACCTGGTCTTTTACAGAGACTTTTCTAGAAATACCCTCACATGGCAGATGTTGTTCTGACCAGTTACACAACTACTACGAGAGCATTCCATCCCATACAAGTGGGGCCTTCACTGACTATTAGCAGAAAGGATCCACAAAACACATCTCCCGCTGCACGTTTCAGAGGCAACAATATTCCTTCAATCCCTAGGTCTACCAACGGAGACTGTTAGGAAGGACGCATGACCATCTTGGACGGTGGAGAGAATTACTCCCTTTGTGCCAAGAAGAGCAGCACCGGAAACTACCGACTCTCCTACCTGACGCCTAGGGCGGCTGATATCATTGGCAAATATATTATTGTTTAGTTCTCCATAGTTATGTGTTATACTTTAGATTTCCCCATACACCCTGGCTCCGTAAGCATTTGGCTTGCACATTAGTCTAGTTGTTAACCCCTCCACAAGCCACATATGAATGTGTCAAATTGTCCCTTTACTGAAGTATACGTTTCATTATGCTTTCAGCCTAAGCTCAGAACCTTTTTCTTATATACCTTCCTGGCCAGAGTCGGACTCTAGTGGTTATGGTGACAAGACTGCATCTTTTAAAGGACCACTCTAGTGCCAGGAAAACATACTCGTTTTCCTGGCACTAGAGTGCCCTGAGGGTGCCCCCACCCTCAGGGACCCCCTCCCGCCCGGCTCTGGAAAGGGGAAAGGGGTTAAATCTTACCTTTTTCCAGCGCTGGGCGGAGAGATCTCCTCCTGCTCTCCTCCTCCGATCCTCCTCTTCTCCTCCCCGTCGGCTGAATGCGCACGCGCGGCAAGAGCTGCGCGCGCATTCAGCCGGTCACATAGGAAAGCATTCATAATGCTTTCCTATGGACGCTTGCGTGCTCTCACTGTGATTTTCACAGTGAGAATCACGCAAGCGCCTCTAGCGGCTGTCAATGAGACAGCCACTAGAGGACATAGGGGGAAGTTCTCTGAAACTGCTATGTTTATGAAAAAATGGGTTAACCCTAGAAGGACCTGGCACCCAGACCACCTCATTAAGCTGAAGTGGTCTGGGTGCCTAGAGTGGTCCTTTAAGGAAAACTAGATACACCCAGAGCACTTTAGCTCATGGAAGTGGGCTAGATGCTATGTGCCTGTCCCCATTAGTCCTGCAATGTAAAACATTGCAGTTTTCGAGAAACTGTAATGATTACATTGCAGTACTAAAACTCAATCTAGTGGCGGTCTTCCAGACAAGGCACTTCCTGGATTATAGAGGACTTGGAGTTTTGTATTTAGGGGAAAATGCAATGTAATTCCTGGTCTACAACCACCACACAAACTCAATGTCATGTCTTTAAGTGGTAATTACGGCTAAACTTGGTACAGTTTAATTAAATTAGAAACTGAATTAAAGGGACAGTCCAGGGTAGATTTGACCCATTATTTTATATATATATATATATATATATATATATATATATATATATATATATATATATATATATATATATAAGGAAATAATGAGACAGAGCACTCCAGAGGTCTTGGTGATAAAGGTTGTTTATCCGTGTAAGAAATAAATCGATGTTTCGACCCGCAGGTCTTTATCAAGATGACTTAAAACTTGATACAGTGACTTTATATAACAAAGGTAATTAAGAGGTAATCACTTACCCTAACGTGACCGTGCTGCCCCAGAGTCATGTGTAACCGCTGTGAGTTGATTAAGTTGTAGCGTGTAGAGTTCGTAACTAAATGATGACGTCAGAAAATGCGCGACCCGTAGAGGTCGTGAATGAGCGTCAAGTTGCCATAGAAACACAAAGGGAGTGCGCGTGCGTGAAGTGATTGAAAATTCAATAATTAAAACCAGTAGGAAGACTACCTGAAATCTAATTCAGGTGATGTACGAGCATATACCCCTTTGTAAACATAAGTGACTGTACACACCTACGGTCTGGGAGACGGAAATATCTAAGAGAGAGTGTGCTACCGAATAGGTGTGTGTGGTATGTCATGATGGAGCGATATGTGAGAGGAGTGAAGCGTGGTGGTTAAGAGAGCGAGACAAAAGATAAAGTCTCACAAAGGGTAGGAGAGAGTGGGGGATGGAAATAGTGTGTGAAGTGAACAAGTGAAAACACAAAAAATATTGTGGCAAAATAACCCAGTGTGACAAAGGACACGCAAGATCAAGAGGGAAAAATGGTGTGTAGCACTAAAAAGAGACTATAGGTAGGAGTGTGTACAAAAAACTAGACAAATGTATTAACATATATACAAAGCTATATCAATGAATGGGGCATATCAAGGGTACATCAATACAGAGTGTTATTAAAAAGCAGGTCTAAGCAATTGATTATAGGATGCATATATATAAAAAATATTTTTAGAATTTGCATAATAAGAGATACCAGGCGACTGGTCCTGAGAGCCAGGGTCAAGAACTATATTTAACGATTGTCTAGAAATGAATGAAACGAAACGTATTCTTTGAGGCCTTTTGGATGTACTGTGTCTAATATCTTGATCCAATATACTTCACGTTGAAGCAGGATTTTGGAACGATCACCCCCTCTGGAGAGCGGGGGAATGTGGTCGATGGCTATAAATTTTAGGGTCGGAAGTCGGTGATTCGCTTCTAAAAAATGTTTAGCCACCGGTTTCTCAGTCGTGTAGTCTCTGAAGGCGGTCATAATTCCTGAGCGGTGACCCCGTATTCTGTCTCGCAATGTAAGGTCCGTTTTCCCCACGTAGTAGAGTCCACAGGGGCACGATATAAGGTAAACCACATGATCCGTGAGGCAAGTAATGTGGTGTTTGATGAGATATCGTTTTCCTGAATGTGGATGAGCAAAAGACGGACCTGTGAGCATATGTCCACATGTGACACAGTTGGTGCATTTGAAGCAACCCATTTTCGTGATCACTATAGGGTCAGAAACACAAACATGTATTTAAAACCACCATCTAGCCCCCCCTGGGCCCTTCATGCCTTCATAAATCTTGCAAAATCTTACTGTATTCAAGCCAGAAGCTGTAGATCTGCATGCTGTTTGCCTAAAAAAAAAAAAAAGCAGTCTGCTGACATCATCAGAAGTGGTAGCCTGATCCAATCACAGTGCTTCCACATAGGATTGGCTGAGAGGCAGATCAAAGAGGCAGATCAGGGGCAGAGCCTGCATGATTCAAACACAGCCCTGACCAATCAGCATCTCCGCATAGAGATTAATTGAATCAATGAATCTCTATGAGGAAAGTTCAGTGTCTGCATGCAGAGGGAGGAGACACTGAATGTTTGGATGCATTTTAGGCAGCCATGACCCAGGAAGGATCTCTAACAGCCATCTGAGGAGTGGCCAGTTTAGTGATCACTAGGCTGTAATGTAAACACTGCATTTTCTCTGAAAAGACAGTGTTTACAGCAAAAAGCCTGAAGGTTATGATTCTACTCACCAGAACAAATTCAATAAGCTGTAGCTGTTCTGGTGACTATAGTATTCCTTTAACGCCCATCCAACCCAGGGCTCCCCAATAGCTTGCATAAATCGAGATAGCGCCTTCTTTTATGTACAAAAACCCCTCAACTCACTGGCAATAATGTCTGTTAGATACCGTATGATTGTATCTGTGGTCAATTTGTATGCCTTTTAATTTTATGTGTCACCTTCTGTTCTACTTGAATTCACCCTCTGACACCTGTGGGCTGGGTAAAAAATTAAGAATTAAAAAATTTAAAGATGTCAGTTGCCAGTTGATTTCTCCTTTGAAACACAAAAACCTATGCCAGATTATAGGGATTGTCAACATAATGTGCAAATCTGCAAGTGCACAGCATGTAATTAAAATCAAAATGAGGCATCCCTTTCATTATACAAAGGTTATATTAAAACCTCTCTGCTATCCCCCTGTATACTGTGGTGAAATTAAATATAAAAAGCACAGGGAAATCTCGGCTTTAATTTACCATAGTGACTCCACCTGCCAAAAGAAAATCCAAGTTAACAAGCGCTTGTGAAAAATCCTGGGGCAAAACTAAAACTTGGGTGTTACTAAAAATGTTTGTCTCAAAAACCCAAGTAATGGAGTTTAATAGTATATATATATATAGATATACATGCACAAGTTAGTTTCCTTACTTTGATTATTCCTGCAATAGATTTGCATGTGATATTTTACAGCAAGCTGTGGGAAGCGTTTTTTCTTTATGCTTGAGCACTTTCTGAACATGAGGCTGCTTTAAAACACAGCATGATGTGGAGTGTACAATAAAATTGTTGATTCTCGGCCTGCTGGAAATCAACACTTGACATTCCAAACACTTTAAATGGACCTCAGCTTTACCAAAAGCAGCAAACCTAAATGTAATGGTGCTTACATGATAAAACAAATGGTATACTGTAAATGTATAGATGTGCCAGCACAACTGGAAACATTGATAGAATGCCATTGGGTTCCAACTATCTTGTAAGGGATTTGGGAAAGGGAAAACGGCAAGAGCATGTCTAGGAACCTCCCGTAGATTAGAACTTTACAATCATTTTTTTCATATCCTTTAGTTGAAGCTGATTGGTCTAGCAGCCATAGTGAGAAGGAAGGTAGGTTTAGGGCATGTAGTTATGAAGTCTATTTCCTACAAGCCGCTAAACCCACAGGTATTTTCTTTTTTGCAGTTGAACTGATCTATCTTAAAGACAATTTTGCACTTTCTAATTAATCAGCTAGATGTTTTTTTTTTTTTCTCACAGGCTTTTGTGTACATTTTACATCAGCACACTGACAGGTTCATGCACAGCAAAATACATTTTACATGTATATAAACCAAGAAAAGTGCAGACACGAATGGTGATACTAGCTTAAATTAGAAAAATAATTTAGGATCTGCATGATCCAGTGCCCTGAAATAACGAGCTCTGGCATATTTCCCAGGCTTATGGTGTCTCCATTCCTTGGTGGCCCGGGATTGGTGAAGGGGTACAGGTGCTTGGAATGGGAAGGTGGCAAGTGTCGGCTTTAATGGAGGAAATGCTGCTTTGCCAAATCTCTTGACTCACAGCAAAAGAAGAAACGGATTTCATCGCTAAAAAGAAAATCCAAATCACAAAACTATGGCTTCAATCTATTATCTCAGAGCTTGGCTCGGAGGTTAACTAAAGAGTAAGAATATCTGCATGCTATTTCATTGCACTCATAAAGACTATTTTTGATCCACACAATTATTAACATTAACCCATAGATCTTGGTTTTATATTCTTCACCAGTTCTATTCCCCTAGCATAAGTATGATTTTCTGTATTTTCATTTTCTCATTAATTAACATACATTAGGAATAGGTAAGCCTGGCAAAAAACAGTACATTAAACTTATACCATAATAATGCTCCAAGAGGATGTAAGAACCTTGCTTGGAATGAGAAACAGGGATCTTTTGGATGAAGTTGGTATATTACCATCAACCACATCAACATTTACCCAGGAACAGAAGTTCTTAACTCTCTCAGGTCAAGAGAGTAAGACATTTGATGTAGATAAGTCAACCTACAAGGTACCTGCCTATAAAACTTAATTGCTGTATAGATGACATAGATTATGTTATGGTTCATTCCATGGTGTTGTTTCATACATTTGATGAATTCTCTGGGCTGCAAATGGACTCCAAGCCCATAAAATACCTGAGCATTTCACTGACATCAAACTCAACTCAATAGTGTTAAAGGACCACTATAGGCACCCAGACCACTTCAGCTTAATGAAGTGGTCTGGGTGCCAGGTCCATCTAGGATTAACCCTTTTTGCTGTAAACATAGCAGTTTCAGAGAAACTGCTATCTTTATAAATGGGTTAATCCAGCCTCTAGTGGCGGTCTCATCGACAGCCGCTAGAGGCGCTTCTCATTGTGATTTTCACACTGAGAAGACGCCAGCGTCCATAGGAAAGCATTAAGAAATGCTTTCCTACGGACTGACTGAATGCGCGCGCGGCTCTTGCCGCGCATGCGCATTCAGCCTATGACATCGGAAGGAGGAGGAGAGTTCCGAGCCCAGCTCTGGAGAAAGGTAAGATTTTAACCCCTTCCCCCCTTTCAGCCCGGCAGGGGGGGGGGGCTATTAATACTATAGTTTGTTTTCCTGGCACTATAGTGGTCCTTTAAAAATGTACTGCTTATACTTTCATTTGAAGAAAAAAAAAAAAAAATGACATGGAGACATGTGACAAGCATTCTAGTTTTCAGATCAGTTTTCCCAGCATGACTATTCTCAATAAAACAATGTAATATTTTTAGGGGATTCTCACTGTGGTATTCACAGTGGACTAAAAAGGGACACTCTAGGCAACATAACCACTTCATCTGATTGATCTAGTTACGGTGCCTAGAATCTGCAAGCACACCGCCTAGGACTAACCGCCTAGACTGCACAAAAAACACCATATGTAGATACTGTACACTATTTTTCATCCTCCTATTAGGTCTACACAGGCTGTTGTAGAAGAACCAGTACTGAATAATGCTGCTGCTTCACAGTAGAAATTAACTTTCACCAATTCTGTGTAAGTAGTTGCTAAATAAACTTTCCAGATACATATAGCAACAAATCACTGTATAACAATTTACTAACAATTCAGCAGAGCTGCTCAGTCCCCAGCACCCTGCAGCCCAGTTACAAATTATGATATGCAGATCTATGCTTGTGGTGAAAATGCAGGAGGTGGGTATCCAGAGGAAGCTGGATTGTATGAGCAGTGAGGTAGTCTCTTTTAATTCCCCCCCGAGCATGAGGACCACCTCATAACTAAGGACCACCTCTTTACCCTTCACTTAGCTTTGATGATAAAACAGGTCAACCGTACAAACAGAATTTGGTACGATATAGAAGAGGATAAAAATGGGAAGTTATTTTTGAGGGCAGATTGAAAGAATCAATTTTTGTAGTTCTTCAAACATGAACGTCTAAAATGTTAAAGGAACACTACAGTCACCTAAATTACTTTAGCTAAATAAAGCAGTTTTAGTGTATAGATCATTCCCCTGCAATTTCACTGCTCAATTCACTGTCATTTAGGAGTTAAATCACTTTGTTTCTGTTTATGCAGCCCTAGCCACACCTCCCCTGGCTATGATTGACAGAGCCTGCATGAAAAAAAAACTGGTTTCACTTTCAAACAGATGTAATTTACCTTAAATAACTGTATCTCAATCTCTAAATTGAATGTTAATCACATACAGGAGGCTATTGCAGGGTCTAGCAAGCTATTAACATAGCAGGGTATAAGAAAATCTTAAACAAATAGAAATTGCAATAAAGAAAGCCTAAATAGGGCTCTCTTTATAGGAAGTGTTTATGGAAGGCTGTGCAAGTCACATGCAGGGAGGTGTGACTAGGGTTCATAAACAAAGGGATTTAACTCCTAAATGGCAGAGGATTGAGCAGTGAGGCTGCAGGGGTATGTTCTATACACCAAAACTGCTTCATTAAGCTAAAGTTGTTCAGGTGACTATAGTGTCCCTTTAATGAAGTGGTATGCGATGTTTGTCCAGTTATTCCACACTGGATCAATTCCCTCCAATCTATGCTGGCAGGAATATGGAAGAAAGGATACATTTTTCCGCATGTAGCAAGAATGCCCGGAGGTCTTAAATCAAAGAAAAAAAATGTGCTATCAATTTTTTGCAAGCCTATTGATCTTTCTCCATGGATCTATCTTCTCTACCAACCCTCTCATTGCGCAAAAAAATGTAAGTAAAGCTGCAAAATTACCATGGCTGCCAGACGTGCTCTCAGCGAGTTGTGGAGAAATAGCCATTGAGCAGGCAGTAAAAGTTTGGGGAACTCTCCATTCTTACCGAGGGTGTGAGTCTTGTGGAATGTAATGTTTTATCACACCCATGGTGCTCAGTTGGTGTAAGTTTACTCACTGAGTGAATGGGACAGGTGGGTTCCAGATGATCCCCCTTTTCTCTCTCCTCCTTTCTGTCGTCTACATTTTATTGCAATGTTTAAATTTTAGTATTCAAAATTGGTGACTGAATGTACTGATAACATGTAACTGGCTGGTGTCACCTTAAAATTGTAGTCCAAAAAATAAATAAATAATAATATACATCCGTAATCATATTTGGTTTACATTAATTGTATAACATTTAGGCTGCTCAGGAGGTGCCAAGATGTGTTAGATCTCTCTGATCTCTTTGTAACCAATTCCAGTGTTTAACATAAGGACATGCTGGTAAAAAGGTGGCATAACTCTCAATATTGTTAAGCTAAGCCTTGAACTAGTGTGCATATTTCTCTGTTCCTGAAGGTACCGTACTTCATCTTCAAGACTCCCAATTCTTCCACTGAAACTGAACTTTTACAAATTTGTTTCCAAAAGTCTATGCTGGATTGGTGTAAACTGTTACAAAGCCTTGTGTACCCAAATGTAGAGATAATTTGTGGACATATGTTGCTCTGAACAATTTCCTGAAATAATATCAATGTATACTGTTTCTGATATAGGATGTTTCAGGGTCTCTGAATTAATGCAGGCTGTTTCAAGGTAGCAATCAACAGTTTGTCAAAGCTTTGTCCATTCATGGGTTTTTGTTGATGCAAACCTTTTTACTGTAAACATAGTTTACAGCACCTGCCTCTAGAAAAGAAAACACTCTCTTTTAAGTAAGGATACTATGTGACCGCAATTGCCCAGGGCTGGAAACACGGTGTTCCATATTTAGTGTGTGTGTGTGTCACGGCGGACCCCTGAGAAAGACATATGGGGAAGGGGGCCATGATGGGGTTTTCCTTTTCTAAATTTCACAGTCCCCTCGTATGTCGTAGTCACCCTGTGCTTATTGGGAGCACAGGGTGACAAGGAAACCCAGGCTGGCCTGTCCAGACTTCAACTGACTGATGGATTGTGAGGGTTCCATGCGCCCAACTTGGAAACTCTTTGGTACTTCTGAGCAGATAGAAACTTTGAAAAAAGCCTGATGAAACTTTAATCTGAGGTGGCGAGGACCCACTGTGAGAGATCACGGGGCTACTTTGCCAGGTAGGGCGCTTGGGGACGATCTAGACGTGGATAACACACATGTAGGTTTTGTGATGTTTATATGTGTATTTTGGGAATATTCTGTTAAGGCACATTGTTGCTTGGAGGCTGTAAAGATCAGAGTTTCTTGGTCTAGTTACCTCCCAGAGTCAGAAGTGCCTGGGTGGGATCTCCATTGTTTCAGTTAATGACCTGCTGCCTGGGGGTCTGTGGATACATATTTACATTTGAACCAAAAGGTTTCCCCCTGCATCAAGCTTCAACTGATGATTAGGTGGGAGAGCTATAATCACTCTGGGGCTTTACGGAGAGGGAAAGGGAATCCCTGGCAGCGATACTCCTGCCAACTAGGAGTGGTCCGCCACACCCAAAAATGTAAAATACAATTTTTTTTATTTGAAAGAAATAAAAGATATAATGCACATACACATTCATTCAGATTTTGCTTTAAATGGAACAGTTATTTTAGTAGCAATACATTTACAATATTAAAAGCATTTGCGTTCAGGGCTCCTAGAAGAAATAACTAGTTGTTCATAAAATCAATACACCCTGTAGGTATAGTTTCTAAGTATAAACACTTTGCAATAGCTATCTTAAGCCCGATTTAGAATGGTAACACTGCAAAATTGTTCATGGGGAGCTTCAAAGTGCTCCAACACCTCATATATGGCAGGAGATAAAAGGCATGGTCTGGAAATTACACATTTATTATTCATTGTTTGGTTTCCCAAGCCAGTTGTTCACTTCCAACTGCCTAATGCATTATGGGAAGCTTAACCAAAAGTGTTGCCAGGAACTAAAATATAAAAGCTAAAAGTTGCCAGGGTTGACCAGGGGCCAGTAAAGCAATATACAAATTAACACTCTGGTAGCACTAGGTATCACCATGTGTGGATACAGGCACTTCATAGTAATGAGTATTACAATCAGGAGGCTTGTGTATATAACCATGATTTGTGCGTATTCTCTGCTGAGTAAGTTTAGGTCCGTGTCTTATGTATGCAAACACATATGTGTAAGAGCAACTGCATTTTCTAAATTAAATAAAAGCAAGGTATATAAATAAAAGAGAATACAGTGGATAATGTATTTGGTGAACATAAAGTAATCATAAGGTTCTGTAGACAGCCAAAAACCACTCAACCTTTGGTCTTCCATTGTATGTCTCCAGGATCCCTGAAAAGGCATATATGGTCCTGAATTTCACATGGTAACTGGTATAACCCGTTGCGGTCATTTTAATTTATCTCTCTACAGAGGTTCTGCATACGAATTACAGGCTTACTGTGGTATATCCCAGTGTTACACGAAGGTTAAAGAAACCCTAACCCACAAACACTAACCCTAACTAAAAAAAGTTATATATATATATATATATATAAAATATACATTAAAGGGTTACTATAGGCACCATAAGTATCTTACTGAAGTGGTCATAGTGGAAATAAGTCTTCTCTGCCGCCGCTTCTGTGTGTAGGAGAGCCTCCCCTTTTGAGTAACTTTTGAATCTTGTTTCAGAACATAATGCATGCTAACACCAGGACAGGCTGCTCATGTGGCTGGGTGAGTTACATACACAGTGCCTAGCTCCTGCTGCCTGGCTTTTAGGCAATTTAACTCTAACTACCGGATACAGAAAAACAAATTGGTTCTGGTTTCACACATCTGCACTCTGCAGAAGTCAGAGGGGAAAAAAACAAGCAAACAAAAAAGAAAAACCAACACTTTGTATTCCACCAAACAGACCAACTAAAACTAATCATGCATAATGAGATTCTGTCTGAGGCTTCTGGAAGTTAAAACATACCGTATATACTCGAGTATAAGCCGACCCGAATATAAGCCAAGGCCCCTAATTTTACCCAAAAAAACTGGGAAAACTTATTGACTTGAGTATAAGACTAGGGTGGGAAATGCAGCAGCTACTGGTAAATTTCTAAATAAAATTAGATCTTAAAAAAAATATATTAATTGAATATTTATTTACAGTGTGTGTATAATGAATGCAGCGTGTGTGTATGAGTGCAGTGTGTGTGTATGAATGCAGTGTGTGTGTATGAATGCAGTGTGTGTGTGTATGAGTGCAGTGTGTGTGTATGAATGCAGTGTGTGTGTGTACGAGTGCAGTGTGTGTGTACGAGTGCAGTGTGTGTACAAATGCAGTGTGTGTATGAGTACAGTGTGTGTGTATGAGTGCAGTGTGTGTGTATGAATGCAGTGTGTGTGTATGAATGCAGTGTGTGTATGAATGCAGTGTGTGTATGAATGCAGTGTGTGTATGAGTGATATGTGTGTATGAGTGCAGTGTGTGTGTGTATGAGTGCAGTGTGTGTATGAATGCAGTGTGTGTATGAGTGCAGTGTGTGTATGAGTGCAGTGTGTGTATGAGTGCAGTGTGTGTGTATGAGTGCAGTGTGTGTGTATGAGTGCAGTGTGTGTGTATGAGTGCAGTGTGTGTGTATGAGTGCAGTGTGTGTGTATGAGTGCAGTGTGTGTGTATGAGTGCAGTGTGTGTGTATGAGTGCAGTGTGTGTGTATGAGTGCAGTGTGTGTATGAATGCAGTGTGTGTATGAGTGCAGTGTGTGTATGAGTGCAGTGTGTGTATGAGTGCAGTGTGTGTGTATGAGTGCAGTGTGTGTGTATGAGTGCAGTGTGTGTGTATGAGTGCAGTGTGTGTGTATGAGTGCAGTGTGTGTGTATGAGTGCAGTGTGTGTGTATGAGTGCAGTGTGTGTGTATGAGTGCAGTGTGTGTGTATGAGTGCAGTGTGTGTGTATGAGTGCAGTGTGTGTGTATGAGTGCAGTGTGTGTATGAATGCAGTGTGTGTATGAGTGCAGTGTGTATGAGTGCAGTGTGTGTGTATGAGTGCAGTGTGTGTATGAGTGCAGTGTGTGTGTATGAGTGCAGTGTGTGTGTATGAGTGCAGTGTGTGTGTATGAGTGCAGTGTGTGTGTATGAGTGCAGAGTGTGTGTATGAGTGCAGTGTGTGTGTATATGTGCAGTGTGTGTGTATATGTGCAGTGTGTGTGTATATGTGCAGTGTGTGTGTATATGTGCAGTGTGTGTGTGTGTGTGTGTGTTGCAGAGCCTTGGTGGGGGTGGGCAATTTTTGTAAAAAAAAAATTATTATTTTAATTTTTTTTTATTATTATTTATTATTATTTTTTATTTAATTTCATTATTATTATTTTTTTTATTATTATTTAATTGAATTATTATTATTAATATATATTTTTTTCGTCCCCCCTCCCTGCTTGATATATGGCAGGGAGGGGGGCTCTCCTTCCCTGGTGTTCCAGCATTGGCAGTTCAGTGGGGGGAAAGGGGGGCTGTCAGAGCTGTAACTTACCTTTCCTGCAGCTCCTGTCAGCTCCCTCCTCCTCCGCGCCGTCAGTTCAGCTCTTCTGTCAGCTCACACTCTAAGACTTACACTGGGAGCTGACCGAGGTGCTGAACTGACGGCGCGGAGGAGGAGGGAGCTGAAAGGAGCTGCAGGAAAGGTAAGTTACAGCTCTGACAGCCCCCACAGCCCCCAGTCTGTATTATGGCAATGCAAATTGCCATAATACAGACTATTGACTCGAGTATAAGCCGAGTTGGGGTTTTTCAGCACAAAAAATGTGCTGAAAAACTCGGCTTATACTCGAGTATATACGGTACATCTGATGTAATGTGATAGAGAATCAACCTTATGTGGAATTTAGCCCCAATAAACCTCACTGAGTGGTTGACTGAGCCTGATAAGAATTTTAGTCTACAACAGCTTTATATAGCAAATCATCATTTTAATGGACACAAATAAATTAATGCTTAACAAGGGCACTTGAATGGACACAGCTCTATTTTTTTCTATATGTTAAACAAAGATCTGCACACCGGTCAAGCCATAAGACTTGCTTTTCCCACAGAAATAACAAATTTACAGTGATGTTACTACCGCAAAGGATTCGGGGTGGGCATATTCAAATTAGTTCAACAAGGAATCACATCTTTGCCAAATTCCATTTTAAACATGGATTCCTTAGAGTCTGTGTTTGCTGTATACAACAGCTGTGAAACACAACTTATGCAAATATGCAATCATTGTAAGTCTTCAGGTGGAAGGGGTTTTCAATCACATTTTTTTCCCACCATAACTTTCTTGGTTTTCGAGATAGAAAGATTATATATTATATTATATTATATATCAATATTTTACACAAACAAACCAATTTCAATAAAACTACCCATTCCTATGAGAAGCTTTTATTTGTTCTAAATACTTCTATGATAAGTATTTTATTGGACAATGCCAAGCACTTACAAGGAAGTAAGTGTTGGGCACATCTGTTCTGCTGCTGAGTTACATTTTTAGGGCTTAGACATATTTATGTACATTTTATATTTATTTTATTCATTTTTTAGACTAATTAGATGCAAAAAAAATATGGCTTTTTGGAAAAAAAGTTTTACTTTAAGATGACGTGTGTATTGGGGAAAAATAATGCAATCAGAGGGTTTTCGGAAATATTCATAAGCCCCTCGACATCCGCACTGTGGTGGGTGATGCCATTCTTGCATTATACCCTGTAATGCACAGTTTGACTGCTAATCTACATGTGCACCAGCACTGGGACACACATGAGCCACATAATAATTGTAGGAGTTAGATATTAAACAATACTACTCCAAAGGATTTGGCACGCACTATCTTAATTCTTCTATACAGTCTCTTCCATTATGCTGTCCTCATATTTACAAACAAGTGGTTGTTTAACCCCTTAAGGACCAAACTTCTGGAATAAAAGGCAATCATGACATGTCACACATGTCATGTGTCCTTAAGGGGTTAATTAGAGCAACACTAATTATTTCATCCAACCTTGATATTTAAAGCAGAAGTCTCCAATTACTGCACTATTTATACAAATGCCTTTCTCAAATTATGAGTATATTGGGTTAACGATAGTTTTATACATTAAATACCTTATCCAGATAGAACTCATATTAGAACTCATACCTCCTATCCCGGTTTCCTGTAACCAAAAGATGAGGTGGACTGTCTTTCAGACCAATGCATGTAAAGTCCCCAGTTGAGTTTCCCAGTGTTGTGATGCTCTGAGCTGTCTGCAGGTTATATACATGAATCTGCCACAAGGAAACAAAGTGAGTTAGTTTGTTTTGCAAAAAAGGTGAGATTACAAAAGAATATGGGCTTGCATTGGGTAAAACATACATATTTTAAAACAGTAAGGCTGTGGCATAATAAAGCTCTTGACCAGATTACACTAGTGTCTGACAATGCCAATTGTCTATGCCACATCCTAGTGGGGCAATTTAGTATACATACACATGTAACAAAAAGAAGTTTATGGTCAATGAATAATAGATGTTTCATTAAAAAAGCAGCTTGCTATAATCTGATGTCATTTTTGACAATGAGCCAGAGAGGCTATGTGGCTAGCTTGAGCCAGATATAACTTATCGGGTCTGCTTGCAATCAGAAAATTGACTTCTCGTGTCATCCCAAAGGTGACTGTAGGCTGGCAACAGTAAACCTTTTCATGAAAGGCACTTAGAGGGTTTCAATGCATAGTACAGTATTCTCCACAAGGGAGATTACATGGGCACTTATTGAACAGAGACAAGGTTATTATACCTAATTAACCCATTTATCTTAAACCATAAAAAATAAATATCAAACGAGGCAAAGTTCTATCTACTACTTATAATAAAAGTGCTTGGGTGAAATGCGTGAGACTTTTAGGATGTACTTCTCTACTTTCCTCACAGTCATTTTTAGCTTTGTACATTATATTGCATTTAATACGCCAGCTCTTACAATCCCTTTCGAAAAACCCTGTTGAAGGTGCCTGTGCAATCATTTCTGTATGTTTTTTTTTTTTTTTTTAATATCTACATAAAGTGACAAGAATCAGCTGCTAAACCAACCAACTGAACGTACGAATAGCATAGAAACCTTTGTAGAAGATTCTCAAAGAGCATGTATTCAGAAATTACAAAAATGAATATATATATCACAAATAATAAAATCCCAGTAAAAACTAGTTAACAGTAGACTTATTTACAGTGGGCCGATATTAACTCTAAATGTACTCCCCAAATTGACAAAAAAAAAAAACTTTCATTTAAGGAGATTTCGGTGAATGTATTGTGAAGAATTCAACCTATTCCAGGAAGTTTTAGGAAACTTTATGATTATTGATAAGCAACTTGCTCAATATAAATAATTAAAAAGCGTGCTATAGAGAACTCTGGTGGGTGTAACCCACAGGAACTGCAAACATGAACACAGAACTAGTCCAAAAAGCCAATAAGGGGGACAATAGAGGACAAAATGGCTTATTGGACTAGTTCTGTATTTAACTCGCTCAATATATCATAACAACACAAAATTCTAAATATATACATATTATTGTTTAAACACATATGACCAGGAACAGTACTGTGCTCGTCCCAGACTCTGTGCAGAATGAGATTGCCTAGCGTGGGAGCCGTTATATGCGAGGCACAAGCAATCAGAGTGCTCAGACTGAAATTCCATAGCATTCTACCCTAAGTTCATTCTGTGCAGAGCCCTCACATGACAAAGATGGATTATTTATTGTGTCACATATTTTCATGGCATTTATTTTTTGCAAACCAGTCCTGTTTAAAAAAAAAAAAATGTAAAAAAATTATTATTTTAACCCCTTAAGGTCCGGCCTGTTTTTGCGATGTTTGTACGTTAAGGGCCAGAGCAGTTTTAACACTTTTGTGGTGTTTGTGTTTAGCTGTAATTTTCCGCTCTCTCATTTACGGTTCCCATACAAGTTATATATTGTTTTTTTCACGACGAGAAGGGCTTTCTTTACATACCATTATTTGTATTATGTCATATATTATATTTAAAAAAACATAAAAAAACATGGTGAAAAATTTAAAAAAAAACATGTTTTTGGACTTTTACTTGAAAAATCTTTTACTTATCTACAAAAGCTAATGAAAAAAACTGCTAAATAGATTCAAAATTTTGTCCCGAGTTTAAAAACACCCAGTGTTTACATGCTTTATTGCTTTTTTTTGCAAGTTATAGGCCTATAAATACAAGCAGGAAATTGCTGTTTCAATATATATATATATTTTAAATGTATCAATAGTGACATTGTAACACCGTTATCTGTCATAAATCCCCGAAACACACCTAA
Source organism: Pelobates fuscus (assembly GCF_036172605.1). Classification (NCBI taxonomy): domain Eukaryota; kingdom Metazoa; phylum Chordata; class Amphibia; order Anura; family Pelobatidae; genus Pelobates; species Pelobates fuscus. Next base: position 120,865,497 of record NC_086321.1, read on the forward strand.
CATGTACATATTTTTTTAAAGTAGACAACCCAGAGTATTCAAAATGGGGTATGTCCAGTCTTTTTTAGTAGCCACCTAGTCACAAAGACTGGCCAAAGTTAGCATTTATATTTGTTTGTGTGTTAAAAATGCAAAAACCGCTAACTTTGGCCAGTGTTTGTGACTAGGTGGCTACTAAAAAAGGCTGAACATACCCCATTTGCAATACCTTGGGTTTTCTTCTTTTGCAAATGGTATGCCATCATGGGGCTAATTCTCATTCCTTGGCTACCATACGCTCTCAAAGGCAACCTAACCAATCTGACAAATTTCAATAAAAAAAAAACAAGTAAAATCAAGCCTTATATTTGACCCTGTAACTTTCACAAACACTATAAAACCTCTACATGTGGGGTACGGTTATACTCAGGAGACTTCGCTGAACACAAATATTAGTGTATCAGAACAGTAAAAGATATCACAGCAATAATATCCTCAGTGAAAGAGCTGTTTGTGTGTGAAAAATGCAAAAAACTTCACTTTCACTGACAATATCATCGCTGTGATATGTTTTACTGTTTTGAAACACTAATATTTGTGTTCAGCGAAGTCTCCCGAGTAAAACAGTACCCCCATGTACAGGATTTAGGGTGTCATAGAAAGTTACAGGGTTAAACACAGTGCTAGCAAATTAAATTATCTGGACTTTCGGCCTGGGTTTTAATATATATACATATTTATATATTTGACGTCTACGTGTATATTTATGAAATTATTTATGTAATTATGTATGTGGACATATGTAGATTTCGTATTATTTTTATTTATTTATACATAGATATATTTATCATTACATTCTAAGTGTATTTTGATATAAATATATATATATCAACATCAAAATACTGTTAGAATAAAATTGCATATATATAATTTTGTTTTAATTATTACATTTTTTTATTTTTTGTTATTTATTTTTATTAACATATTATTTGTATTTTATAATAATATATACCATATATATATAGTTATTATATATATTGTATATATTCGTGTGTAATTTAAATATAAGTGTATTTTTATATTAATATACGTATATCTAAATATAAAAATACACTTAGTATGACATTATATATATACATATATTATATATAGGTATATATAGATATAATACATGTATATATATATATATATATATATATATATATATATATATATATATATATATATACACATATATATACACATATTATATTTTTTTTTACACAGATTGTTTTTTTTTGTAACTTTATTTTTTTTTTGTAACTTTATTTTTGATTTTTCACTTGCAGGGAGACTGCCTGTCAGCACAGACAGTCCCCCTGCAGGCAGACACATGGACACCTATTGCGGTCATGTGATCACATGGCCGTGGGGTCCTGATCTGGCAGCCCCCCTGGGCCGGGAGGAGTGCTGATTGCCGCCGTGGGACCGACGGCGATCAGGTAAGTTGCCCCAGACCGTTATGACGGTTCAGGACCGTCAGCGATCCAAACGCACGTTTTACCGCTGACGGTCCTGAAGGGGTTAATAGTTGCAGGTGGACTTCAATGTTTATTTGACCCTTTTTGGGGGCTGAAAATGTGAAGAAGTTTCAAGACAGAAGACATCTGATGGTTAGTATGATTATTATTTTTTTATTTTTTTTTGTTAACAGGGATTGTATTATTTTAGCACAGTATCCATTTATTGGACCTCCCTCGCTATTATTAGGTTGAGGGAGGTCCGTTTGTGGGAGGTTCCCCCATAATCATTATTAGAGACCCCACGTGGTTGTGTGCTAGAGGTATATTAGATGCCACCATTTAGAATTATTAAAGCCCCCACCTGCCGCTCATGGGTGGGGTCTGAGTGGGTGTTGGGTCTCTCATTTATTAGAGCACACCAAGTCCTCCCCTGTTCATTTTAAATATAGTCCTACCGGCTGGTTAAATATAGCCCTACCTGCTCGCAGTTTATCAGACATGCTCCCACTCATAGCATGGCGAGTGGGGTTATGGCGTAATTCTAAAAACTACTGTGCACTAATGTGGGGTCATTGTAACCCCCACAGACAGATTTAGGTGCTAGTGCCGACAGCGGACATAAAGTTAACCCCTAATCCCATTGGGCGTTTCGGATGTGCCGAGATTAGTTTGCAGTTCTGCTCAGAGTGTAATTTTGTATAAGAATCTCTGATTTGACCAAGTTTGGGCAAATCATGATTCTTCGTGTACCGATTCCCCAAGTCCAAAATTCACTTTGAATTCCAGCCAGTTCTTATTTTGCCGAATAACCCTGTAATACTCAGGTTCAAAACAGAGACCGTTAAACTGTAGGGGGATAAAGGTAAAAAGATGAAAACTTTCAGGCTTTCTAATGGATAGATGTTTGTTTGTTTGCAACGTCTATATAGCAGTCTTAATTTCAAATCCCCTGTGTCTGGAATATTTGCATCCTTAGAGGAAACAGTTTGAGAGATCTACTAATGTTGCAATAGAACAGGTTTGGGTAAATCCCTTACAGTTTTGACATGCCAGACGGGGTTACTTTTTCTTTTAGATGAATGGTATGTATAGGGTGAGCATCAATAGCCTTTTCATAATCAACCACATCACTATCTTTTATTATTTTAGTTCTTTGAACGGAAAGCATTCCTCAATTTAGAAAATTTGACTGTGTAAATTAGTGTTCCCAGTGCTACCACACTCACATTATCAAACACTGACCCAAATTAAAGCTAAATATGAACATGAATTGATAATCTAATAAACTGTGCTAGAATGTGAAATTCTTCATTAGATTTTTCAAACAGTTTTACTGAAGCACAAAAAGAAATGCGTGGCACGAAGAACCGTCCAATCACAAATGCCTTTGCCTCTTCAGGGTGCTTAGAGTAATTATACTAAGAGGCGCAGCCTGATTGATTTGCAGGGTGATGTCAGCAGGGAAAGTGATGCCAAGCACCAGTTCTCTGTACCTAGCACACTGCAACCATCTGGATTACTTCATTTCTGTGGCTATGATTCGTTTACACATTAATGATTATCTTAACCCATCCCGCATTAGTCATTCTGGCAAATATTCTACAACATTTATTTATATGTAAATGTTTTATGCCTTAACCCACTCCCTGCCAATCCTGTGTTTTCATGGTATTACTTTTATTCTGCAATACAAAATTAAAATCAATAATTCTTCACTATCCTTCACGAGGCAACCCCCAACAGAAGCCAGCCTTGATACAAAATGGTTCCTGTTTTTTGTCCTCTGCTTTCAATGGATGTTTACTTTGAAATATGGGACTTCTTTAATACATGGCTATGACTAGTTCCAAAACTTTAATAAACATAATCTTGTATCACTATGGTGCTTCATGTAAAAATTTCTAAGGTATTTACTGAACATATAAAGCCCATTTAGGGAAATATGCCTTACAATCTAAAGAAAATATGGGGTTGCAGTTGGACAACTCTCCATGTGAAGCGATTTCACACACAGAAATAAAATAATTTTAAATTAAATAAATCATATTTTAACTTTTTAACAATACAATAGCTGCCAAGAAACTTTTTTTTTTTTTTTTTTTAATAATGACATTCATTTCACCCAAGCCTTCATCTGCCAGCAATAATCAGTGCAGTAGCAGCTAACTGAAAAAATTATATAGTTTTGTTCAAAAATACGGTTAGAGTTACTATCTGCCTGCAGCCATCTCAGGTGGCTTAAAACTTCTCTGTTTTGACTGCCAACATTCTATGCACCATACGGCATACTGCTTAAGTCCCATGCTGTTACATCAGCCCACCCTTATTAATTGCGGGCAGCTGTTATTAACAAACTAACCAAAGAAATCTTAAGTACCTGTCACAGCGCACGTGTACAGTATCTCACAAAAGTGAGTACAGCCCTCACATTTTGTAAATATTTTGTTATATCTTTTTATGTGACAACACTGAAGAAATGACACTCTGCTACAATGTAAAATAGTAAGTGTATAGCCTGTATAACAGTGTAAATTTGCTGTCCCCTCAAAATAACTCAACACACAGCCATTAATGTATAAACCTTTGGCAACAAAAGTGAATACACCACTAAGTGGAAATGTCCAAATTGGGCTCAATTAGCCATTTTCCCTCCCTGGTGTCATGTGTGTGAATGGGGAGCAGGTGTGTTAAATTTGGTGTTATCACTCTCACACTGGTCACTGGAAGTTCAACATGGCACCTCATGGCAAAGAACTCTGAGGATCTGAAAAACACAATTGTTGCTCTACATAAAGATGACCTAGGCGGGGGGTGTCCTAACTTTTTTCAAAGAGGGACAGATTTGATGAAGTGAACATGCGTGGGGACCAACCATTTTGCCTGACATTCTTTGAACCATTAAAATGTAATGCAAATTAACTATTTTATGCACAGTTTAATGCAAACTGCATACTTTTCATTTCATCTCTTTATTCTGTCTGAGATCTCTTTATTCTGTCTCTTTATTCAGTCTCTTCTCTCTTTCTGTCTCAGATCTCTTTATTCCGTCTCTTCTCTCTTTACTCTGGCCCTTCTCTCTTTCTGTCTCAGATCTCTTTATTCTGTCCCTTCTCTCTTTATTCTGTCCCTTCTCTCTTTATATTGACCCTTCTCTCTTTATATTGACCCTTCTCTCTTTATACTGTCCCTTTGTATTCTGTACCTTTGTATTCTGTCCATTCTCTGTTTTTCTGTCCCAGCAGGGAGAAGGAACCAAATCCCGCGAATCCCATGACATCCATGAGATCGCAAGAACGCAGACTGAGGTCACTGCATGTCCATCTGCGTTCTCGTGATCTCTTGACCCCCAGTGAATCCCTGAGGGCCGCTCAGGACTGAAAAAAATCCAAAATATCGAAAATCCAGATATCCCAGGGGTCCTGAGTGGCGCTCAGGGATTCACTGGGGGCCACAACAGATAGATTAGCCAAACTACCTGTGGGGCTGTATTAAACCAGAATGTGGGCCGCAATTTGACCGTGGGCCGGCCTCTGGACATGACTGACCTAGGCTATAAGAAGATTGCAAAGACCCTGTAACAGAGCTGCAGCATGGTGGGCAAGACCATAACGCAGTTTCACAGGACAGGTGCCACTCAGAACAGGCCTAGCCATGGTCGACCAAAGAAGTTGAGTGCACGACGTATGAGTGCTGCTAGCATTGCTGCAGAAGTTGAAGGGGTGGGGGGTAAGCCTGTCAGTGCTCAGACAATACATTGCACACTGCAGCAAATTGGTCTGCATGGCTGTCGTCCCAGAAGGAAGCCTCTTCTAAAGATGATGCACAAGAAAGCCTGCAAACAGCTTGCTGAAGACAAGCAGACAAAGGACATGGATTACTGGAACCATGTCCTGTGGTCTGATGAGACCAAGATAAACTTATTTGGTTCAGATGGTGTCAAGCGTGTGACGGCAACCAGGTGAGGAGTACAAAGACAAGTGTGTCTTGCCTACAGTCAAGCATGGTGGTGGGAGTGTCATGGTCTGGGCCTGCATGAGTCATGCCAGCACTTGGAAGCTACAGTTCATTTAGGGAACCATGAATGCAAACATGTACTGTGACATACTGAAGCAGAACATGATGTCCTCCCTTCGAAGACTGGGCCGCAGGGCAGTATTCCAACATGATAACGACCCTAAACACACCTCCAAGACGACCACTGCCTTGCTAAAGAAGCTGAAGGTAAAGGTGATGGACTGGCCAAGCATGTCTCCAGACCTAAACCCTATTGAGCATCTGTCGGACATCCTCAAATGGAAGGTGGGGGAGCGCAAGGTCTCTAACATTCACCAGCTCCGATGTCGACATGGAGGAGTGGAAGAGGACTCCAGTGGCAACCTTTTAAGCTCTGGTGAACTCCATGCCGATGAGGCTTAAGGCAGTGCTGGAAAATAATGGTGGACACACAAAATATTGACACTTTGGGCCCAATTTGAACATTTTCACTTGGGGGTGTACTTACTTTTGTTGCCAACAGTTTAGACATTAATGGCTGTGTGTTGTTATTTTGAGGGGAAAGTAAATTTACACTGTTATACAGGCTGTACACTTATTACTTTACATTGTAGCAGAGTGTAATTTCTTCAGTGTAACATGAAAAGATATAATAAAATATTTACAAAAATGTGACGGGTGTGAGATACTGTATATGTTAGATTAGAAAGGTTAACATTTATTCTATAGCTTGTGCTAGCAAAATATATAGATTTGCCAATGAATCAATTTGAAACACAACCTTCTATGATGCGTCCATCAAGTTCAGCCTTTCTAACATCTGTTTTTTGAAGTTGATCCAAAAGAAGGCAAAAAAAAACCCAGTGTGAAGCGCTTCCCATTGACCAACAAACTAGGAAAAAATCCTTCTTGACCCCAGAATGGCAGTCAGATATCTTCTTGGCTCAAGAAGCCACTCATTAAAAATGATATTCCTGTTTATTATGTTTTTGCAAGTATTTATTTGATGTATGTGAAACTGAGTGACCGAGGAAAGCAGGTGATCCCCTTTACTTATGGTTCTCCTGCTCGCCATCACAGCAACAACACATGCTCTGTAGTTGCTGGGTCTATATCTCCAGTAACCACATTTCACTCTTTTCTAGAGTAACAGCTGTAAAATACCAATCAGATACAGATCTTTGTGGCTTGTGCATTTACTTTTTGTTTTTTTAAATTGGTTCATGGCAAAATCATCAAGGCTCAGCCTGGCACACAATTTAAATAATTTCCCATGTAATGGCAATGGACAGGCACGTGAGTACAATGGAAGGAATGTCCAGTTAAAAAATGTACTAATAAGCATACATTATTTTCTTTTTTTTGTATCAAAAGCACTCTTCATGCTAGTAAATGCTTCAGCAGTGTTCACTGAGTGAGAGAAAAGATGACAGTTCCATTCTAAGTAAAAAGGTGTTTTGTTTTTCTTTGGTCATTACTTGTCAATCTAAGAATTTCAATTGCATGTACTGTAAACTCAAATTAAACTCAGGTATATGTGTGTAAAGCTATTTAAAATCCGGGCAGTCTATTTACCTTATTGCCATTATTTGCAAACCAGCCAAAGCTTTTTACACCGAATGCTGCTTGAGTAAGAGAGACATCCAAGCAGGTCACTGGCTGTCCGTAAGCAGAGTGCAGTATTTTTTCAGTCTCTTCTGCCTTTAACAGATAAACTATTTCCTCGGCAGCAGCTATGGCAACAGGGCAACCTCCAGTATCTTGTACCAAGTGAAGGAAATTTACCTGCAGCAAAAAAAAGCATCACAGTATTAGTTTATGTTCACCTCCCCTGTACCTCTGTTATCCTAAGAGTTAAATACCCACTAAACACCAGATGCCTAGGATTTAGATTTAGTAGTTTGACTTCCTATGGTCAGCTTTTAAATACAGTCTCTCGGGGAATGACTGACTTAAAGTACTAAACAATACATGTAACAAATCAAGGATTCCAAGAATTGTGAAGCTGAAGCATTCTTAAAAGGTAGATAATACAGAGGAGCCTATCCAGACCATGTAATTCAGAAAATCAGCCTATTCACCTGGACACAGACACTGGTACGAAAATAAAAACCTGAAGGTTCACAGTTATGCCAACAATGACATCAACACCAAGAACACAGGAACAAAAATTATCCAGTCTGCAAGGTTGTCCAAAGATACAGTTATTAACATCCGTTTCTTAGCAATGCATAGCATATACAATTCTGTCAAATGTTTTCAATTGAAAATTTTAACAATTTTTTAAAAATAACAAATAATAGAAAGAAAAGTAATAAAACAAACAAACAAAAAAGAAACATATAAAAATTAAAACAATCACCCAAAGATATATGCATATACGCTACTACAATTACAAAATAACATTTAAAACATAAGTTTTGAATAAAAAAAAAAATTTACATGTGTGCACAGTGTGTAACCAATAACAGTACTATAGATTATTTACGGTCACATGGAGGCTATATTTATAAATGATAGTCACTCTTGATTTTGTGTTCCCACATAGCCCGTTGATGCCGTCTCAATGCCAACTCACATCTTTCATTTTCAAATAACAAGTAAAAAACCTCTTTAATTGATGGTATTTCAAGGACTTTCCAGTAATACTGGAATACTAGAGGAAGCTGCTACTAGATGGCCTAGGATTATTTTGGTATGTTTATCTATGTTATTAGGGATTTTTTTAAATAGGCATAGTTCAGGTGACAATGTAATTAGAGACCCATCAATCATTTTAACTAAATTATGAATAGTATTCTAAAAATGTCTAATCTTTGGATATGACCAAACAAATATGGTACAGAGAACAAGATTGGCCACAACTTCATCTTAAATAATCGAGATGGAGTTAGATACCACCTATACAGAATTTTATAATGGTTTTCCAGGTGAGTGATGAGTTAAAGGACCACTCTAGTGCCAGGAAAACATACTCGTTTTCCTGGCACTAGAGTACCCTGAGGGTGCCCCCACCCTCAGGGACCCCCTCCCGCCGGGCTCTGGAGAGAGGAAGGGGTTAAACTTACCTCTTTTTCCAGCGCCGGGCGGGGAGCTTTCCTCCTCCTCTCCATCTTGATCGCGACGTCATCGGCTGAATGCGCATGCGCGGCAGGAGCCGCGCTCGCATTCAGCCGGTCGCATAGGAAAGCATTTACAATGCTTTCCTATGGACGCTTGCGTGCTCTCACTGTGATTTTCACAGTGAGAAGCACGCAAGCGCCTCTAGCGGCTGTCAATGAGACAGCCACTAGAGGATTTGGAGGCTGGATTAACCCTCATTATAAACATAGCAGTTTCTCTGAAACTGCTATGTTTATAAAAAAAAGGGTTAATCCTAGAGGTACCTGGCACCCAGACCACTTCATTAAGCTGAAGTCGTCTGGGTGCCTAGAGTGGTCCTTTAATAAAATGTCCTCTAAACATTACCAGAAAATGTGCATGTTTAATTTTACAATATTTTTCCCTGATCAGACCCTAGCTTCATGCAGCTGATATAAATTTAAAGGTTGCATACAGTTATATGACAATCACATGCACAGATTGAATGTAGGTCGAACTGAAGCGGACTCTCTTATCCACAGGTTTCATGGATTACAAGTACACTTTATAAAATAGCCAAAGTATAAAAATATAACACACATATCTCTAACAAATAAACCATGTGGTAAGCGCCATCATCATTTTAATTACAACTACTTTCCATCTTCCCATTGATTTTTTATTTATTCTTTTATTTTTTTTATACTCACTGACTTTTGAAATAATTTCAAAACTCTACTGGGAAGATTTACCAACATGTCATTGACACTTCTACATCTAATTTTTGGTGCAGTTTATTAAATCTGTCAGATTCTTTAACATGTTACTTCTTTCGTGTCCTAAATGTCATTCTTGAAAATTAGCCACTTTTTGGCAACATAACAGATTTTCGATCTTACTTCGCTTTTTTTCTGCCACAGAAATTTGACAGTCTTCTGAAATGGAAATTTCTGCAAAAACTGCTGAAATGTACTATGAAGAAAAAAATCACCTTTTAGAACTTTTTAATAAAAACAACCAAAACAATGATGGTATTGAACCATCAGTCAGGATTACCAAGTGATCCAGCACGCAGAATAATATCACACCTAGGACTAAGGATAACGTATAACTGGACTTCAGAATGGCCGAACTTAACGAATCCAAGGGTATTCAGAATACTTGCCGAGGTCAGGGAAACAGAATGTGACACAACCATGAGGGAAAGCCAAAAGTCAAGGATACCAGAAATCAGGGAAGTCAAACAAAGCCAAAGTCAAATACCAGAAATACAACGATCAGGAACACTCTCTTGGATAACCAGCTAAGGGAAACCATGACAGGGCACTGATCAAAAGGTAATATGGGTTTAAATAACCCTCCTAAAGCTGTAATTGGCTGTGTAAGACCTCTAACCCCAAAACGTGTGTGCACATCTATGACGTGATGTTGCATGTAGGCGCCATCTTTGATCTGAGCAAAGGCTATTTCCTTATTTCAATCTGAACCGCAGCAGCCGGTGTCTCCAGTAACGCCGCACACGCTGGGAACTGGGATGGAAGGAGGTTGGCTTTTGATCTGCCACGGGTAAGTTTAGTGTTTGTTATTTCTGTCGGCGTGACCGCTGTATTTCGTTGCGGCCAGGCCGACAGAAACACGCGGCACCCTGACACCATCGCTTTTCAGAACACTTTGATACCCCCTATTGTGCAATATATGAACTGATAACTATAACTAAACACAGAATGGTTTAAAACAGCGTGGAAATCATTCACCACTGAGGCAAAGACTCATGAACGCATATATTGTCCACTCACCACAAGCCCTTGGGGAAGCTTAGCTTCAAATCAACAACAGGAAAGTTAAAAATATTTTAGGATGGTAAAAGTGGATGTCTTCAAGTAAGTTTGCATGAGTGTATGTGTCTGTGATTTGTTTACTGGTACATAGGAGTCTGGTGCAGGAACAAAATGACCCGGTGGTATGGGAAAGGAGAGAGAAACAAGGCAATTGCTATGGGGGGGAGTGGAGGGGGTCCGAACAAGAGATGTGGGATGGGGGCTACGGGGTCAGTTAAATAATGTGGGAAGGGAGGAACGGGGCAAGTGATGTGATATAGTAGGAAGGGACAGGGACGAGTGATGAGGAAAGGAACTGGTCGAATGGCACACGTGACAGGAGGTGATTTGTTTCCAGTGCTCCAGAGTCGGTCTGTATCACACCACTCCAGCTGATGCTTGGCACTATGCATGTTGATGTGAGGCTAGTGTACAGCTGCTAGTGTACAGCTGCTTGGCCAATGAAAGCCATTTCATGATGGTCCTGATGCACAAGTCTTCTGCTGATATTGTTTTCAGAGGAAGTGTGGAACTCTGCTGTGAGTGGTTCAGGGGATAATTACATGCAACTCAGTGAGTTTGCATGGTCTACCGCTTTGTGGCTGTAGTGTTGCTCCTCCCACTACACAAGAATAGCACTTACAGTTAACTGGGGCAGAAATTTCACAAACTGACTTATAGCAAATGTGACTTATAGCAAATGTGGAATAATATAAAATCACTGACCTATTCAGCATGCCCCATTGTACTGTCAATGTTGTTCTATGGAGATTTAATGGCTATATGCTGGACTGTATGCACCTGTTAACATGTGTAAGGCTGGAACACCTAAACGTAATAATTAATAAGTGTGCCTAGATTCTTTTGGCCGTCGAGTATACACACTGCTTGTTACAGTTTATTTTTTTATTTTATTTTGTACACTGCTCAAAAATAAATAAAGGGAAGACTTAAACTCTGGTCAGAGTTGTGGCAACTGACATTTAATGTGGATAAGTGCAAGATAATGCATCTTGGACGTAAAAACCCAAGGGCAGAGTACAGAATATTTGATAGAGTCCTAACCTCAACATCTGAGGAAAGGGATTTAGGGGTGATTATTTCTGAGGACTTAAAGGTAGGCAGACAATGTAATAGAGCAGCAGGAAATGCTAGCAGAATGCTTGGTTGTATAGGGAGAGGTATTAGCAGTAGAAAGAGGGAAGTGCTCATGCCATTGTACAGAACACTGGTGAGACCTCACTTGGAGTACTGTACACAGTACTGGAGACCATATCTTCAGAAGGATATTGATACCTTAGAGAGAGTTCAAAGAAGGGCTACTAAACTGGTTCATGGATTGCAGGATAAAACTTACCAGGAAAGGTTAAAGGATCTTAACATGTATATCTTGGTGGAAAGATGAGACGGGGGGATATGATAGAAACATTTAAATACATAAAGGGAATCAACACAGTAAAGGAGGAGACTATATTTAAAAGAAGAAAAACTACCACAACCAGAGGACATAGTCTAAAATTAGAAGGACAAAGGTTTAAAAATAATATCAGGAAGTATTACTTTACTGAGAGGGTAGTGGATGCATGGAATAGCCTTCCAGCTGAAGTGGTAGAGGTTAACACAGTAAAGGAGTTTAAGCATGCGTGGGATAGGCATAAGGCTATCCTAACTATAAGATAATGCCAGGGACTAATGAAAGTATTTAGAAAACTGGGCAGACTAGATGGGCCGAATGGTTCTTATCTGCCGTCACATTCTATGTTTCTATGTTTCTATGTAACACAATGCAATTCCAAGTCAATCACACTTCTGTGAAATCAAACTGTCTACTTAGGAAGCAACACCGAGTGACAATCAATTTCACATGCTGTTGTGCAAATGGGATAGACAACAGGTGGAAATTATAGGCAATTAGCAAGACACCCCCAATAAAGGAGTGGTTCTGCAGGTGGTGACCACAAACCACTTCTCAGTTCCTATGCTTCCTGGGTGATGTTTTGGTCACTTTTGAATGCTGGCGGTGCTTTCACTCTAGTGATAGCATGAGACGGAGTCTACAACCCACACAAGTGGCTCAGGTAGTGCAGCTCATCCAGGATGGCACATCAATGCGAGCTGTGGCAAGAAGGTTTGCTGTGTCTGTCAGCGTACGGTCAGAAACAGACTCCGTGAGGGTGGTATGAAGGCCCGACGTCCACAGGTGGGGGTTGTGCTTACAGCCCACCACCATGCAGGACGTTTGGCATTTGCCAGAGAACACCAAGATTGGAAAATTCGCCACTGGCGCCCTGTGCTCTTCACAGATGAAAGCAGGTTCACACTGAGCACATGTGACAGACGTGACAGAGTCTGGAGACGCTGTGGATAACTTTCTCCTGCCTGCAACATCCCCCAGCATGGCCAGTTTGGCAGTGGGTCAGTAATTGTGTGGGATGGCATTTCTTTGGGGGACCACACAGCCCTCCATGTGCTCGCCAGAGGTAGCCTGACTGCCATTAGGTACAGAGATGAGATCCTCAGACCCCTTGTGAGACCATATGCTGGTGCGGTTGGCACTGGGTTCCTCCTAATGCAAGACAATGCTAGACCTCATGTGGCTGGAGTGTGTCAGCAGTTCCTGCAAGACGAAGACATTGATGCTATGGACTGGCCCGCCCGTTCCCCAGACCTGAATCCAATTGAGCATATCTGGGACATCATGTCTCTCTCCAACCACCAACGTCACGTTGCACCACAGACTGTCCAGGAGTTGGCAGATGCTTTAGTCCAGGTCTGGGAGGAGATCCCTCAGGAGACCATCCTCCACATCATCAGGAGCATGCACAGGCGTTGTAGGGAGGTCATACAGGCACGTGGAGGCCACACACACTACTGAGCCTCATTTTGACTTGTTTTAAGGACATTACATCAAAGTTGGATCAGCCTGTAGTGTGTTTTTCCACTTTAATTTTGAGTGTGACTCGAAATCCAGACGTCCATGGGTTGAAAAATTTGATTTCCATTTTTTTATTTTTGCGTGATTTTGTTGTCAGCACATTCAACTATGTAAAGAACAAAGTATTTCAGAAGAATATTTAATTAATTCAGCTCTAGGATGTGTTATTATTGTGTTGCCTTTATTTTTTGAGCAGTGTATAAACTGACCCATCCTTGCTTTACCAATAAATCACAGTTATATAACGTCTATATGAGTGAATCACACCAAAAATGCAATAAACTCAAAATTGTGAAGGTTGCATGACTGTATCATGGAGCTCCATACTAATAACATTCACAATAGTGGTGTAGGAAATCCAGATCAAGTAAACCCAGAGAAATATACAGGACTGTATCACAGTTTCAATGTAATACGACTCTGGGGTGTATATTTATGAGCGCTATAAATAACAAAATAAAATTTGCTTAATTGCTACAAATACCTGGGCAATACTGATCCCAAGTTCAGAGTTTGGATTCACACTAGTAATTAAGTGAATAGGAAAGAAAGAAATTTAAAAAAAAAAGAAATGGGAGAGGAAAATAGGACTTGCAGGTGATAATAACAGTGGTATAGAAGGAGAGCAAATGGAGACAGAAAATGCATTAAAATGACTCTACATGCACCCAGACATCTGAGTATAGTGGTCTGGGTGCCATGTCCCTCTCGTTTTAACACTGCAATTCTACAGGAACGGCAATGTTACAAAAGCTTTTGCAGAAAAAGCGAAGTAAAACTTGGCTATTTCAACTAGATGGTCTCATAGAGACCATCTGATTGGCGTAGGGTGGCGTTTTGCCATGTATGCACACTAGCCTCCTTATGCTTTCCTATGGGAAAGCATTGGATTAGCTAAAATCATCAATCTTGGTGATCTCAGCCAAGGAGGTGTGCCAGCAGGACGGAGGTTGGTGCAGTGAGTGCTGAAAGGCAAGTACAAATCACCCTTCAAGTCCTAATATGGCAGAGGGGATATTAGGGCAGTTTGATAAAATAATATGGGAAGTTGGGATTGATAAAAAGCAATGAAGAAATCAGAGAAACTCAATGAGATGGGGTAAAGCAATGTATAAGAAAAAAAACTTGAGAGGTGGAGGGAGAACCTGAAATGAAGGAGGAAGCATGGAAAGGGGGGGGGGGGGGGGGGGAGAAATAATAGCATTACCAAGGAATGGGAATGCAAGTACAAACATTGAGGGGAACAATGACAATGTAGTGAAGCTGATAAAAAACAAGCATACTGAAATGGAAGGGAGATCATATTAAGTGAAAAGAAAAGTGCCTGGCCATTTCACCATTTGCAAAGTTCTGGAAAAGAGGAAGAGGGCAAGAGGTCCAGGGACTGACAGAAAGAGACCTGGGAAATTAGTAGACACACGGTAAAGGACCTGGGAAATGAACACAGAAGAACTAGAGACTGATTGTTGAACCAGAGGACTAGTCCTTATGGGTGCACAAAGGTTTCTAAGGTACAAAGGAAGACTTCATACTAAAAAGGTTGTGAACCACTGGTAAATGTTAATGATAGCAAACATGTAATTGGAGCTACAATTCCTGAGATGGGCAGCTTGGCTGGGACAGTTCACTGTATCTCATGAAGCCCATGGAACAGTGAAACAGGGGAGTGGGCCTTGACAAGGCCAGGAAGTAGGCAGGTGGAAAGTTATGGGATGTTTAGGGAGGGGCTAAGTAGGGGAGGAGTCAGGTAGTGTAAATAGGCGCCCATCTTAAGTGAGGAGCCAGTTAATCTGAATTGCACTGACCTGTCACTTGTGGCTGGTCGGCGGAGTTCTTTTTCTTTTTCTCCCTCTGCAGGTAATGGCGTCCCTAGAGGAGATTCTGGACGGAGTTCGGGCGGCGGTTCGTGATAGAGGGCTGGCGTGGCTGCATGAACAGATCGGGGCGGCTGCCACCCACGCGGAGGGACCGGAGAGGAGGTCGGCGCGGAGGACCAGGCCGCCGCAGAGGTTGAGCCCGGGGGAGGCCCATGCGGCCCGGCGGCGGAGGAGCCCTTCAGCGGTCGGCGGGTCGGAGGCCGGACCGAGTACAGCAGCGGAGGAGGGAATGCGGCAGGCGCCTTCGGGCGGACCCGCCGGGCAGGCGACTGCGGGCGCAAAACGGAGGCCACGAGGTCAAAAGGCGCCACGCGTAATGGCGGCCGGCGGGACAGCAGGAAGCGGGAATGCTGCAACACCAGCGGACCATGCGGCTGCGGATGGCTTCACCCACGCGGCCAGTGGGCAACGGACTGAGCGTCCCGGTGAGTCAACCTCCAGCGGTATCACTGAGGGGCAAAGGGGGAATGCTAGTCGGGTTACCACAGCACCAGCGGTCCGCCAGGCATTGCGGGGAGACCAGGCCAGCAAGGGATCCGAAGGGGCGGCCGGAGGGAGGGCCAGGACTGAGCTCAGTAGAACAGGAGGAGAGGACAGCGGAGCGGGTCGAGCAGCTCAGAGGGTTTCTGGAGCTAGGAAGGCGACAGGCGGCTTATCCTTAGGGGTTATGGCGGAGTCAGACGGGGCGGCCGGTGGAGGGCCAGGCGCAGCGGCTGTGGGAGAGCCTGTGGTTTCAGCACGATACCGGGGAGCAAGGGGTGGCAGTATAGAGCGGGGGGGCCCATCCGGCTGCCCTCAGGTACGGCCTAGTGACAGGGATGCGGCAGTAAAGGGCCAGGGCGGCCAGCGGCGCAGCAGCAGCGCCAGGTGCAGCAGTGACAGGAGCTGGTCGGGAGGACGGGAAAGCAGGGACAGGAGCCATTCACGGCTAGGCCGCAGCGAGTCCAGGTTCAGCGTCAGGGAGAGGAGAAGGAGGTCCAGGTCAGAGGAAGGGAGGCGGAGCAGAAGGCACAGTGCATCGAGACCTTCAGAGAGGAGCTTCAGGGAGCAGCGGCGGGGAGCGCCCAGCAAGGGAGGTCGGAAGGAGCAGTGGAGAGGATCCAGGGCAGTCGGAGAAGAGCGTAGGGAGGAAGGGCGGGTAGGGAGCTACTCGGGCAGACTACCCAGGATGTCTTCTCCTTACAGGTCGCGGAGTAACTCACCAGCGGTTCCGAGGCGGGACCAGGCGGGCAGGAGTCGGCGACTATTGGGAGCTCCAGTGTCAGAAATGGCGGATGGAGGGACAGCAACCCCGCGGCCTGCGGCGGCCAGGGGCATCAGCGGTGAGTCTTCCTCTACACCACACCCGGGGACATTCATACATTGTTTGAAGTCATTCATAGATTCATGGTCAGAGGATAGGGAGCCGCTTAGGTTCGATAGGGTTTGGTCAGCAGGTGAAGGCAGTGGGTCGGGGTTGGTGGGGGTATCCTCAGGAGTGACAGGTGGTAATAGGGAGGAAACGCGGCCCACTGATAAGCCTGACGGATCATCGGTGGGGGACGGGGTACTCGACGTGATGGGTGGGGACATTACGGAAGCAGCGCGTCAGAATGTACATGTGTCCTTCGCGGGGCCGTTAGGTTGCCATTTAAAAGGGGAGGTGAAGGAGAAGATTGCGAAAGGGGAATTCGTGGAAATATTTTCCCTTCTTCCCCTGGAGGAATTCTTAGATTTAAAAGAGGAGGACAAGAAGGACGCCAAGAAGGAAGAGGAGGAGAAAAGGCGGAGGTATCGCAAGATACCGAAGACCTTCGGCAACTGGCTGCGAGCTTTTTGCATTTTGGCCAGTGTTATTGGGGAGAAGCGGCCGGAGTGCTGCTCTCAGTTGTTTTGTTACTTGGACGGAATCGGGGACGCATACCGCACCTATGGGGGGTTGGCATGGTGGAGGTATGATGAGCAGTTCCGTCAGCGACTGGCGGCCAACCCTTCCATGCGCTGGGACCAAATGGACCTGCCGCTTTGGATGCGGTTAATGATGGCGCAAAAGAATGCGCCCTTTCCAGGGAATGCCGGCACCGCTCCCGGGGGGGCGGTGGCGGCAGGTCAAAAGAAAGGTACCTGCTGGGCCTTCAATGAAGGACAGTGTAAGTGGGGATCCGCTTGTAGATTCCGGCATGAATGCTCAGGGTGCGGCGGGAACCACGGGGTCAACAGGTGCTTCAAGAAAGGTAAGTCGGCCGCAGGGGGAGGAGCAACGGGAGCGGCCGCTCCCACAGCTCCCGCTGGGGGTGCCACCAGTGAAGGTAGGCGCGATGTTGCCTTGGCTAAGGCAATACGCTGATCAAGCCGTGGCAGAATTCCTTCGGGCGGGCTTTGCCGAGGGTTTCAAAATTCCATTCAAAGCCACGGGGCCGGGGGCACCTTGTGAGAACCTCAGGTCGGTCAGGGAACACCCGGGGGTAGTGCGGGAGAAATTGGCCAAGGAGGTGCAAGCTGGGAGGATGGCGGGGCCATTTCCGGCTCCGCCCTTGGCGAATCTGAGGTTGTCACCGTTGGGGGTGGTCCCCAAGAAGGAAGAGGGAAAGTTCCGTCTGATTCATCATTTATCGCACCCGAAAGGGTCTTCGGTGAATGATGACATCGACGCCGACCTATGCTCGGTCTCCTACACGTCATTCGACAAAGCCGTCGAGCTGGTTAGGAGAGCGGGGCGTGGGGCGCTGATGGCCAAGGTGGACGTGGAGGCGGCTTTTCGGCTGCTGCCCATACACCCGGACTGTCACCACCTGTTGGGGTGCCACTTTGAGGGTGCAATCTTCGTGGACTTGTGTCTGCCTATGGGTTGTTCCATCTCTTGTGCTTACTTCGAGAGGTTTAGTACCTTCTTGGAATGGGTGGTGCGCACGGAATCGGCGGGGGGTGCTGTAGTGCACTACTTGGACGATTTTCTGTGTGTCGGCCCGCGGGACTCTGAGCGGTGTGCTCAGGTACTGAGGGTTTTTCAGCGGGTGGCGCATACCTTTGGGGTGCCGTTGGCGGGGGACAAGACGGTGGGCCCCACCACGTGCCTTAGCTTCTTGGGTCTCGAAATTGATTCGGAGCTCGGGGAATGCAGGCTGCCTAGGGATAAGCTGCGGCATCTGCGACAGCTAGTGGACGTGGTAAAGGGGGCGAGGAAGGTGACCTTGCGGGGGCTCCAGTCCCTCGTGGGGAGCCTCAATTTTGCGTGCAGGGTGATCCCCATGGGGAGGATATTTTGCCGGAGGTTGGCGCAAGCAACAAGTGGGGTGCGGCCGAGATGAAGGACGATTTGGGGGTTTGGGAACAGTTTTTGGGCACCTTTAACGGGACAGTGTTCTTTCAGGAACCGTCGGTGTCGTCGGCCGCGATGAAGTTGTTTACAGACGCTTCCGGCAGTATTGGTTTTGGGGCCTACTTGGCAGGTAAGTGGTGCCCGGAGGCGTGGCCGGAACCGTGGAAGGTGAGTCCTCTGATTAAGAACTTGGCGTTCTTGGAGTTGTTTCCCATCGTTGTAGCGGTGGTACTCTGGGGTACGGAGTTGGCTGACAAAAAGGTGGTATTCTACTCCGATAACATGGCGGTAGTGCAAGCGATCAATAGCTTGACCGCCTCGTCGCCCCCGGTAGTACGCCTGCTTCGACAATTAGTACTTAGTTGTATGTCATTCAACATAGTGTTCAGGGCTAGGCACATCCCGGGGCTCCAGAACGTGGTGGCTGACTCACTGTCTCGTTTTCAGTGGGAACGCTTTCGGGAGGCTGCGCCGGACGCGCTGGCACAGGGTCAGGAGTGCCCGGGTGTGATGTGGCAACTCGGGACGGCCTGCTTGGAGACTGTGTGAGGAGGTCACTGGCGCCGAGCACGTGGGCATCCTACGTAAAGGTTTGGAAACTGTGGGACGAGACGGTAGCCCAGGTGAGTAGCGCCCCTATGGAGGGGCAACGCTTGGATGCACTTTTGTGGTTGCTCTGTCGATTGTTCGCGGCTCAGGCGTCGCCTGCCATGGTGGATAGACATCTCTCTGCCTTGGCTTTCCTGTTTAAGTTCAATGGCTGGGTTGATGATACCAAACACTTCATGGTCCGGCAGGCAGTGAAGGGATTCAAGAGGGGGAAGAAAACGGTAGACACGCGTAGACCGGTGTCCTTTGAATTGTTGCGGGAGCTGGTGGGGGTTCTACCGGGCATTTGCAGCTCCACATTCGAGGTGTCGTTGTTTACGGTGGCATTTGTGTGGGCCTTTTTCGGGGCTTTTCGGATCGGGGAGTTGGTAAGCGCAAACAAGAGGGGCCTTGGGGGTCTTCAGCTCACAGATGTGGAGGTTCGCGAGGACAGGGTGCAAATTCAGTTACGCCGTTGGAAGACGGACGTTTTTGGTAAAGGTTGCACAGTTGTGCTGTTCGGGCTGCCTGGGTCAGGGGTGTGCCCAGTTGAAAAGGGGTCGGAGTACCGGGCATTGCGCCCGGGGGGTGAGGGTTGCTTCTTGGTGCACCAGGACGGCTCGGCCCTGTCGCGCTTCCAGTTCGCGAGGGTGTTTCGGATGGGGGTAAGTAAGCTGGGCCTGGAGCCGGGGCAATTTGGGACCCACTCCTTTAGAATTGGGGCGGCAACCGAGGCCGCACGGCTGGGGCTGGGGGATGAGAGGATTAAACGCATAGGGAGGTGGGAATCCTTGCGTTTTCGATCATATGTTAGACCAGATAGGCTGGTGTGAGCAGGGCAGTGTTATGCTGTGATGGAAGTGTAATCCATCTGTTTGGTATTAACGTGTTTTTCTTTGCAGGATGGAGAGTATGGATCTGGGGCCACTCGTATGTCTATTGGGCTCAGAAGAGGGCTGCTGTTCGGAGAAGTGGAGCACAGCTGGGTTTTAATCAAGGAGATGTGTCGATTTCTTGGTTTGGCTTTAGGGGGTTTAGCTGGCAAAGCCTCAGTAGTACGTTGTTTAGCAGGTTGGCAGGAGGGTCTGCACCAGACATAGTTTTATTGCACGGGGGTGGGAACGATTTGGGTCTGATTCCGCAAAGGGAGTTGGTTAGACGGATGAAGAGAGACGTTGATCGGCTGTTGGACCTGGTCCCTGGCGTGGTGGTGGTGTGGTCGGAATTGGTCCCCCGTTTCACGTGGCGGCACGCCAGGGATCCAGCTGCAGTGGCTCGATGCAGGGGTAAGGTTAACAGGGCGATGGCGAGTTTTGTGCGGCGAGTGGGGGGCATTGTAGTTCGGCATAGGGAACTGGAGGACATGCTGCCGGGCTATTTTAGGAGAGACGGGGTACACTTGTCAGACGTGGGTTGTGACTTGCTCAATCTAGGCTTTCAGGAAGGGATTAGCTTGGCCCTGTTTCAGGGTGGTGGGGGGCGCACATGTCCTTAAGGGATCAAGTCATGTGCTATGGCGGAACAGGGCGTGTTAAAGCCAGGAGTTAGATGGAATTGGGAATGGACAGGCCAAGGCCTAGGCTGGAGTAGGCCAGATGGATTAGAGTGTTGGTAGGTTCAAGCTCTTCGGTGGCTACGAACCTAGGGGGTAGGGGTGTCTGGGTACACCCCTACAGTTAACAGATGGTTGTGGGCCCTCTCTGGTAGGCCGTGTGTTACTGGTTATATGTTAAGTGAATGTTAATTATTGTTCAAAAGATAGGGTCATTGTGCGGGGGGATAGTAATATAATGTTAGCTGGACAATGACCCTAAATTGTTAATTTATTTATTTATATATTTAATAATTAATAAAGCTGTGGACGTTATAATCCAACAGATAAATTCGGTGTCAGTGTTTTATTTAAGGTAAACTAAAATAGCACCTGCCGAATAACGACGGTGCATATGTCATGAAGCCCATGGAACAGTGAAACAGGGGAGTGGGCCTTGACAAGGCCAGGAAGTAGGCAGGTGGAAAGTTATGGGATGTTTAGGGAGGGGCTAAGTAGGGGAGGAGTCAGGTAGTGTAAATAGGCGGCCATCTTAAGTGAGGAGCCAGTTAATCTGAATTGCACTGACCTGTCACTTGTCCCACCCACCCTCCCTATAGTTGAGTTTTGATCCCGTTTGGTCACAGCGGCGGGAACAGGGCGTGTTAAAGCCAGGAGTTAGATGGAATTGGGAATGGACAGGCCAAGGCCTAGGCTGGAGTAGGCCAGATGGATTAGAGTGTTGGTAGGTTCAAGCTCTTCGGTGGCTACGAACCTAGGGGGTAGGGGTGTCTGGGTACACCCCTACAGTTAACAGATGGTTGTGGGGCCTCTCTGGTAGGCCGTGTGTTACTGGTTATATGTTAAGTGAATGTTAATTATTGTTCAAAAGATAGGGTCATTGTCAGGGGTATTGTGCGGGGGGATAGTAATATAATGTTAGCTGGACAATGACCCTAAATTGTTAATTTATTTATTTATATATTTAATAATTAATAAAGCTGTGGACGTTATAATCCAACAGATAAATTCGGTGTCAGTGTTTTATTTAAGGTAAACTAAAATAGCACCTGCCGAATAACGACGGTGCATATGTCATGAAGCCCATGGAACAGTGAAACAGGGGAGTGGGCCTTGACAAGGCCAGGAAGTAGGCAGGTGGAAAGTTATGGGATGTTTAGGGAGGGGCTAAGTAGGGGAGGAGTCAGGTAGTGTAAATAGGCGGCCATCTTAAGTGAGGAGCCAGTTAATCTGAATTGCACTGACCTGTCACTTGTCCCACCCACCCTCCCTATAGTTGAGTTTTGATCCCGTTTGGTCACAGCGGCGGGAACAGGGCGTGTTAAAGCCAGGAGTTAGATGGAATTGGGAATGGACAGGCCAAGGCCTAGGCTGGAGTAGGCCAGATGGATTAGAGTGTTGGTAGATTCAAGCTCTTCGGTGGCTACGAACCTAGGGGGTAGGGGTGTCTGGGTACACCCCTACAGTTAACAGATGGTTGTGGGGCCTCTCTGGTAGGCCGTGTGTTACTGGTTATATGTTAAGTGAATGTTAATTATTGTTCAAAAGATAGGGTCATTGTCAGGGGTATTGTGCGGGGGGATAGTAATATAATGTTAGCTGGACAATGACCCTAAATTGTTAATTTATTTATTTATATATTTAATAATTAATAAAGCTGTGGACGTTATAATCCAACAGATAAATTCGGTGTCAGTGTTTTATTTAAGGTAAACTAAAATAGCACCTGCCGAATAACGACGGTGCATATGTCAAGAGCTGTGTGGTTATTAGTAGGGTCAACAGTTACTAGCTATCTATACTTGCTGGCCTGAACAGTACAAATGCTTAACTACTTAGTTTTCTCTTCTATAAAAATATTGAACGCACTATATACTATTTTTCGTGCTAGTATAAAAAAAGCTGTTATAGCAAATGTTTCATCCTTATAAAAGCAAATATAAAACTGATTAGACGTATAAACACATTAAAACATATACTAGCCCGCCCTGCAAGATAAGTTCCAAGCCGGGCAGCCTTAGGATCACGGAGGCACACACAGGAGCCTTTGCGGACTGTGCCCTATACTCCACTCCTCCTGAGATGGAGCCGGTCTGCTCAGCGATGGAACGCACAAGACCAAAGACAGCATCCCAAGAAACAAAAAAGACAGGCAAGCTGCTTAAATTCAAGTCGAAAACTAAAGTAGAGAAGCCAACAGAGAGGGAGGTCTCCATAGACCTATTGGATGGTGATGTCAGTCTGCCACACACTGAGCCTAGTGACCCCACTCCCTCCACCTCGGGCATTCCCCCAGAAACATCTAATCTTGCCGCCAAGGAAGACATAACTAATCAGAATGAACGAATTAGGAAGATATATCGCTTTAGTGAAAGTGGAAGTTCAGGCTGTCACAGATCGTGTTCACGCCACAGAGGAGGACGTGTCCTAACCTAAAAGAGGCCTATCCGCTCTTGAAAAAAGTGTACATACCTTGCAGCCCTCTAACACTAATATTAATCAGAGAATAAATTCCCTCCATGATAGAGGCCAGAAGAAGAATCTAAATATCAGAGGGGTGTCTGAAGCAGTGACCTTCCACATTTACTCAGACCCTTAATAACATCAGTACAGCCAGCCAAGATGGTGAAATCCATCAATCTTGATGGTGCTTACAGGATTGCCAAGGACACCACGTGCACCAGCAGAGTCCACAAGGGACATCATAGTCGGTTCCAATCCTACACAGACAAGTAAAAACTAATGAACGCCCCCAGAGACAAGACACCTCTGGATTTTGAATCCCACCATCTGACCTTCCATTAAGACCACACCCACTCCACTTTACAATGGCGACAGTCTACACGACAGGTATCCCATACCGGTGGACAGCTCCTTGGGCTTGAATGGCCTATACAAAGGAAAAGACCTACAGAGCCGCATCACCCGACGAAGCTGCTACGTTCCTGGATGCATTTGGCCTGTCAGTGGCACTAAAAGAGGCTTCAAGACCTCTCACCATACCTGGGATGTTTCGAAATTGGTCCCTTTTGTCCCCTCGGAAGCCAGGACTCAGTGACCTAATTTGCGGTCGCTTCAAACTAGGCACTAGATGCATTTATTTTATTTTGCTATTACTTGTTACAATGTTGTGTATTTTTTTTGCTTTTTTACTTACCATTACTGTTGATCCACCTCAGGGTGGCCTAGTGGTGTCTGGGCCGTAATTAGGGGCATGAACCTCTAAATTTCGTGTGTGGGGCCTATACGTTTATTTAGTGTTGTACCAAGTTTGCAACGAGGGCCTTCTCACAGTCCTCCACCCCCTAGCCCCGCTGCCACCTTGGTTAGGTATAAATTTCCCAGCTGGAAGCCCTATTAATATCGTCCATTTACTTCAAGACCTGTGGCCATAGTTTACCCTATGAATTCCATCGTAGGATGAGGTTACTTGCAGGCTTAATCCCGGTTTATTTTACCGTGTACCCACAGATTCTGTGTCTCCAAGGGCTTCCAACACAGCCATAGTTTCGGATAGTGTTCTCCCACACTCCTATAGATGGTACCAATCATGTATTTAGACCAGGGTTCTTGATGCCCTATAATGCTAATCTCACTGGCTGAGGCAGGTTACCATAGTTATGAGTTTGTGCCTCATTACCCGTATTATGTTCACTTCAACTTTACATAATATAACAAATTGTGCAAGACTGCTCCATTGTCCTAACCGTTATGTCTGATGATCAGCTGGTGTAATGTTGTTTTGGCACCTCAAACATGCATATATATATATATATATATATATATATATATATATATATATATATTTGTGTTAGGGGCACATAGCCGTATAAGGAGTAAAGTTCCAGTATAAGCGTAAGATAGTATAAAAGAGCAAGTCGGTTGTGGTGTGCTGGGACCGACGATATGGTAGGCCTGTAAATAAAGAGGGCCCACCAAGGAGTGAGAAAAGAAAGGAAAAGAAAAAGAAAGGGAGAAAAATGTATGAGAATGTAAAGTGGTGGGAGGGTCATTCAAAATGCTGACCTCGAACAGTATGGAGCCAGGTAAGGGGTGTTCCTTAAATAGGTAAGTGTATAATAAGCCCCTCCCACAATTACAAGCCAAATGGCCTTAATACATTATATATATATATATATATACACACACACACACACACACATACATATATACACACTAGCCATCTGTAAACAATAAAAAAAAAATCACAATGTATTAATTTTGATGATAAACAGCAAAATGTTTCTTTATTATTATTAATTCTCAACACCATTTGGTATTTTTCCCTCTGAATTTTAATTATTCTGTTATATAATAAAACATATTTTGTGGTACCTAAATTACTTTTTTGGCATAAATCCCTTTGGCACATTAGCAATAATGCAAACTCACCAGCTTCTGGGTCTGAAAGTTGCAGGTGCTTCTCCAATACCCTCGCTCATCAGGACATTCCACTTTGATTTGGAAACTGGATGCTGTTGCTATGGCAGCCGTTTCTGGGCAGAGGGCTAAAGCCTGGATTTTTTGGTTGTGTTGATAATGGTGGATAGGTTCCCGACCAATCAGAAGGCTCCAAACATCAACAGTGCCTAAGAGAAGACAAAAACAAAACAATATTCAAATCATTCTTTATTTTATGGTAACGAGGGTTGTGATGTAAAAAGATTGCAGGCACAATTTATCAATAATGTAAAAACAAGCCTAAACTACTTAAATGCACTAACAGGCCAAGGAACTCTGCAGAGCAAAACTATTTTTCCAATCTCTTGCACGTGGACAAAATGTATTATGACAAACTATGTGGAACTGCAACTTTAAAATAAAGTGGATGTACAGATAGAGAGATAGAGAGATAGATAGACAGATAGATTAGATAGAAAACTTGAAAGCATTAAAACTGAGAAAGAGACATAACATGTCAGCCTAATTAATGGAGAGGTTTAAATAGGACCTTGATCTTTTCTGAAACCAGTTAGACAATTATTTACCTTTTAAGTAATTAACGCAATTACCATTTTGCAAAGAAGTTATCCGGGACAAAGTTCTGCTGAAAGCGTCAAAGCTCCTTAGGGACACTTTATTCTAGGGTCTCATCTTTAGACGGAGGACTAATTGCATCTTTGGCTGTGCGTGCTCTATACGAGGCAGCTAATTGTTTAGGCAAATAGCAGATTAATTTAAATATGCATCGCTAATAATAAAAGCAAATGTCCTCCATTACGTTTGTCGCTCCCAGGCCGATGGGTATAAATCTTCCACCCAGGACCCATTAGGAGGACAGGGGAGGCGTGGATGGCCCGCATTACTTCACAGCGGCAGCACTTTGTAGACATCAAACAGCACTTTTTGAAGGCAAGCATAAATCAGCTTAAACTCATTAGGTACCATTTGCACAGCTTACGGTTTCATTATTGCCCTCCTTGGGGAGACACAGCTGGCATCTTTACCCAGTACATAAAGATTATTATTATATTTTTTTGTTCACTGAACTTTAACAAGGGTGAAAGGCGTATGATGGATATTTATGGAATTCAGTTATTTGGGGGGGAGCGGGGGGGGGGATTAACTAGAACAGAGGATTATAAAGTCCCTTATCAATTTTATCTACTGAAATATAGAAACTTCTTCACAATTAAGTTGTGCCTATTTAATGTGCCAATAAAGTTTTGCCGATTTTAAAGTATTTTTCTGCAAAACAAAAACTATTTATGTGTAATAAAAAGATATATTCCAAAAAGATTGCAGATTCTAGAATATAAAGTATAACTTATAGTTCAAAAGTTCTCTAACAAATATTGATTAAAGCACAAGACAATTTAATGAAAAGTTATTCCACATCACAAAAATCACAATCCCCGGGTAGTTCTCCCCATCTTGCATCTAAAGTACAATTTGTGGTATGAAAACTTAAAACATAAAAATAAAACGTTGTTGGCATGTGAGTGTTTTTATGTCATGGAAATATTGTGCTAAAAATTTTTTTTTAACAAGGATTATGCTGCAGCATTTAAAAGAACTACCAGGCAACATTGCATCTGTACGTAGACACATTTAAACTAATTTCATTGGTAGAGTTTAGAAATATTGCTAATCTGAGCACTAGCACTCAGTTCATTATGCCTGTTTTTTATGGATCATTTTTAGCTCGAACAAAGAACCTAACTTCATTAGTTGTTCCAAAACAATGTTATACCAAGCTGTATTTCAAAGCAAAGCAAGCAGAACTCTGAAATTTACAAAAAAAATTTGTGAGCCTTTGGTTATGTTCTAGTTCCACATCAACATACGGACAGTTTAACAGAAAAGTTTGAAAGGACAACGCTCCCTCTCACATTGAATCTGTGAAGCACGGAATTAGGTGCGATGTATGAAAGCTACAGGCTGGTTTAGTCCCCCCACACCCCCCACCCCAAGGTGGATAAGAGCCAAGCGGCACCAAGCCTGGCAACAGATGGGGTCTTGGCATCACCTCACTGGTCCTTGCATTAGCAGCATCTGCTCATTACCTGGCACGACGCACGCTTCGGTCCCCCCCCCTCCCGTTTCCTGCTCACCCCACGAGTTCCAATCAAAGCATCAACGAACTACATTTGAATGTTATTATTCTCTGTTGAATAAAAGCACATTCACTAAATAAATAGGTAACACACCAACTGGCAAAGGGAAGCAGGACTCAGCACACAAGGGTTGCGCTTCTGATATTCAGGAAATGCTAAGCATGCAAGGGTACGGGAAACAATTAAGAAACATTGTGAGGGCACCCTTATTAATTAAGCTAAAAGGTCTTACAACCAAACAAATGAAGGATTAAAAAACAAAAGCAGATCTATGTTTGTAAGTAATAACTATACAGGTGATTGTCGGCTAATGTATTTCAGCAATTAAAGTTTGTTGAACCCAGAGCCGTCAACATAAAAGCATATTGTATTGCCTACATGGTAGAATGGGATACATCGATGTAAATCCATTGATGTCAGCAATGCCTGGATGAAACTGGATAAAACACGAATAACTTCTAAAGAACGGTTTCAGCTGTAATTATTGGCTATAATTATTAAGACACTAAGAAGAGCATGCATACATGTTGTTCACAAAAACAGTTGGTTGGGTTAATATTCAGCCACTTTTTACAGGACAATGTTGGCTGTGGGCTATATCTGGCACACACACAACCACTCCATCCTACAAACCTCAAAGGAATTAAAAAAGGGAATAAAAGCCTTAATGGGTGCTGCACATTTAATGCCATCCTAATGCACAACACAATAGCCAATGTGCCCACTCAAAAGGAAGACGTGTGCTTCTGTTTGTGGAGTATTGCAAGACACAGCTGTTTTATTATATTTAACAACACTGGCTTTCTTAACACAGCAACATTAATTGCCCTGTATCAATCATCAATACGTACTACTGTTCTAGGCAAAAAAAAAAAATGGTATTGCATAAAATTTTGTTCCTATTTTGTTCTGTACAATCCACTGAACAAATAAGCAAGAAAATGTAGCCTTTTTATCTTATAATGCATCTTTGATCCAATAAGGGAGGTTCCAAACTACCAAAATATAAGCTAGGCATTTTAAACTCTATAACGATACTTTAATTTGTTGCCACAATCTAACACTACATGCTCCCAGTGAGAAAGCTGCTAAAAGGATCATCATTAATTATTACATATGTAAGTCCAAACATCACTATATACGCTTGTTTTACTGAAAAGCAAAAATCATTGAAACATTCGTTCTAAGACAGATACACAAGCACACAACTTTACCCAATATATTTCAAACTAAAACTATACCTGCAGACTCATCCCATTAACCCTGGTCCCCTGGGTTAGGATCTTTCCAAAAAACGTCATATAAGTACTAAAGATTTATACATTTTCAAAGTTAGATATAAATAAAGTGTTAAAAAAAAGGCAACCTGCTAACTGTAACTAACTGTAAAACTGTCAAAAATGGTTATGTTGCAAATAAAATTACGTTCTGTCAATCATACATGCCTTGATCATAATATACATGCAAAGCAAGTATACTTGCTCGAAAGATATACTACAGTTTTCCAAAACATCATTTTTTGTGGTTTATAAAAAAGAAAACTGAATTAGAATTTCAAAATATATTATAAGAAATGAAAAAAAACCTGAATATTTAGAACAGATATGACATACTTTATTACTATGATAAAATACAACAAAGTAAAGAATATATAATGATTATACCATAAAATAATTATTTCATGTCCAATGGCTAAACTATAATTGTTAGAAGCGCAGCCCTTATGTGTGAATCATGTGTCCTCATTTTCCATTTTAGAAAAAGTCTAGTTTTTAATACAAACTGGCACTTTTATAAAATTACCTTGTTACGGACCATTCTGGCTGCCAATCGGACAGCCATCCTGTTACTTCCTAGTTTGGTTAGCTCAGGTTAGCTAAATTCAATAGGCAGCAATTGTCCAGAGCACCTGCCTTGCAAAGACTTCACATTTAGCTGCTTTGGAAGTCTGTGACTGAGCAGTTAGAGAAGGGAAGGGCTTGCAAAGGCTTTAGACAAGGCATCTGAAACTTTTGCAAGCTGCTTTTATATATAACCAAAACCAACCAAACAGTCCACACCCATAAGGATCTCATAATTATCCACCAGGCAGATCATGGAAAGTGCATACTTTATTGTAGAAAAATGATTAGCATGTCATAAAACAGTAATTTTACTTACCGTAAATTCCTTTTTTCTTAGTATAGTGGCAGTACTGGGTTTCCCTCCTCTTTCATTTGGATGAAATGTTTTTGCATTATTCAGTCTCCGTTTGGTTCTTTTTTATTACTGGCGGGTGATTCGATCTTGCAGGTTTTATAGAGGCAGCAGGCGGAGCACAGTATAAGATTCAAAAGAAGGGGGAGCTTCTTGTCCAACAACAGAAGGAACATCCCACTTGTGAGTACTGCCACTATACGAAGGGAAAATATATGTGCATATCTCATACGTGACGGGCAATTCAAAATTATCAAGCACATGTCAATTAATGCAGATTCTATCTCCCTCAGGGATGTCAAAGGTTAAAAAAAATCCAATGATTCAAAAAAGGAAAAATCTTGGGGACAAAGATTCTCAAGTTACCGGGTAAAAGCAGGTAAGATAAAGAACATGTAGGGATGGTGCCTGACAGTCCACCAGGATGGCTGTAGCTCCTCCAGAAAATCTACGTTTAAAAGCCTCAAACTGGACTTTGGCGCTCACTTTACTCATACCGGAGGTACATTCTACCAGTAGGCACGGCCGTTTTAGACATTCCTGCGGCCTGCTGTTTATGAAGAGGGCGGGGAAGCCAATCCTCAGCTTTGACTTGGAGCTTGCAACTCCTGAGCCCTGTCAGGACTACTCCTCCCCCCTCTCCTGTTGGGCTGGTGGGGGATATTCCAGCCCCCAACTCTTGCATTGCAACCGTCACCCGATAAAATATCCAGGTGTCCAGCAATTTGGACCTAATAACAAAAATGGCCGCTCTTCTGAGATCTAAAGCAAAAAAGACTTACCACAGTTGTATGCAAACATGGACCAGCTACTCCTAGCCTTTGATCACATCTGTAAGAAATTCTGGGCCAAGCTCCGTGATCGTACACTTACCTCCACTCCTGCAAGCCGAGAAGCGGTCCCACCAAGCCATCCTACTAAGCAACTTCACGCTCACGCACATCTCCATGTTCCCAAAGGGACATTAAAGAATAGAATGCGCGAGAAACCCTTGCGGCAGATGGCCCTGTCCTATCCTCTTGTCCTTTGTGTCGGCCACAACTTACCTCGACTACTGAGAGGCGACCTTCTTCGGCGTCAGCATAGCCTACCTAACTTAGAAGCTTTCAAATTCAGTCACCGGTGTGCAAGATCTAATGACCACAGCAACGATCCCCAGTCAACAACCTGGGGAACACTATGCCGGACTGCCAGGCGGCTTGGGGTCTGGTGGAGGGATCTCCTTAGATCCCAAGAGATCCCTTAGAATACCAAGCCAATGGTTGAGGGAACCATAGATCTTACCTGTGACTTCGCTGTATCTATGAAGTACTGAAGTTTGATATGTTCTCGCCATTGCAATCCGTTATAGAGCTCTTACTGATCATCTGCTATAGCCCAATTACCTAACCAGTGGTATTTGCTCTTTGTATTCTCTACATTTCTATTCTCTAGTATATTACATTATCTTTTTGTTCAATCTAATAGAAATGTGCCTTTGACATATCGTCTATATATAAAACTCTAATAAGTGCAGTATATACATTTCTTGATTTGTCTATACTTAAGCTCTGTTTTTTGTGAAATGAATACGTGCTTGTATGCTATCCTATGCACCAAAAAAAAAAAAAGATGTACATGTAAACATAATTATGAAAATATCAATATTTCTGTTATGTATGCTCAGGTTAAAAATTTTGACAGTCAAAATCTAAAAAGCGGTTACCTTAACACCTCTAGACCCTTGGCTCTATGTGCTGCCTGATCTGACTTAGTCTGAACATCAAAACACACTCTTCCACCAAACCGGGGAACAAATTCTTGCAGCTCATCTTTATGAAAGGTCCATTTTGCATATCTATTACAAAAAAAGCCAGAAAAAAAAAAACAAAATGCACATGGGAGTGGATGACCTAAGGCAGGGCTAGACAAATCTCAGGCGTACGGTCACCATTGTGAAATAGAAATGCCAAATGCCTCACAGATGTTTGTCTCCATTCCAGGATCATTTTTAAAAAGGTGAATGGGAGCAGCTGCTGCAGCCCCATACAGACCCTTGGTGCACATTTTCCATCTAGATCATAAGCAGACAGAGGCTTCCTGTCTAATCACATATACCCTATTTGTGTAATTACCAATATTCTTGCATAAATAACTGTTAAATAAAATATGCCCGCTCAGCTAGGAGCTGCATAATACTGATTAGCTAAAACATCTGGCCCTCTGCAGTGTACGGCGGCTGGCTCCCTCCAGCATGCCACTGGACCACCAGTGATTGCAATCTCCCCCTTCTCCGGCCACAGGTAGAAGCAGGAGGGGGGGGAAGGGGGGGGCTGTCTCACCGCAGGATGCAGCCCCTATTTTACACAACATTTACACAGACCACATCCTTACAAAACCCCACAATCTGCATGCACTAGGCACACACTACATCCTTACACAAACACACACTCTGCATTCTCACACAGCATCTAATACACACACTACAGGGAGTGCAGAATTAGTAGGCAAGTTGTATTTTTGAGGATTAATTTTATTATTGAACAACAACCATGTTCTCAATGAACCCAAAAAACTCATTAATATCAAAGCTGAATATTTTTGGAAGTAGTTTTTAGTTTTAGCTATTTTAGGGGGATATCTGTGTGTGCAGGTGACTATTACTGTGCATAATTATTAGGCAACTTAACAAAAAACAAATATATACCCATTTCAATTATTTATTTTTACCAGTGAAACCAATATAACATCTCAACATTCACAAACATACATTTCTGACATTCAAAAACAAAACAAAAACAAATCAGTGACCAATATAGCCACCTTTCTTTGGAAGGACACTCAAAAGCCTGCCATCCATGGATTCTGTCAGTGTTTTGATCTGTTCACCATCAACATTGCGTGCAGCAGCAACCACAGTCTCCCAGACACTGTTCAGAGAGGTGTACTGTTTTCCCTCCTTGTAAATCTCACATTTGATGATGGACCACAGGTTCTCAATGGGGTTCAGATCAGGTGAACAAGGAGGCCATGTCATTAGATTTTCTTCTTTTATACCCTTTCTTGCCAGCCACGCTGTGGAGTACTTGGACGCGTGTGATGGAGCATTGTCCTGCATGAAAATCATGTTTTTCTTGAAGGATGCAGACTTCTTCCTGTACCACTGCTTGAAGAAGGTGTCTTCCAGAAACTGGCAGTAGGACTGGGAGTTGACCTTGACTCCATCCTCAACCCGAAAAGGCCCCACAAGCTCATCTTTGATGAAACCAGCCCAAACCAGTACTCCACCTCGCTGGCGTCTGAGTCGGACTGGAGCTCTCTGCCCTTTACCAATCCAGCCACGGGCCCATCCATCTGGCACATCAAGACTCACTCTCATTTCATCAGTCCATAAAACCTTAGAAAAATAAGTCTTGAGATATTTCTTGGCCCAGTCTTGACGTTTCAGCTTGTGTGTCTTGTTCAGTGGTGGTCGTCTTTCAGCCTTTCTTACCTTGGCCATGTCTCTGAGTATTGCACACCTTGTGCTTTTGGGCACTCCAGTGATGTTGCAGCTCTGAAATATGGCCAAACTGGTGGCAAGTGGCATCTTGGCAGCTGCACGCTTGACTTTTCTCAGTTCATGGGCAGTTATTTTGCGCCTTGGTTTTTCCACACGCTTCTTGCGACCCTGTTGACTATTTTGAATGAAACGCTTGATTGTTCGATGATCACGCTTCAGAAGCTTTGCAATTTTAAGAGTGCTGCATCCCTCTGCAAGATATCTCACTATTTTTGACTTTTCTGAGCCTGTCAAGTCCTTCTTTTGACCCATTTTGCCAAAGGAAAGGAAGTTGCCTAATAATTATGCACACCTGATATAGGGTGTTGATGTCATTAGACCACACCCCTTCTCATTACAGAGATGCACATCACCTAATATGCTTAATTGGTAGTAGGCTTTCGAGCCTATACAGCTTGGAGTAAGACAACATGCATAAAGAGGATGATGTGGTCAAAATACTAATTTGCCTAATAATTCTGCACTCCCTGTACACATCACAGAGGGTGTTTACAGGAACAGGATGCGAGTGGGGGAACAGCTAGGGAGGGAAGCCTGTGTGTCATGCTGAGAGGGTTAGAAAGGAGTGGGTGAGCAGAACTGCTTTGATAGAATCACATTAATTATTTTACTTCCTTCAATTCCTCTACTTGCGACAGTGAAGGTGGCGGGGTTGGTGATCCAATTGGGGAGCAGGGTAAGTACTACAAATGAAGTTGGAGAGTTCAAAAGAGGTTCATGGGTCCTGAGGCCAGGGCACGGGAAATAGTTTGGATTTTTCTTCTTTTTTTTAGTTAAACTTGTTAAAATATGAAGCATTACATTTAGACTAATAATACTAAGGAAACTGCTTATTACCAGGCACACTTGATTGTTTTAATTGTTTAACTCTGAATAAATAAGAACACATGCACTTATGTCTCTTTGTGTATGGTGATTTCATGCATTTTCCCACTACACATTTTACATGTCATTATCCGCATTTGTCTCTAGGTGTCTCCATATTCTTTGTCTAAACTACTACCATAATGAGATTTTCATGGCAACGCAGAGCCTTTATAATTGCATGATTTTGCTATTACATGACGAAAAGTCATGATTTTATTAAAGACACGGAGGCGAGTATTGCATATCCCTTTCTTTACTGTTGACAAATAGCAGCAAAGGAAACATACAGAATGAAAAAAAAAAGAATGAACATGTGATAACCTAGGCCCCTCCCCCTCAGGTCCCAGTATAACAGGCAGCACTTCCCTTCCATTTCCCTCTTTCTGCAGATGCGACCAAAGAACAATGTCCATAACTAGAGTAATGCGAGAATAAAGTCCCAAGGTAAAAACAGAAAAAACCGAGGAGGTATAACATCACAAACTGGGAAGTGTGGCCGTAGAATCCATAGGACCGATGGAGGACAGCGGGAGGAGACCAATAAACCGGACCCTTGCTAGACGTCTTGCCAGATTAAGCTGTGGAGACATAAAGGACAGGAGCCAACAGGTTAAAGTCGATACTTGTAACTAGTACAAGGTTACACCAGTGGGAACAAAGACCCTTGTATATACAATCCCACAAAACAATCAATGTTAACATATCCAGTAATATTGAAAAACAACAAGTATAAGGACGGCCCCACTTACCGTCCCAAACTATAACATGTGGTGTATCGTGGTATGAGTAATATGGGTGGGGAGATATATACTTACCAGCGTGAGAGTAACAAAAAAGGGTGGGGCAATACTCGCCTCCGTGTCTTTAATAAAATCATGACTTTTCGTCATGTAATAGCAAAATCATGCAATTTTATAACAAGACACGGAGGCTCATATTGCAAGTTTAAAGCTGATCCATTATAACAGCGAGTGTGTGTGGGGCCGGCCGAAAGTAGAATTCTCGGAAGGTAGATTCCCTAGACCAATCAGCTGTTCTCATAATGTCTTCTAGGCGGGCGCCCGCAGACATCATAGAAGAGGCCGAAGCCCCTCGTACTGAGTGGGCGCCGAACACTGTAGTGTCAATGCCCGCTTGGGCCAGCAGCCATTTCACCCAGCGTGATAAGGTAGTGCTGGAAACTGGGTGAAAAGGGGGGCGGAAAGATAAGAACAACTGACGGGAGGCAGTAGATCGGTGTGGTTCGGTGCGAGATTCGTATTCACGAAGGCAGGTCACTGGGCATAGCGAAGGAGAGGCAGGGAAACTAGGGTAGGATACCGCCTTGATGGAAGTCTTAGTGCGTCTGCTGATGTTAAAAGTTACCCCGTCCGGGGTGTATGACTTGGCATCGACGTCCAGTGCACTGACATCCGAGACTCTCTTGCATGAGATGAGACAGAGCAGGCACACCAATTTGGCCGACAGCTGTTTGAGGGAGAGTCCTGCGTTAGCGGGCCAGGATGAGAGGAAAGCCAATACAACTGAAACATCCCAGGTCGTGGAGTAGCGGGGCCTGGGTGGCCTTGAAAATCTAGAGCCCTTGACGAGTCGGCACACTAGAGGGTGTTGTCCCGCGGGGCGGCCCTCGAAGCCTTGGTGAATCGCCGAGATAGCGGAGCGGTAAAGGTTAATGGTCCTGTAAGCCTTACCGGCTTCGAAGAGAGACGTCAGGAACTGCAGGATCGTTGTTACAGGGGCCGAAACGGGATCCTCGTTCCGAGCCATGCACCAGCTAGCCCAAGCTCGCCAAGCTGACCCATATGCCCGTCTAGTGCCGGGAGCCCATGCTGCAGCCAATAAGAGTCTAGTTGCGTCCGAAACTCCTTGGATTTCCCAGGGTCCCCGGAGATTCGCCACGCCAGAAGTGGGAGAGAGCCCTCCAGCCGGAGGGGATGATAGCGACCCGTCGGGTCTTGTAGCAGGTCGTGGCGACCCGGCAGGAGTCGAGGATAGTCCAACGTCATCTCGAGCATTTGGGGAAACCAAGACTGCGTCTCCCAGAATGGGGTGACCATGACTAGCTCCGCCCGGTGTTTGCGGGTCTGCAGGAGTGAGCGAGGGATCATGGAAAATGGGGGAAAGGCATAGAGGAGGCCTCCCTTCCACTCTTGTAGGAAGGCATCCACTGCCTCCGCCATTGGGTCCGGCCTCCAGCTGAAGAAGCGTGGGAGTTGAGTATTGAGCCGGGAGGCGAAAAGGTCTATGGTAAATGGTCCCCAAAGAGATGATATGTTGGAGAACACCTTCCTGGCTAATCTCCAGTCGCTGGTGTCTGAAAGATAACGTGAACCCCAGTCCGCTTGGACGTTGTGCAGGCCAGGTAAGTACTCTGCGTAGACCATCAGGTTCCGTTCCAGGCAGAATTCCCAAAAATCTTTCGCCAGCCTGGCCAGGACCGCCGACTGTGTACCACCCAGGTGGTTGACATATCTCACCGCCGAAACATTGTCCATGCGGAGCCGAATACATGATAGGGCACGGTCCTTGGCGAAGCTGCGGATGGCGAAGGAGCCTGCCAGGAGCTCCAGGGCATTGATATGTAGTCGGGCTTCGGACTCCGACCACCGGCCCCCAGTTGAGATGCCCTCGCAGTGGGCTCCCCAACCGTGTAGACTCGCATCCGAGTCGATCGTGAATTCCGGCGTTAAGCCGAAGATGGCTTTGCCATTCCACGCAGACAGGTTGAGAATCCACCATCGCAACTCGTCTTTCGTCTCGTTGTCCAGGGAGACTAGGTCTGCGTAGGATGCCCCGGCTCTTAGGTGAGCGATTTTTAGGCGCTGTAGCGCTCGGTAGTGGAGTGGGCCTGGGAACACGGCCTGGATTGAAGAGGCCAGTAGGCCTATGAGGCGTGCCAATTGGCGTAAGGTGAGCTGGGGTCGGATAAGGGCCCTGCGCAATTCTTTGCGGATGGAACGAATCTTGGATATCGGGAGACTCAGCGTCGCTGCCCCCGAATCCACTTGGAAACCTAGGAATTCCAAGCGGGTGGCGGGGGTCAGGCATGACTTCTCCCAGTTGATTATGAAACCTAAGCGTGACAGGAGGTTTATGGCTAGTCGTAGGTGTGAGAGGAGGGTGGAGCGCTCCTGAGCCATGAGTAGAATATCGTCTAGGTAGACGATTAGCCGAACTCCTCGACTGCGTAGCCAGGCCATAACGGGCCGTAGAAGGTTTGTGAAACACCACGGGGCTGAGGATAGGCCAAAGGGCAGACAGGTGAATCGCCATATTTCGTGTCGCCAGTAAAAGCGTAGGAGGTCCCGAGAGGCCTCCGCTATTGGCACTGTCAGGTACGCGTCTTTTAGGTCTAGTTTCGCTAGCCAGTCTCCGTGGAGGAGGAGATCCCTTAGCAGGTGAATACCCTCCATCTTGAAATGGCGGTACCTGACTACGGCGTTGAGGGGGCGCAAATTTATGACTGGCCTCGATTGGCCGCCTTTCTTTTCCACTAGGAAGATATTGCTTATTACGCCCGCAGGGCTGGGGGGTGCTAGTTCGATAGCCCCTTTGAACTGGAGGGATGAAAGTTCCTCGTCGATCCGACCGCGATCCTGGATGGAAAAGCGGATCGGTCGGGGAGGGGGAATGTGTGTAGGGCGGCAGGTGAGTTCTATATGGAAGCCCTGAATAGTGGCCAGTACCCAGGGATCTGAAGTGATTTGTGACCAGGCTGGGAAAAAATGTTGGAGTCTGCCCCCTATGTAACCCGGAGAAGAAATGTGTGGTAGTAGGCAACTCACCGTATGGTCGTCTGGAGTTTGGGTTACTCCGAAGGCCTCTGGATCGCCATTGACGTCCACGGGATGGAAAAAACATGGGGCGGGAGGTCTCCTGGTATTGGTGATACTGTTGAAAGGAGCCTCTTCCCGTGCCACGGGATTGGGGATAGTTGCGGCCGGACAGACGGCTCCTGCTTCTGCCGGCCCTGGTAGAGACCCGCCCCTGGAATACTCGCCTCATGGAGGCCTGGGCCTTGTCTAGAGCCGTGAATGCCCCCACAAAACGCCCCAAGTCTTTGATGAAGGAGTCTCCGAAGAGGAGTCCTTGGGCGTCTTTGCCCGCCTCCGTAAGGGCGAGGTTGGCTAGTTTTGGCTCAATTTTGAACAATATGGCTTTACGCCTTTCAATAGACAGGGAGGTATTTACGCTCCCAGCAATACAAATTGCTCTCTGGACCCAACCTCTAAGGTCTTCAGGGTCGACCATGCGGTTCTCCGCTCTGGCGTCTTCCGCCAAGTCAAATAATTTGGCCAAAGGCCCGAATATGTCCAGGTGCTTGTCCTGGCAGGACTTCAAAGCGGACTCTAGTCCTTTACGGGGGTTCCAGCCCAGTTTAGTGAGGAACTGGGTCATTTTTGGATCAACCTCTGGGGTGTCACACACCTTGTTGGGCACCAGAGGCCTAGGACACTCCGCCCTCAATTTGTTGCGGGCCGCCTTGCTTAAGGGTTTTCTGACCCAATTTTCCAGATATGTGGCAACGTGGTCGGCTGGGAGCCACTCCGCCGACCTCGGATGATGAAGGTCATCCGGGTCGAAGAGTGGGATCCCCGAAGGATCCACGAGGGATGGCCCCGCAGCCGCAGGGTTCCTGGTCCCCGTCTCGCCTCCGGGCATCTCTGCCTGAGCAGAGGAAAGGAGGTCGAGAGCGCCATCGGCGGAATCCGCATCAGAGTCGGAATCTGACTCGTTCATAGCCTCCTCATTTGACCCGATTTCTGAGTCGGTGCCGCTCTCAATCTGTGCTCTAGCACATTTCCAAAGCCGCGCCCGTTCTGCCTGGCGCGGAAAGGCTCTTTTGCGTGGATGGGACACGCTTTCTGGGGCGACCGAAGGTACGCCAGTCATGGTGTTTCTGGAGGCAGAGGAGTGTTTAGATTTACGGGCAGCCTTTTTGAAGTCCCCTTTAGATACCTCTCCCTGGGGTGTCGAGGTGCCCGAGAGTTGCTCGTCTGAAGGACGGGGCAAGAGGGCTTGTGAAATGGTGTGGGAGAGGGTGGAGGACATAGACCCCATAGCAGCCATAATGGCGTCTGTCACTGAGCGCTGTAGCGCCAGAAACTGTGGTCCACCGGGTTGGGTAGTCCCATCCGCCATAGAAGGCGAAATATCTGAGGTGACAGGGACCTCAGTTCTGATTACTGGGGAATCCGACTCCCCAGAGTGAGCGGACCCAGTAGATAGTCTGGGTTTAGGCATGATCAAGGACGTATGGGTTAGTCACCCAAACAAACTAAGCAAAGGAAAAAACGCTCTCACCAGGGCCCAGACCAGCGACACACTAAGAGGTAGGGACAGAATGACAGAAAATGGCCGCCGGGAATCTCGCGGGATTCGCGGCACCCGCAAGCTACGCGGAGGAATAATGAAACAAGAAGAAGTGCGCAGAGAGGCGCTCGAGCAGAAGAAACAGACAAGGTTACATAAGCAGGGGAGGTCTGGGCCCTGAGGCTAGTGTATAACGACACAATTACTAATCCTTAGAAATAAAAAGACTAAATAAATACAAATTAAATAAAAATCCATTAAATTATCAATGAATAGTATATAAGAGAAAATATGGCATGTACTTATCTTTGTGTCAGAGCAGCAAAGAAAGAGGGAAATGGAAGGGAAGTGCTGCCTGTTATACTGGGACCTGAGGGGGAGGGGCCTAGGTTATCACATGTTCATTCTTTTTTTTTTCATTCTGTATGTTTCCTTTGCTGCTATTTGTCAACAGTAAAGAAAGGGATATGCAATATGAGCCTCCGTGTCTTGTTATAAAATTAAATTCTCGTTCTGACTTTTCTTCCCCCCCCCCCCTCTGCATTTAGACTAAACTTTCCTTATAGAGAATCATTGATTCAATTCATCTCTATGAGGAGATGCTGATTGGCGAGGGCTGTGTTTGAATTGTGCTGGCTCTGCCCCTGATCTGCCTCCTTGTCAGTGTAAGCCAATCCTATTGGGAAGCATTGTGATTGGATCAGGCCACCACTTCTGATGATGGTAGTCCACAGGCAGAGGCAGCAGATTCAGACTTGAATACAAGTACGATTATACTATCTTTAGGGAGGCAAAGGGGGCTAGATAGTGGTTTTAACACTATAGGGTCCAGAAATGCATGTTTGGTGCTCCTTTAACAAAAAAAATGGAGAACAGTGTCTATAGATTAATGAGCTATAGTGGTTTTTGGTGCCTCTTAAGTCAACCATAACTCCAAAATATATGTTTGGCTTAGGCCAGACTAGAGTAGAGTAAGTAACAATGTGTATAGGATTTTGTATGGATTATAGTAAAGTATTACCTAGTTATGAAGTAAAAAGAGTGTCTGCAAATGTCAAACAATTCCTACAGATTGTAAGGTTGTCTTTTAGCTTGTGTATATCATTTAAGTCAAGCTCATGTCATTGAACTCACTAGTACGAATTGTGAACCGATTTTACATCCCTACAAAAAAAATGTTGGTGCTTGATAGATAAGTGTTGTAAAACTTGAGCAATAATGATCAACTTCACCAGGGAGCACACGTGGAACTCATCAGCTTAACTATGGAAATTTAAAGATCTGACTTGCTGCTACACAATTCATTTCAAGGTTTGACAGTCCTGATGCAATTCTAAAAGGCTAAATGGTGATTAAAGACAAATTTAATAAACAGTTACTTCATGACTTTAAAATGATTCTTGTAAATAAAACTAATGGGACAGCTAGAGAGCCTCTCTCTCTAACTCCACAATGAAATATGTTTTTAATAATTGTAATAACAATTTTCAATCCACCGGTCTTTGACATCATTATGCAAATGGATATACATATATGCAAGTTAGCTCTTGTTCTCATGAGCCAGTCAGGTTACTAATGAAATCATCATCATAAACGAATTACTGGGCAGGCTCCCATCTCCTCCATTCTGACTGCATGCTTTTTAAAATGAACAAAATGGATTAAATGAGTGGAATGGTACATCTGAATGCACACATACACAATAGCTGGGTTAGAGGGCATTTATGTACTTGAGAAATAAAATGTTTTGGAGAAATATACAGTTTACACAAGATGACAGCTTGGGCCATTTAGTTCACTTACATATTTGTACATTTTAGATAGCACTATGCACATCTCAAGCATTGTGTAGCTGGCTTACCACATCCACTGAAGGTGTTTTATACTTTCAGCTTTTTTTTTTTTTTTTTTTTTAAATTAGTATTTTATTGTTTCACATAACACAGGGAGGGGATACATAAAGAAGAGTGTTGGGGGGGGGAGGAAGATGAGTCTGTAATGCAATCGATTACTACAATTTGATAAGTTCGTATATCACCTCGCTCAAAACATGCCAGGTGATCTGTACATAGAGGCAAGAATTATACATATAAGTACTATTACTTTATAAACTTTGGATATTAACTAAAGGCTCCCTGTTCATCTAGGGGTGAAGTGGTCTTGATTAGGTCTGCATACTGGTCACCCCTAGGTTGGTGGTGTGTTTTGGCTCTATACTGTCATGAGACTTTCTACGCTATGGGGGAGTAAGGTGCCTTACGGGAAGGAAAGAAAAGGAGGGATAACCAGGGATAAAGGTGGTGGGGAGTCAACTGGGGTATTCCTGGTAGTTGATCTATGGGCCTCAGCCTCAAGTTTTCATTGTTGTTTTATGGAACGATTTTGGTTTTAGGGAGGGGTCTATGGGTCATCTATACAACCTGACTATTCTGTGGAGTGGTTTGCGGTCGGGCCTACTTTAGCATAGTAATCTACCCATGGACGCCACGCCTTCTGCAAGGAGTCCTGGCGTGTAGCGGATTCTGCTGCCATGATTTCATACGTGTGAAACAGGTTGATCTTTTCTAAAAGTTCATAGTTACATAGCTGAAAAGAGACTTGCGTCCATCAAGTTCAGCCTTCTTCACATATGATTTTGCTGTTAATCCAAAAGAAGGCAAAAAAAAAAAAAAAACTGTCTGAAGCGCTCCCAATTTTGCAACAAACTAGGAAAAAAATCCTTCTTAACCCCAAAATAGCAGTCAGATATCTCCTTGGATCAAGCAGCTATTACCCCACTAATTAGAAATGATATCCCTGTATGTTATGTTTTTGCAAGTATTTATCCAATTGCAGTTTAAGCATCTGTAAGGACTCTTACTGTAAAAAAACAACAACTTTTCTTTGCCTTAGATGAAATCTCCTTTCTTCCAGCCTTAATGCATAACCTCGTGTCCTATGTATAGCCCTGTTTATGAATAGATTTCCAGATAATGGTTTGTACTGGCCCTGAATATATTTGCATTATGTTATCATATGCCCTCTGAGGCGCAGTTTTTCCAAACTAAAGAGATTTAAATTTTTTACCCTTTCTTCGTAACTAAAATGCTACATTCAATTTTGTAGTTCGTCTCTGCACTTTTTCTAGTGCCATGATATCCTTCTTTAGAACAGGTGCCCGAAATTGCACAGCATATTCAAGGTGTTGTCTTACCAGCGATTTATAAAGAGGCAAAATTATATTTTCATCCTGAGAATTTATGCCCCTATTTATACATGACAAAACCTTACTGGCCTTAGCAACTGCAGATTGTCATTGCATATTGCTGCCTAATTTGCGGTCTATAACAATTCCCAAATCCTTCTCGTGTGTGGTTACTACCAATTCACTACCATTCAGGGTGTAAGTTGCTTGTGCATTCTTGACCCAAAAGTGCACAACATTGTATTTCTCTACATCAAATTTCATCTGCTATTTTAATGCCCAGTTCCCCAATCTATCCAAATCCCTCTGCAGCAAAGCAATATCCTGCTCACATTTTATTACTTTACAAAGTTTTGTGTCATCTGCAAACACTGAAACATGGCTGTCAATGTCTATTTCAAGATCATTTATAAATATGTTAAATAGAAGCAATCTCAAAACAGAACCCTGAGGGACACCACTTACCACTTTTGTCCAGCCTGAAAATTTCCCATTAATGACAACTCGCTGTACTCTATTCTTGAGCCAATGTTCTACCCAAGAACAAGTTGTGATTGGGAAGAGCAAATTTGTTGTTTCCAATCTAGAGCAATAAGGTGCCTTGCTGCCATGATAATGAGAGGGCCCGTCTGCTTGGTAATTTTAGATAAATGGTTTGGGAATTGCAACAGTAGGCACGTGTTCACATCAACGTTTAAATTACATAGCTGAAAAGAGACTTGCGTCCATCAATTTCAACCTTCCACACATATGTTTTTGCTGTTAATCCAAAAGAAGGCAAAAAAAAAAAACCCTAGTCTGAAGCGCTTCCAATCCCCAAAATAGTCAGATGTCTCATTTGATCGAGCAGCAATTACCCCACTAATTAGAAATTATATCCCTTGTGCGCCTATGTGCACTAATATCTGAGAGACCATTCCCCATAGCTTGTCTATGTTTGGGCACAACCACCAGATATGTGTCATGGTGCCTACGCTATCCCCGCATCTCCAACATGGGTCAGAGGTGTGAGGAAACATTTTGTGAAGAAGTTGTGGTGTGAGGTACCACCGACAGATTAACTACCTGTGGCACACCCTATTCCAAATTATTATGCAAATTATGTTTTTCTCATTTACCTAAATAATTAATGTAAATAATTAATGTAAATAACAGTCATGTTATCAACTATTAAGAGTACAATTCAAATTTTATTGAACAAACCTCCTAATGATAACAGTATTTTTTTAAAACATAAAAAACTTACAATGCACTGTTCCAAATTATTACGCACAGTAAGTTTCAAAACACTTTATAGGTTGTAAAGAACTGAAAATTGTCATTTGTTGTTTTTGCAGCATATTTACTGTAATCAAAAGCTATTTCAATCTAACTTATAACAACATTTTAACTTCTTAAAGGGACTCTATAGTCACCATATAAAAGCAAGAAAGACAGGTCCCCCAGCCTTCCTTCTTGCTTTTATATGAACTTTCATTAATTAAAAAAAAAATGTCGGTGTTTTTATATTAAAAACTTACCTCCGTTCCAGCGCCGAGCTCCCCGCTAGGCCGCGCCCCCTATTTCGTCAAAATGACCTACTGTCTCCCCCCCGGCCCCCACCCCTGAGCGGCGG
The DNA here is from genome assembly GCF_036172605.1 of Pelobates fuscus. Taxonomy (NCBI): domain Eukaryota; kingdom Metazoa; phylum Chordata; class Amphibia; order Anura; family Pelobatidae; genus Pelobates; species Pelobates fuscus. The sequence goes on from NC_086321.1 coordinate 120,909,392, forward strand.
GTGGGGGCCCTACAATTATCAATAAGGGGGGGACCTATTGTCCCCCCCCGGCCCCCACCCCTGTGCGGCGGGTGGAGGCCCTAAAATTATCAATAAGGGGGGGGACCTATTGTCCCCCCCGGCCCCCACCCCTGAGCGGTGGGTGGGGGCCCTAAATACAAAGGGGGGGGACCCTAGTTAACCCTCCCCTCCCCCCCCCAAAAAAAAATATCTCCCTACCTACCCCCCTCACCCTAAAAATAATGATGGGGGACCATTAACTAAAAACCTGTAAAAAAGAAAAAATGAGATAAAATCAACTTACCATTCGATGTTTTCTTTCTTCTAAAATCTTCTTTCTTCAGCCCCAAAAAAGGCCAAATAAAAATCCATAATAACCGACGCAATTAAAAAAACAAAAACGAGCGCAAAAAAAAATAATCCATCTTCACCCATGGAGGGCTCCGCACAGACTGAGCTCCGCAGGGTGGGGAAGGCTTATAAAGCCTTGCCCCGCCCTGCAATTAGGCTAAGAACACTCTGATTGGTGGGTTTGAGCCAATCAGAGTGCTCTTTGTCATTTTACAAGCGTGGGAAAGTTCTTTGGAATTTTCCCACGCTTGTAAAATGACACAGAGCACTGTGATTGGATGGATTTCAAGCCATCCAATCACAGTGCTCTGTGTCATTTTACAAGCGTGGGAAAGTTCTTTGGAATTTTCCCACGCTTGTAAAATGACACAGAGCACTGTGATTGGATGGATTTCAAGCCATCCAATCACAGTGCTCTTTGTCATTTTACAAGCGTGGGAAAGTTCTTTGGAATTTTCCCACGCTTGTAAAATGACACAGAGCACTGTGATTGGATGGGTTTCAAGCCATCCAATCACAGTGCTCTGTGTCATTTTACAAGCGTGGGAAAGTTCTTTGGAATTTTCCCACGCTTGTAAAATGACACAGAGCACTGTGATTGGATGGATTTCAAGCCATCCAATCACAGTGCTCTTTGTCATTTTACAAGCGTGGGAAAGTTCTTTGGAATTTTCCCACGCTTGTAAAATGACACAGAGCACTGTGATTGGATGGCTTGAAATCCATCCAATCACAGTGCTCTGTGTCATTTTACAAGCGTGGGAAAATTCCAAAGAACTTTCCCACGCTTGTAAAATGACAAAGAGCACTCTGATTGGTTTAAACCCACCAATCAGAGTGTTCTTAGCCTAATTGCAGGGCGGGGCAAGGCTTTATAAGCCTTCCCCACCCTGCGGAGCTCAGTCTGCGCGGAGCCCTCCATGGGTGAAGATGGATTATTTTTTTTGCGCTCGTTTTTTTTTTTTTTAATTGCGTCGGTTATTAGGATTTTTATTTGGCCTTTTTTGGGCTGAAGAAAGAAGATTTTAGAAGAAAGAAAACATCGAATGGTAAGTTTTTTTTATCTCTTTTTATTTATTTTTTTTTTTACAGGTTTTTAGTTAATGTTCCCCCCCTCATTATTTTTAGGGTGAGGGGGGTAGGTAGGGAGATAATTTTTTTTTTTTTGGGGGGGGGGGGGGGGGAGGGTTAACTAGGGTCCCCCGTTATTGATCATGTTAGGGCCCCCACCCACCGCTCAGGGGTGGGGGCCGGGGGGGACAATAGGTCCCCCCTTATTGATCATTTTAGGGCCCCCACCCACCGCTCAGGGGTGGGGGCCGGGGGGGGACAATAGGTCCCCCCCTTATTGATAATTTTAGGGCCCCCACCCGCCGCACAGGGGTGGGGGCCGGGGGGGGGACAGTAGGTCCCCCCCATATTGATAATTTTAGGGCCCCCACCCGCCGCACAGGGGTGGGGGCCGGGGGGGGACAGTAGGCCCCCCCCTTATCGATAATTTTAGGGCCCCCACCCACCGCTCAGGGGTGGGGGCCGGGGGGGGACAATAGGTCCCCCCCTTATTGATAATTTTAGGGCCCCCACCCGCCGCACAGGGGTGGGGGCCGGGGGGGACAGTAGGTCCCCCCCTTATCGATAATTTTAGGGCCCCCACCCACCGCTCAGGGGTGGGGGCCGGGGGGGACAATAGGTCCCCCCCTTATTGATAATTTTAGGGCCCCCACCCGCCGCACAGGGGTGGAGGCCGGGGGGGGGGGGGACAGTAGGTCCCCCCCCCTTTATTGATAATTTTAGGGCCCCCACCCGCCGCACAGCGGTGGGGGCCGGGGGGGGGAAGGAGAGTAGGTCTCCCCCCCCCCCTTCAACCACTATTGTGGACAGTAAGCGTCCCTGTGGGTTCGGGCTTCAGCTGTCAACTGAAGCTGAAGCTGTCAGCTGAAGCCACGCCCACAGCAGTGCTGACAGGCTATCAGCACACAAAGCGCGTTCACAGTGCTTTGTGTGCTGATAGCCCGTCTGATGCATTCACCCAGAATGCATCGGACGAGAGGCCTTTTTAGGGCCTCTGAACTCGGAAGTCCCTCTGGTGGCCGTCTGATTGACTGCAACAAGAGGTGTTCCAAGCTTCCAATGTAAACACTGCATTTTCTCAGAAAATACAGTGCTTACAAGAAAAAGGCTCCGGGTAGCTGTAGCACTCACCTGAACAACCTCATTAAGCTGAAGTTGTTCAGGTGACTATAGTGTCCCTTTAAACATTTTAACAGGTCACGTTACATTTTAACATAGGACCCCCTATTTGATAGCAGCTTCACAAGTCTTGCATCCATTGAACTTGTGAGTTTTTGGACAGTTTCTGCTTGAATTTGTTTGCAAGATGTCAGAATAGCCTCCCAGAGCTGCTGTTTGGATGTAAACTGCCTCCCACCCTCATAGATCTTTTGCTTGAGGATGCTCTAAAGGTTCTCAATAGGATTAAAGTCAGGGGAGGATGGAGGCCACACCATGACTTTCTCTTCTTTTATCCCCATAGCAGCCATTGATGCAGAGGTATTCTTTGCAGCATGAGATGGTGCATTGTCATGCATGAAGATGATTTTATTATGCAAAGCATAGTTCTTCCTTCTGTACCAGGGAAGAAAGTGGTCAGTCAGAAACATCACGTACTTTGCAGAGGTCATCTTTACACCTTCGGGGACCCTAAAGGGGCCGACCAGCTCTCTTCCCATGATTGCGGCCCAAAACATGACTCCACCACTGCCTTGCTGACGTCGCAGCCTTGTTGGAACAGGGTGGCTGTCCACCAACCATCCACTACTTCATCCATCTGGACCATCCAAGGTTGCACGGCACTCATCAGTGAACAGGACTGTTTCAAAATTAGTCTTCATGTATTTTTCTGCTCAATGCAGCCGTTTCTGCTTGTGAGCATTGGTTAGTGGTGGCCGAATGGAAGGTTTATGCACAGTTGCAAGACTCTGGAGGACTGTACACCTTGATGTCCGTGGGACTCCAGCGGCACCAGCAGCTTCAAATATCTGTTTGCTGCTATGTAATGGTATTTTAGCAGCTGCCTCAATGTGCCTTTATCTGCACAAACCCGTCTGTGCTCTGAATCAGCCACAAATCTCTTAATAGTGCAATGATCACGCTTAAGTTTTCATGAAATATCTAATGTTTTCAAACCTCGTCCAAGGCATTGAACTATTTCACTATTTTCGGCAGCAGAGAGATCCTTTTTCTTCCCCATATTGCATGAAAATGGTGCTCTGCTTAACCCCTTAAGGACCGGCCTGTTTTTGCGATGTTTGTACGTTAAGGACCAGAGCAGTTTTAACACTTTTGTGGTGTTTGTGTTTAGCTGTAATTTTCCGCTCTCTCATTTACGGTTCCCATACAAGTTATATATTGTTTTTTTCACGACAAGAAGGGCTTTCTTTACATACCAGTATTTATATTATGTCATATATTGTATTTAGAAAAAAATAATAAAATATGGTAAAAAAATTAAAAAAAAAAACATGTTTTTGGACTTTTACTTGAAAAATCTTTTACTTATCTACAAAAGCTAATGAAAAAAACTGCTAAATAGATTCAAAATTTTGTCCCGAGTTTAAAAACACCCAGTGTTTACATGCTTTATTGCTTTTTTTTGCAAGTTATAGGCCTATAAATACAAGTAGGAAATTGCTGTTTCAATATATATATATATTTTAAATGTATCAATAGTGACATTGTTACACCGTTATCTGTCATAAATCCCCGAAACACACCTAACATGTACATATTTTTTAAAGTATACAACCCAGGGTATTCAAAATGGGGTATGTCCAGTCTTTTTTAGTAGCCACCTAGTCACAAACACTGGCCAAAGTTAGCATTTATATTTGTTTGTGTGTTAAAAATGCAAAAACCGCTAACTTTGGCCGGTGTTTGTGACTAAGTGGCTACTAAAAAAGGCTGAACATACCCCATTTGCAATACCTAGGGTTGTCTTCTTTTGCAAATGGTATGCCATCATGGGGTATCATACGCTCTCAAAGGCAACCTAACCAATCTGACAAATTTCAATAAAAAAAAAAAAGTAAAATCAAGCCTTATATTTGACCCTGTAACTTTCACAAACACTATAAAACCTCTACATGTGGGGTACTGTTATACTCAGGAGACTTCGCTGAACACAAATATTAGTGTATCAGAACAGTAAAATATATCACAGCAATAATATCCTCAGTGAAAGAGCTGTTTGTGTGTGAAAAATGCAAAAAACTTCACTTTCACTGACAATATCATCGCTGTGATATGTTTTACTGTTTTGAAACACTAATATTTGTGTTCAGCGAAGTCTCCCGAGTAAAACAGTACCCACATGTACAGGATTTAGGGTGTCATAGAAAGTTACAGGGTTAAACACAGTGCTAGCAAATTAAATTATCTGGACTTTTGGCCTGGGTTGGCAGGCAGGTCCCTCAAATTGCAATCATTAAAATTACTTAATTAGGTAAAAATATTACATAAATATGCACGTAGAATTTTAATATATATGCATATTTATGTATTTGACGTCTACGTGTATATTTATGAAATTATTTATGTAATTATGTATGTGGACATATGTATATTTTGTATTATTTTTATTTATTTATTTATACATAGATATATATATCATTACATTCTAAGTGTATTTTGATATAAATATATATATATCAATATCAAAATACTGTTAGAATAAAATTGAATATATATATATAATTTTTTTTATTTATTAAAAATTATTTTTATTTTTTGTTATTTATTTTTATTAACATATTATTTGTATTTTATAATAATATATATATACCATATATATAGTTATTATATATATTGTATATATTCGTGTGTAATTTAAATATAAGTGTATTTTTATATTAATATACGTATATATAAATATAAAAATACACTTAGTGTGACATTATATATATTATATATATACATATATTATATATAGGTATATATAGATATAATACATGTATATATATCATATATATATACACATATTATTATTATTTTTTACACTGATTTCTTTTTTTTTTTACACTTTATTTTATGATTTTTTACTTGCAGGGAGACTGCCTGTCAGCACAGACAGTCCCCCTGCAGGCAGATACACAGACCCCTATTGCGGTCATGTGATCGAGTGATCACATGGCCGTGTTGTCCTGATCTGCCGAGGGGGGACTGCCCGGGCAGACAGGCAGTCCCCCTGGACCGGGAGGAGAGCTGATCGCCGCCGTGGGACCGACGGCGATCAGGTAAGTTGCCCAAAACCGTTATGACGGTTCAGGACCGTCAGCGGTCCAAACGCACGTTTTACCGCTGACGGTCCTGAACCGTCAGCGGTCCTTAAGGGGTTAACACCCTCCTTTAGCAGTTTTTCACAAATTGGGCTCACCTGGCAATCTAATTATCACAGGTGTTCGAGATTGTTTTCAGTGATCAAAAGAGCCCTGAGACACAATGCCATCCACGAGTTAAACTGAAAAATAAAATATTTAATCTTTGTGATACTTAAATAGAATTTGCATAATAATTTGGGACAGGGTGTATATGCGAATAGCACCTGGTGACCCCTTTCAAAGCATTGAGCGTTGAGACCCACACCTCAGGCGTCAGCTCTATGCCAAGCACCCTTGACCATTGTTTAGCAAATGGGAATTCTGTATCTGGTTGCCTCGTCATCAGGGCTCGATAACAGTATTAGAGGGCTTTGGGTTTCATAGGTCTGATCTTGGCGGATAGTGTTTGACTCATCAGATGCCCCCAGGCTCGGGTCAGTGTCCATTAGGACAAGAGACAAAGTTATACTTTTTAGCTGAAGGTAATGAAAAACATACAAGTAAAGTAAGTTGTATTTGCTTTGTAATTCTGGGGAGGGGGTAATGCGACCTTGGGTGCAGATGTCGTCTATAAATTGTATACCTTTTTGAAGCCATGAGTGAAACGTAAACCACAGGGACATCCCTGACAGGGCTGTGATTGGAGCTTTTAACTGGAATTTATTGTTATCGCCTGTTCTGGCCCGGAAATGGTCCCATTGGAGTATGGAAAGTCTTGAGGTTGGGTATAGTGGTGTATTCTTACGCCTAAGGTGTTTGGGTGTCCACATGATATCTATTAGTGAGGTACCCGAAATCTAGGAGTTTTCCATGTCAACCCATTGTAGTGTGCATCCTAATTGCCGATTCTAACAAATAGGCCTTAAGATATACAGTTATGTTAGGAAGCCCTACTCCACCTTTAGAGGAGTGTGTTTGCATTAGGGTGAGCGATACTCGGGATCTGAGGGAGTCCTACACGAATTGGTTGATGACCGATTGGTTACGTTTGCGGAGGGAGGCTGGAAGATTCATGGGTAACATGCGGAACATGTACAGTAATTTTGTCAGTATAACCATTTTGGTAGTACTGACTCTACCCAGCCAAGACAACTTGACTTTTTCTATTTTCCAATAGCAGAGGCACACATTTGCGGTAAAGTTTGGTAGTTCAGTTTGAAGGTGCCCTGTAGCAAAGGATCTAGCTTGACCCTTCGATATGTGATACTAGTTTTCCTCCAATCAAAAGAGTACTGCTGTGTGAGGTGTTGTACTGTTTGTGTCGGCATGCCGACTGGTAGGGCTTGTGTTTTGGCTTGATTGAACTAATAATACGAGACAGTGCCATAGTCGTTCAGGAGTTGAAGAAGGGCTGGGATTGAGGCAGTGGGGTTATTCAAGGTCAGTAGTATGTCGTCAGCGAACATTGACAGACTAAAGACTTCTCTTCCCAAGCGTACCCCCTGTATATCAGGTTGTTGTCTGATTTTATGTGCTAGTGGCTCTAAGCTTAGGATGAACAGTAGGGGGGATCCATTAGTGATGTGGAAACGGTCGGACAGAAATCCTGCATTAGAGACCCGTGCTTTGGATAGATTAGAGACAGCTAGGATGCCTACTACGAAGGCAGGAGGGAAGCAAAATTTAAGAGAACGTTTTCCATATACTTCCAGATCAGTCGGTCGAATGCCTTCTCCGCGTCTAACGCCAAAAGAAGACCTACGCCTCTGAAGGACTGCATGTGGGAGATGATATTAAGAATTTTGCAGGTATTGTCCGACCCTTGTCTGCCCCTCACGAAGCCGGATTAATCCGCATGAATTATGTGTGTTATTATGCCAGCCAACCCGTCTGCCAGATTTTGGCGTACAGTTTGACATCAGCGTTCAAAAGGGGATGGGTCAGAAGTTTTGGCATGTGGGGGCACCTTGTTCCTGGTTTTGGCAGGGTAACATGTCGCTTAGGAGAGCGCCTTTACTATAGCATTCATTAAAAAGTGTCACCATGTGTGGTATGAGTAGGTCTGTGAATTTACGATAGTAAACATTGGAGTAGCCGTCTGGATCTGGGAGGCATTTTATGGCCTCTGCAATTTCTGCCATAGGTTGGTAATGTTTGTATCAGTTGCTTTATTGAGGAGGAAATAATACTCAAGTGCTTTCCTTATTGAGGCAACAGTATCAGTGTTATGTAGAAGTGTCTCATTGAGTCTCCACGATCCTGTTCCCTGGGTAGGAAATTTTTCTTTTAGGGAAAGGAGAATGAGGAATCTCTGTTGGGTGGAATATTCGCCATGCGTCCACATTGCAGAAGTTTGTGTCTCAGTTTAATTGAGAAGGCTTCCATTTTCTTGCTGGTGGCCAGGGATAATGAGCGGGTAGCTGAGGTGTCTAGGGCGTGGTCTAGGAGGAAATTCGTGTCGCCACCTATTACTACATCACCGAACTTCTGTAGGGTTGCCAAGGCTAGGATCTTGTCTAAGAAAACGTGTTGATTGTCACGTGGGCCATAAATGTTTATGAAAGTGTATGGTTAATGATTAATGTAGCATTGCAATACCAGATATCTACCCTCCTTATCCCGTGTCTTCTTAACCAGGGAGAAGGAAACACAACTGCTTACTAGTACTGACATCCCTCTTTTTTTGGTCTAAAACAGCAATGAAAGTCATACGGATAAAATTTTAAGTTGAGTCTCGGCCTCTTGCCCCATTTAAAGTGTGTTTCTTGACAGGAGAGCACGTGGGCATTAAATGTTTCCGCGTCAGCCAAGGTTAATCAGGGTTTGTGGGGTGAATTCAAGCCCTTAACATTTAGGGAAACAATGTTTAGTGCCATATAAGGATATCATATTATTCCTTATATGCTGGTAAGGGGTAAGGCCGCGGGACCAAGTATGTCCCTGAGTGGGTTCGCTACCTACTAAAGGGTATTGAAGGTGCCTGTAAGATAAGGCGTAATGCGGTAAATGTTATACATTTTAATTTGTGGTTTGGAGAAGGTTGAAAGCTTTTCATTCTAGTGCTCCTAGAGTTGCACCTGTGATGCCCGGTGTGTGCTTGATTGCACCTGTTCTCATGAGGTGTTTTCGTTTGATCAGGCTGTTGGGGGTCTGTGCAGCTAGCTGTCTGTCGACTAATTCCACACACCTTTCCACACATTCCATTCCAGAAAGCAGACCATTTTAAAAGTTCTTTGTGCCTCAACAAGGGGAGTACATATTTTAATGCAATATTCTCGAATACTGAGTGGTAACAACCATGTTGTGTATAAGTTACCGTGTCACTTGTGTGGTGAGACACGTTGTTCTCAGGCTCATTAGGTTGATAGGTTGACTCAGTAGAAGGATGGGGAGGGGGGGTGGAAAGAAACTTAAAGAGAAAACCATAACTATGTACAACTATCCATCAAGACGGTTTAAGCATGGCTCTTGTGAGCCTGTGGAGGATGTTACCTCCCGTGAGAGATAATTATGCCCCATATAGTGAAGCAAAGACTAGGGGTCCTTAGTGGTCGTTAACATGTACCTTGCGGCGGTTTCCCTTCCAGGGGTAAAGTTAAGACGACAGCACAATTTGGTTAGGCCTTAACGACTATAAAAATTGATTAAGAGGAAAAAGATTAATATTGCGAGGGACATATTAAACATTAATAACCTGCCATAAAATAATTGCTCAAGTGTACAGGTAATAAACGGTATATCCTATCTGCAGGAGACAATCAGAATCTAGATCAAGGGAGAGTTCTTCCCGAGTGGATCAGTGGATTTGTCACTCCACTGCCGCTGCCTTGTGCCAGTCCTTGGTAATTCTCGAGGGCGAAAGGTGGGATCTCCCTGGAGCTGCATGTTGTGTTGATATCTCTATCGGTATCTTCCACTCTTTGAGCAGCCTTTCTCCTTCTTTTAGTATGGTAACATGCCTCGTTGTGCCATTGTGTGATATTATGAGGCGCACTGGGAACCCCCATTTGTACTTCCGGTTTTCCATGTGCAGTGCTTGCGTGATCGGTGCCAGGAGTTTTCTTTTCAGGAATGTTGAAGCTGACAGGTCTGTGAAGAGTTTTACTGCCGCATATTTGCCCTCCAGATCCGGTGTGCATCTGGCGGCCTGCATTATTTTCTCCTTAGCTGTGAAGTGGTGTAGCTTGGTAATTACTTCCTTCGGTAAGGCTTGCAGTAGGTTTTGTGGCCGTGGCAGGCGATGTATTCTGTCCAGGAGTAGGTCTCTGGGTAAAAGGTCTGGTACCAGTGACTTGAAGAGCTCCATAGTGAAGCTAAGACAAGGGGGCCTTAGTGGTCGTTCACATGTACCTTGCGCTTAAGAAGTTAAGACGACATCAAAATGGCTAGGTCTTGGGGCAATATATCTTCCGATATGCTCCTCAGGCGGACGTTGCTTCACCTATCGCGATCTTCATGATCTGCCACTTTGTTGTCGAGCTTATCCAGCCTTGTTTGGAGCTGTGTATATGAGGAAGCAAAGTTATTGTGGGCCTCAATTATCTCCTCCGTTTTATCCTCTAGTTGGTTGGTCCTTTCAGCTATAGCTTGGATGTCAGATCTCACATCCCTGGCCAGCTTGGCAAATTCTGCCTGCATGGAGGACTGTAAGTCGAGCAGCATCTTCTGTACTGAGGAGTCTGTCGCTGGAGTTTGTGTGTATAGATATACACGTGCCGTCACTGCGGTCTGAGCAGGATGCAGGCGATCTTAGGCCGTCTGCGCCATTTTGGGATGACAGGGCCGAGATCTGTAATGTGGGTTTCTGCTTCGTTTTTTGTTGTTGTTTTTTTTAAGATTTCTGTGCCATGGTGTGCAGGGACCCTTGCTGCCCTGGAATTTTGTCGTTTGAATTTTGTCGTTTGCGGCGGACCTTCTCGCTGTGTTAAAGGATCACTATAGGGTCAGGAACACAAACATGTATTCCTGACCCTATAGTGTTAAAACCACCATCTAGCCCCCCTGGGCCCCTCATGCCTCCCTAAATATAGCTAAATATTACTGTATTCAAGCCTGAAGCTGTAGATCTGCATGCTGTTTGCCTCAGAAAAACAAGCTTTCTACTGACATCATCAGAAGTGGTAGCCTAATCCAATCACAATGCTTCCCCATAGGATTGGCTGAGACTGACAAGTAGGCAGATCAGGGGCAGAGCCAGCATGATTCAAACACAGCCCTGGCCAATCAGCATCTCCTCATAGAGATGAATTGAATCAATGAATCTCTATGAGGAAAGTTCAGTGTCTGCATGCAGAGGGAGGAGATCATGAATGTTTGGATGCATTTTAGGCAGCCATGACCCAGGAAGGATCTCTAACAGCTATCTGAGGAGTGGCCAGTGAAGTTATTACGAGGCTGTAATGTAAACACTGCATTTTCTCTGAAAAGACAGTGTTTACAGCAAAAAGCCTGAAGGTAATGATTCTACTCACCAGAACAAATTCAATAAGCTGTAGTTCTTCTGGTGACTATAGTGTCCCTTTAAGGTCTCTCACGAGGATCAAGCAGCTCACACGTCAATCTTGGTGAATTGCTAAGCCATACCCCTATACATTCAACTTTTACGGATATATAGAAAGAAAATTAAGGAGGAGGTGGGAAGGGTGAAGCCAATTTGTTAAAGAAATAAATAAATAATAATCTAACCCACTGCTACTACTGAAAATGCTAATGGTTATCTATTTATATCTCAATCTATGTACTTTAGAGCAATAACGTAAAGACAATAATGAATTAATAACTCACCATCCTCATATGCTGCAACAGCCAAGCATGCATTTATCTGAACAAAAGAAACTTGAAGGTTAGACCCAACATCAGTAATAACTCTGGTGGTTTTCAGAGATGATGTTGCATGGTCTGAAGCACGGGTGTCCCAAAGACGGACGTCTCCTGAAGTATACCTGGAAAAATAGATTTCACGATTACAAGAACAGCAATTCCAGACATTAATTTGCATGACTGAACCAATTTAATTGTAGCATACAATCTAAAAGTGCATCATGTTAATAGTATATTTACAGCACATCAACATCTTAATACCCCCCATATACAACAGGATTTGCTACATTTTCCTTGACATCTTTAGAAAACAAGAATTGGACCGCGCAATGCTTTGAAACAGACTAGTCATACACATCTCATAAATTGAACTGTTATGACTTGGTCTACTGCACATGGATGCAAAGCTTCACTGCGATCCCATGTAAAACCTATAAAGAAAACTTTTTGAACTGCTATAGTTTTATAGCTATACTTTATTTATTCATTAACAAAGGGGTTTTATGTTTTGCATATCACGCACCTGAAGCACCTCTTTAAGAATGCAATACTTTAAAGCAATCAATCAAGGAAATAGCAGTTATGGTGCTAGACAGTTTTGATGTGATCCAGACATTTCATGCAGTAGTTTTGTGCTTAAATGATCACTATAGGGTCAGGAAGACAAATATGTATTCCTGACCCTATAGTGTTAAAACCACCATCTAGCCCCCCTGGGCCCCTCATGCCTCCCTAAATATAGCAACATCTTACTGTATTCAAGCCTGAAGCTGTAGATCTGCATGTTGTTTGCCTCAGAAAAAACAAGCTGTCTGCTGACATCATCAGAAGTGGTAGCCTAATCCAATCACAACGCTTCCCCATAGGATTGGCTGAGACTGACAAAGAGGCGGATCAGGGGCAGAGCCAGCATGATTCAAACACAGCCCTGGCCAATCAGCATCTCCTCATAGAGATGAATTGAATCAATGAATCTCTATAAGGAAAGTTCAGTGTCTGCATGCAGAGCAAGGACCCAGGAAGGATCTCTAACAGACATCTAAGGAGTGGCCAGTGAAGTTATCACTAGGCTGTAATGTAAACACTGCATTTTTTCTGAAAATACAGTGTTTACAGCAAAAGCCTGAAGGTTAGGATTCTACTCACCAGAACAAATTCAATAAACTGTAGTTGTTCTGGTGACTAGAGTGTCCCTTTAAGGCATTTATAAAAAATATTTCACATATTTCTAAGGAATTAACAAATCATAATTTGAGTTAGAAACCCAATTTATATATCATTCAACTTAGAATATTATTATTTTATTTTTAAACATGTAGATTTGATTGCCAGGTTATTGCATGATTTGACACAAGTTATGTATTTATTTACAACTGATCGCTGTAAGCCAATCAGTGTCATTCTGCAATTCCTGTAAAAGAGATCCATAAGCCAGATGCTACTGTAGATCAGCGCTGGAGGCAAACATAAACCGTTCAAAAACGGTTTAACCCCTTAATGTAAGAGTGTGTCATTTAGATGAAATTATTATGGTGACCGGAGTGTCCTTTTAGGTATGTGTTTCTTCCTGCTAATTGTCCATAGTGTGCCTAAGGTAAGAGGGGTATTACCCTCACCTCATTGATGAGGCCTACAAAGGCTGTAATAATCACACGGCTTTCCCTGTCTGCTTTATAAGGAGACTGCCATCATTTTGGATCTGACCTGCTCTAGGGCAAAGTCAGTCTGATTTGAAAATAGTTTATGATCCCTTTATAATGGCACAAGTTGAGCTAAAACTAGTTTGAGAACTGAGCAGGGCCCCACCAACAGGCAAACTATTGAATTGTTGTCCTTTCTTAGTATTCTCCATTTTGGCTTGTTCTTCGAAATACAGCATCAGAATGAAACATTCCCCACATTGGCAGCAAAGGGAACTATATCACAAACAGGGCTATTAAACAGGGCTAAATGTATTTTTACATTGTGAGTAGGCACACATATATACATTTGTATTGCATTTAAAAGGATAATCCAAACATTGTATATGTAACTCATTATATAAAATAAAATAAGATACTAATTTTTTAAGTTTCTGTCTTAGCTGTTGGAGTCTATACTAAGATGGACAAGGTAAACTCCCTGAACTATGTTGGAGATGACCCCATCCACACGTCCGACATCATCTGACGTTTCTGTGCCTCTACTTTAAATTCTCTCCAGATTTTTGTATATAGCAATACGTGACCACTACTCGCCATGCAATTAACAATTACCAGAGAAGTGGACTATCCAACCTCAATGAGGTGTTTTGCATTCCTTGCACTATACTATATTTTGGCACTAGGAGCCAAGAAAACAATACATGTTTCAAATTCGGATACCTATATAGCACAAGGAAAGTGAGCATTGGTGAGATGAGCTCTGTTTGCAAAATATTTACACATAGAGAAGAATATATCTGGGTTTTGTGCCCATTTGAAGACCAAGTAGCAAGCTTAGAGCAATATCTCATTACAGCTAATAAAGTTGTTATGCACATTAACCACACATGCTAAATTTGTTCAATATCACCACACAGAGATAGCAGAACAAAGATGGTAGCACCAACGATAAAATACAGCTTGTTATCTGGGTCAGAAATTTATTACAGCACAATACTGGAACCTTAAACGTAGGTAATTTCCCAGTAATATTTTTCTAGCAAGCCTCATTAAGAGAGCAGAGACAGTCCTGTTGTGTGTTTCTACATATATACCAGCTGAGAGCTGTGTGACAGCTGAGCAATGTGGTTCCATAATCTGTCTTGTATGTTTTTGGAACAAGGAGGTCACTCTGGCATTGTCTCCAACACGTCCAAAACAGTGTTCAAGCCTAACCAACAAAAAAGAAGGCTAAAGAACTGGTAAAACATTTTTTACAAAAAAATAAGACTTCCATGATTTGCACATGGTGTTTCCAAGGGGAGGAACTGTGGGTGCAGGAGCTAAATACTGTCCCTAATGAAATGGCTTTGAAAAAGCAGAGAACACATGCCCAGGACAGAGAATATTGTGCCAGCTTGCAAGCCAGCCTGGCTAACAACATAGGCAGACATCATCAAGTACAAAGAGGTCCAGTGGTGGGAGAAAAATAGCCGCAATCTCCCTCCAGGGCCCCAGATGTCTTCATCGAAATCTCATGCCAACCACAATCAAATGATCGAGAAGTGGTGCTGACAGGCTGTCTAATTGTCAGCCATTGGGCACTCAATCTTGGCGTCAAAATGTATCCATTTTAGTTTTTATCACAGAAAATAACAAAGGTACAGTATGGAAATATAGACTTAATTTAATATGAATTATTGTTCCACAATAAAAATCACTTTTACAATATGATTTATGCAGTCCTTGAAGAGATTGTGATACAGTTTAACCTATAGGCCCTAAAGGTTAAAAATATGCCACTTTTTACAATACATAAAAACAACAACATTAATTTCCAAAATTGTATACAGAAGACCACAAAAGACCATGACAAATCAACTCTTTAGGATTTACTAAAACACGAGAAAGTAAAATGATAAATGTGCATTTCACAAACTTCTTTCTTAAGCTAGATAAAGCAGGCTTTAATTGTGCACTAGGTTACTTGGTTGACAGTGTTTTTTTCACGAAATACTGTTTATCACCATGCTTGGGAACTTAATTATAAACCTGCAGAGGAAGGAAGAACAAAGTCTAGGGAAAAAGTATTTGACTGCCCACAAAAAAAAAATACTACTAAAATGAGTAATTGTTCAAAACAAGGATGAGTGTAGCGTTCATGGTACTTTATGTACCTTCCCTGAACTAAACAGTCCAACTTTGGGTGGCAATGATAACCAGCCTCCAGTGTGCCTATCTTTGCCATCAACATTTAATAAGGCACTGTCCTGTGTGGGCATTTTATTTAGGTTTTATAATATAAGGCGACATGTCCACTTTTATGTAGGTGGCCGACTGAGCAGCAATAACTTACCTAAAGCTCTCCATCCTCGCTGCTGCCATTCTTCTTCAATTAATCTATTGTGTATCATACAATAAACAATATACATCATACAATGATGTTCTGATTAGGTAGTTTCAACCACCTTCTGTGGAAACTCTGACTATTGTCAAAGACTGGGAACGGCATGAGACAAATTCGTTTTTATTTTGTCTTGGGTATATCTTCTGTATATTTCAAAGAAATTTCAACACAGTCAAAAAACATCTTTTCATAAAGATTCTATCTCGGACCAGTCACATCAAGGAAAAACTGCCTGTGACTGTAGAATACTTTAACTTTAGTAATGAAACTGGCAGCCTCCACCCGTTCCATACACAGAGCTGCTAAGCCCTATATACAAGGGGCTATACACAATCACATAGTATAGTAGTAAAGGAAAGATGGATTTACCATGGGTGTAATGTGGCAGGGAGTGCATAGCACAACCACCTCCTGCCTGAGCTGGCGCCTTGCTCTCTATGAGCAGCATTGATTGAATAACAGTCTGGTTTGGTTATTCAGCAGAAACTCCTCTTGTGGCTGCCAGAAAGACAGCCACTAGAGATCTGCTAAACCCTGCATTCAAAACATTGCTGTATCTACTAAAAGGCACTGTTTTTTGATTGCAGTGTTAAAATTAAAGGGCCACTGCACCCAGATCACTTCATTAAGATGAAGTGGTCTGAGAGCCTTTAATGGGCATTTAACTTCTTGAAATTAAGTCAAATAGTATAGCAATTTAAATCCTGGTAAATAATACTACTAGAAGATAGCACAGAAGTTTGTATTATACTACTAGAATATACATAAAATAAAGAGAAAAGTGTTATCACAATTAGGGAGGCTACACGGTTAAAATGTTAAACTTTAGTACTAATTGTCACAAAAGGAACAAAGTGAGAACAAAAAGTTGTGGATACTATGTTGCAGTCTGCAGATAGCTAAGAGATAGCTACAAGATAAGTGTTCAAGCTATGCTTTATTTGCTACATGCCAACAGAAACATTACTGTACTTAGTATCAATAATATTGATATCTGCACAAGGAGGATAAAAAATAGATAGCCTAAGAGAGAAAGGGTGTGAACTAATGTATAATTAGGTATGAAGGTAAGAGTGAATATTATCTTATCACTCTAAGCCAGCCACCAAACAAAATCACACAATGTTATGAATATATCACAGAAGGAAGATCCCCTTCCCAACAAGAGCAAAAGGAGAAATGTCAGGAAATCTATCTCCTAATAAGGAACAATAAAAGAAGCCTCCCTCATCACAGTATAAAGATCTCCTGAAAATCAGACAGCTTAAAGGTGCCAATATTAGTCAATCAAGAGTCTAGGTCGTATTGCCTAAGGTGCCTCACAACAGTGATGCAACCTACACACACACACACACCGTAGGCGATCAATCTCCCACTATACACAACTCACTAAACTGGCATCTTCACTGTGAAAAGACCTCTTGCCCCTGACAAAGATGCTATGTAGCAACGAAACACGTGTCAGGAATGCTTTTGTTTATTCATGATCATTTATCATCCTATTGAACGTCTGGCTTTCATGATGTGGATGCCAGTTTGATCGTATTTAGTGGTTGTAGGAGACTATAGTATTACTTTTATGAAATATTTGCTCACACTTTCTGGATTTGTAATTTTTAAACATCTTCTTCAGAATGGAAGGCTCAACCCCAGCCTGGAGGATTCGCTGAAAATAATTATTGTTAATGTTGCCAAATAAGTAAAGCTTTACCAGAGACAAACAAAACAAAAAGTCAAACTTTAACTTTTGTTTTCAGGACTGACAGCCTAAACGTATGCAATATTTGAATCCAACCACTTAATGTTTGTGATGTACAGAAAGTGCAAGAATATGAAATTATGTCGGATTGTTTCCCACTGTAAAGAGAGGAGAAGACAATCCATCCCACAAAACTTTGTGGAAAAATGTGTTAATTACAACCACCACTAGAGGGCATTGCTCTTAATATAAAAGTGAGACTGGCTAATAACCCTCTTCTCAATGATGCCTGGGCTGTGGGATTTACTGTATTGTTATTATAGTAACCTGATTCGTCCATAGGAATATGAACAAATGATGGCAACTAATGCCAAATACAGAAAAGTGTAGCAGTTTATTAACATTCACACTCAATAATAGACAGCTCAGAGACACACATTTTTCTTCATCTGCATTTCAAATTTTAAATACAGCGCCTTCAAAAACTACATAAGCTCTGGTATCAGGAGAAATCAAAGCCAGGGAAGCCGTGTGAGAACACTGCCAGTGACACAAAGGTCCACATCACGCCAGAGTCTCCAAAGGAAAAGTTACTTTTCCATTTTTAATTAAAATATTTATTTTTTTGTTTTAATTTCAAAGAATATTCTTTCATTTTTACCTCCTCCTCTGTTTTTTACATCAAAAAGTAAGACATTAATTAAGGTTACTTTAATACTGAGATTTATTTGTATATATTGCTTTTGCTGCAATATGTAAAGTCTCAGAAATGAGAACCTTAAAATTTGCAGAACATTTTAGACATTTCCTTTAGGGATAGACTTGTTTGTTTGTTTGTTTTTTCATTTTCGTGGGAAGTGTAGTCCACAACATCTCAAAAGACAGATTTTGCCTATTCTTGATTTAAACAGAGTCATGTTAAATCCTAAAGAATTGACAATAATTAAGTTTTACACGGTTTATCCTAGGCATACATTCACAGTAATTTGAGCCTTTTTTTTTTTTTTGTAATACTACAATATGCCTGAAAATGCCCACAATGCCAAGGTAACCTTTCACATTCATATCTGGTTCTCAATATTTACTACCATCCCTTTGTGAGTTGAGGTAACTCGATTCTCACATTACCAAGCAATTAAAAGCTCTTTTGAAAGCGATAGCTGCAGGGTCGCATGGGCTGACACTATGGGTTTCTCTATAGATATCATGTAGTCTTCTTCGCCCAGCCCCTCCTATGCGAGGGGGTGAGGTTGCCGATACAAGAGGCACACTTACTGTAACTGGACCCCCACTCTTTGTTTAGTAATATGATCTTTATATGGTGATGTCATGTGTTTGGAAGAAAGAAGCCATGCAGACAGATGGAAGGGCAGAAGTACCCAGTACAGGAAGTTCAAACAATTAGCTACTTGGACAATACCACACTTAGAACAACTTTCAAAATATAGAAGTGTTCACTTCACTAGAATTCAATTTCGTTTTAGTAGTATAGAAACCAGTTTTACTACAGAAAATGATACAGTAGAGACACAGTTACAAAAGCCCTTTTAGAATAGTCTGCTTTCTACAGAGCTGCAAGCAAATGTTTAGCTGCAGTTACATCATCATCTAACATTTTGGCTCATATGCTATTGATATAAGAATGTAAGTAAAACACACATCTGTGCTCGCTTCCAAAATGTGCATCTCTACTATGAACTATGCTGGTGGCAATGCAGATATTCCTCAGGAAAGTCAGGCACAAACATAAATTCATCCACACGTGTTACAAGTGTACAGAACTCTCTTATTAAACGTGCACTCATAAAATACATCAGTTTAATCATTTCTTAAAACTATCGAAGAAAGCAACTGGCAGTACCGATAACTATAGAATATGCAACCCACTATATACTAGGATACAAAAAAGTTAATATTTTTTTAAGAAAGGTATCTCAAATAACAGCAACATAAAAATATTAATCACTGTCAAGACATTACTAGGATGCAAACACTGCAGTGGTAATCTTCATCTCCCTACTTCCACGTGTATAAGCAGAATCTAAAAAGAAAACATAAGTGTAATGCTGTCCCAAAGTGAACTCAGCATAAGTACGAGATCATATACTTCAAGAAAGAAAGCCCTGTGGCTTTAAGAGGCTCCTCAGGGAGCTGTAACTGTAGAAAGGCCAGTGTATACAACATCGATTGGAAGTGAGGTAACCGCAGCCAACTGTGTCTCAAATGAAAAGGGATTGCAGGTCTGACCCAGAAAACAAGCTTCGTAACCGCCTGATGAATCTTTAATAACCAACACAAGATTCTCCATCACTCAGCCACTCCGTACAAACACACTGGTATTATATTCATACAGTGCATATATTGAAAGCAATCTCAGGAGGAGAAGCTGTCAGAAGTGGTCATTGAAAGATGGTTTCAATTGCGCTAAATCAACAGGAGGAAAAAAAGTGCAACACTGTAGAGGTTTAATAATCCTCCATAAAACCCATTTTAAAAAATATGTGAAATGAGTGCAGCAGTGGTTTAAGATTTTTTTTTTTTTAAATTTAGTGCATTAGCATTACTTGATCTTAGATGTTTGCCAATAATAAACATTTGCACGTTAGCACCATAAAACATGCATATTTTTCACAGATGATGTAGTACAAATCAAATAGTGTAGGATGAAGATAATCATTAAAGTCTAGTTTTGGTTTCAGTTTTCCTTACCCAGCTAGCACAACTCCATCTGAAGAGTGAATATCACACAGGACTTTCCCCAGTTCATAGTGAAGCTGGCCCACAGCACCGATGCGGTTCTGAAGTAGACCAGAAGAAATATCAAACTCAATAAGAATTTTTCAACAAACAATTTCAATGAGAACTCTAAAGTACACACAAAAAAAAAAAAAAAAAAACACCAACTGAACATTGAACAGAAATAGAAAATTCAAAAAATGGTAAATTAAGTCATTATACTATGATGAAGGGACTTTTTTTTTTTTTTTTTTACTTACTACATAAAATGTAAGCAGTTTTTAGTAATACATTACAGAGATAATTTAAAATATGCACACATCATCTTCCAGGGATATCTACTGGCACCAGGCTGATATCTTAATCTATAATCTATACTTTGACTTCCATGGACCTAAAAGGGAGAATTACTGTTCATTCACGCACAATACATAGTTGCGCCTGGCAAAGCTGGTAAATGAAAATAAACAGGGAAATAGTTTAAATAAAATTAACAAATGCACAAGCAATTGTTGATTTTTAATTAGATTTTTGGTATGTTTGATTTGCTTGATGGAGAAGGGCCCTGAACGTCCTCTCCCTGTACGTCCAACTCGTCTTTGCAAATATTTGCCTGTTGGTCCACATTGTACAGCACTGTGGAATTTGTTGCTAAATAATACGAATTTAGAGAACTTCAGAAATGTAAAGGCGAAGTAACATGGTGGCTGATGCATTGTACAGCATGATAGGGGCTGCCATTAGTTTATCACCATCTGAGGAATATCTACTCATAGAACATGATCTGAATTAGGTAAATGTGTCAATGTAGCTTTGTTGTCACAGTAATCAGTTATTTTTTTTTATTTTTTTTTCTAAATTGCATTTGAAATTAATATTTGACATGCTTCTTTCAGCAATGAACAACCTGAAATTACATATTTAAATTTCTCTTAAGAGTATTGTCTTGTATAAAATGTAATTTTGCTACTATCCAAGATGTAAAAAAAGTTACTTATCACTTAAAACCTCTTCCTATCATGTGTTCCCTGGGAATGGCAATGGTAGAAGTTCAAGCGAACAGCATACACAAGCAACTTGAAATCACTTATCACAAATATGGGTGCTATGCCCACCATGTCATCCCCACAATACCACAATATCGGTGGATCCTATGCTAATTTGAAAAACGGGAGATAAACATGGTAACTGCAATACTAACTGCTTAAAGGGACACCATAGACACCCAGACCACTACATCTCAATGAAGTGGTCTGTGTGCAATGTCGCTCTTGTTTTAACCTTGTAATGTAAAACGTTGCCATTCTGAAGGAACGGCAATATTTGCATTGCAGGGTTTAAATGTACCAAGTAGCTGTCATACTGATAGCCACTAGAGGAGCTTCCGCAGAAATAGCCAAGTGAAACTGTGCTATTTCAATCAGATGGTTTCTTAGCCCATTTTAAACCATGGCGGGTACCTAAACAGTGACTAGGACACTATAGCATTAGGAATACACATTATAACAGATACACAAATATGCACAGATTCCAAATATATTTCCTTTTACAGGTGCAGAACAAAAGTGCTTTACATTTTAAATGGCAGATAATACAGCAGTGTGACTGCATGGACATGATCTATACATTAAAACATCTTCACTAAGCTAAAGCTATTTCGGTGCTTAAAGTGTCCGTTTAACTTATATTTCCCCCATATATTTATTTGTTACAAAGATCTATGTAGGCTAAACAAAGGACTGCGTGTTACCTCCAATGCTTTATATCCTCCAAGTTTTCGGTTTTGTTTTTGACGATGAATACATTGCAAATTAAGTGAATTTACATTTCATGTATCCATGTGTGTACTAGTCATTTAGAGCTGCCATTTCCTCTCTGTAGCACTTGGCAGTCTTACTTGTCAGGAGTTGTGCCATTGGTGTATTGTCATGCACATCATTACAACACAACTCGGTAGGAAGATTCCTGCGAGACATCTGTCATCAGTGGGATCTTCTCACACATGCCCAATATTTTCACACAGGCAGCTTTTGCCTATGGTTGTTGGCTGTCAATGGTCGATGACTGGCATTAATTGGAGGGCTTTGCATTGGAACTTCTGGTTAAACCTTTCAAGGCACTAGAAGTTTTTAAAAAAAATAATAGGAGTGTTTTTTTTGTTTTTTCTTTTAAACTAATTTATATTTAAAAAGTGTCAGGTAGCATGTCTGTTTCAAATATCCCTGAGGATAACGCCAACTCTGCAGAGCTGTATGTAGCTTGTTAACAAAGTCTCTCATTTGGAATGACTACGAAGTCGACAAAAGATCCGATCTTAAACTTAAAACATTTCAAAAGTGTTCTTTAGCTTCTTTCGCTAAAATCGGAGGGTGAAGGCATGATGTAATATTACTCAACATCACATTTACTAACAAGTTCCTAAGGGACAATTTATCCAACATAAAACAGACACAGTGCTTTAGGGAAGGAGAAATATGCAGTATTTGCCATTAATCGGATTAAAAGGTGATGAGGACACAGGCAAGAAACACCACTGATGTTTTACATGCAAATTGCCTCCGGCACAACAAAACAAAAATTATAATGAGCAAGCCACTCTAAAATGAATCCGTATCCTCCAGACTATACATGTTTACGAGCAGAACCTTCCTTTCCCATTATTCTAGGAGTGTTTAAACTTGTAATGTCACCAATTATCTGTCAGCAGTGTCTATACAGAGCGGCAGATTATAAGTTGGTGCTTTATAAGTAAACTAATTATTCCATGTTACACAATGAGAAAACAGAGTTTGGAAATCTTATAGAACTCATTAAAGGAACAGTTGCACACATATATATTTTATCATGTTATGCATACTTAAATAACTTCCACTCACTAGCAATTTTTGTCTATGCCCCTCCCCCACTGTTACCAATACTACTGCATGTTTTTATTATTCTAGAATAATATTAATAAAATAGAAACTGTGATATATGTGTATATATATATATATAAAAAAGAAAATTGCTCTTGCACTCACGCTAAAGTCCCTTAGTAACCGGGTGCTTGCATACCATGACTAGTAGTATCCATCCCATGAAAGCAGGTATCAGCATTCTCGTATATTTAAAAGTCCAAAATGTATTGTTATAAGGTTAAAAACGATCAACGTTTCAGTCCTACATAGAGGACTTTCATCAGTGGAGACCTCTATGTAGGACTGAAACTTTGATCGTTTTTAACCTTATAACAATACATTTTGGACTTTTAAATATACAAGAGTGCTGATACCTGCTTTCATGGATAGATAGAGATAGAGATATTATATATATATATATATATATATATAATTACAACATGTACATATACATACATACATACATACATACATACACACACACACACACACACACACACACACACACACACACACACACACAGATATAGTGGCACTCACCCTTTAAAGGAATATAAATGTGAAAAAATATGCCCTGGTGCAATCCCACTCTGGGTATAGATAGTGGAAGGAAAAGAGATGCACTCTATGGTCTTTGAAAAAAAATCACTGGTATTTAATATCCAATGCAATTACATAAATACGATCGACGTTTCGACCTCTTCAGATCTTCCATCTTGAGGAAGACCTGAAGAGGTTGAAACGTCGATCGTATTTATGTAATTGCATTGGATATTAAATACCAGTGATTTTTTTTCAAAGACCATAGAGTGCATATCTTTTCCTTCCAATATATATAATATATAATATATATATATATATATATATATATATATTACTGGAATAAGATTAATGTTTCCATAGTATTGCTGGTATAATGGGATTGAACGGCATGGATGGGAATGTAAAGACATATAGTCTTGTACAGCGCTACGGAATCTGATGGCGCTATATAAAAAAATAAAAAATAATAATAATATAGGTTACTCTGAAATGTTAACGTTAATTAGGGTTAACATGATATTCTAATAGCTTTAATATGTCAATACTTTTTGCATAGGTTATAAGGGAAGAAGGACCCCTAACCCCATTTACATTCTCTAAGTTTCATCTGCAAGCCCCCATAGTCACTCAACTAAGTAATATCTTGAGAGAGTCCTTTATAACATTTAAGTAAAAGTCAGAACCACATGTAAAGCTTTGTTCGTGAAAACAATGGGGTATATGGTAAACCCTCAGCTCTTCAGATAATGTACATAACAGTTTTACATGCAGAATTTCTGGTCTTGTGTCAACAAGCTCTGTTATCTACACATCATACATAACATTTCCCAAAATTCCTATTTAGGAGGAAAAGTCCCTATTTTTGGGCCCAATTCCCTCTGGCCCTCTTTTCTATCCCAATCTCCTTCTTTTCTATTAGCTTTATAGTGTTGGCATCTCTGAATGTTTAACCGAGCTCCACAGTAATAACACTCATAATAATACGTCTTTAAACTATAATAAATGTGTTTAGAAATCAGTTTCTAAAATGTTATTTGATTAAATTGCCATTAGTTACCAAAATTTCTCAGAACCACCCTACCCTTGGCCACATGTTTACTTGACCCCTAAAATGAAGGTGTCCCTTTTTGGCTACTTGAAATCTTCAGAGTTATGTAGATAATTAATTACATACCAATATGAAGATATGTAGAGTTTCAAATATATACTTACATGGAGAATACATATGCCTAGGGGACTGGCCCACCAGGATACCGAGAAATTTCCCGGTGGGCCGCGGCACTTGGGGACGGGCAGACAGCCCTAATCATCAGGCTCCTCTCATTTAAATGATTCTCCCCTCGGACTGTGTCAGCATGGGTCAGTCCGAGGGGAGTAATGAGGGAGGAGCTGGAGGCTGCTGCAGCTGCAATTACTCTGCCGGCGGCTGGAGGGAGACCTGTCAGTCTCCCTGTACAGTGTACAGCAATTATGGCTGCATGCCCTGCCCCCGCACTTAAGCCCCGCCTCCCGAAAACAAGCCTCTGCCCCAGACTGAAGCCGCTGACCTCACTGGAATGAAGAGGCCAGACATTGACACCTTCGCCTACCAGTGTCCGGTAAGCTTTGTGTGTGTGTGTGTGTGTGTGTGTGTGTGTGTATACGCGCGCGCATCTGCTAGTGGGTGAGTGAGCTTCTGTGTGTGTGCGCGCATCTGCTAGTGAGTGAGCTTCTGTGTGTGTGTGTGTGTGTGCGTGCATCTGCTAGTGAGTGAGTTTATGTTTGTATGTTTGTGTGTGTGCCTGCTAGTTAATGAGCTTGTGTGTGCCTGCAAGTGAGTGAGCTTGTATGTGTGTCAGTGAGCTTGTCTGTAGGGATTGTGTGTGTGTGTGTGTCTGAGCTTCTCTGCAGGGAGCATGTGTGTGTCAGTAAGCTTGCCTGTGGTGAGCTTGTATGTAGTAAGCATGTGTGTGACCGTGAGCTTGTCTGTAGTGAACATGTGTGTGCCCGTGAGCTTGTGTGTGTCAGTGAGCTTGTCTGTAGTGAGCTCTTCTGTAGGGGGCATGAGTATGTCTGAGCTTGTCTGTATGTAGTGTCTGTAGTAAGCTTGTGTGTGTATAATCAGAGTTTGTCTGTACTAAATTTGTGTGTGTGTACCAGTAAGCTGGCCTGTGTGTGTCAATGAGATTGTCTGTAAGTGAGCCTATTTGTGTGCATTAGTGAGCTTGTGTTTTTATGTCAATGAGCTTATGTATATCAATGAGCTTGTGTCAGTAAGATTGTTGTATGTGAGTATGCTTTACTGTATGCTTTTACCCTGAAAGGGCTAATATTTTGAATTAGAAAAAGAAATATACCAAATCATATATTTACACACACACATATATATATATATATATATATATATATATGTATATTTCTTTTTCTAATTCAAAATATTAGTTAATACAATGTTAAAGGATCACTATAGTGTCAGGAAAACAAAGCGGTTTTCCTAACGCTATAGTGCCCTGCAGGTGCCCCCACCCTCAAGGTCCCCCTCCTGTGGCGCTTAATGGGTTAAAACCCCTTTAGCAGCTTACCTTATTCCAGCGCTGGGCTCCCTCGTGCGCGCATTCAAGCTGTCAATAGGAAAGCATTTTTCAATGCTTTACTATGGAAGCTCTGCGCGATGGAAGCATTATATGCCTCCAGCGGCTGTCCGGAAGACAGCCACTAGAGGCTGACTTAACCCTAAATGTAAAAATAGCAGTTTCTCTGAAACTGCTATGTTTGCATCTGAAGCGTTAAAAGCTGAGGGCCATTGCACCCAGACCACTGCATTGAGCTGAAGTGGTCTGGGTGGCTCTAGTGTCCCTTTAAACAAAAATCTGCACACCAGTCAAGCCATACGACTTGCTTTTCCCACAGAAATCACAAATCTGCTGTGATGTTACTACCGCAAAGAATTCTGGGTGGGCATATGCAAATTAGTTTAACAAAGAATCACATTTTTGCCTCATTCCACTTTAAAAATGGATTCCTTTTAGTCTGTGTTTGCTGTATACAACAGCTTGAAACACAACTTAGGAAAAGATGCAAAGCCAGCAAACCACTCTTGGACAGCTGTTTCATTGTTAATGCAAATCATCAGAATGAGGTTGGTTACTGGTTTGCTTATTGAGGCTTGGTAGTGCTTGGCATATTAAAACACACATGCATTACATAGCACAAGGACTTATGGGGCTGGCATAGATTTTTCCAGGGCTGCTTTGTATCCCCAGTCCGGCCCTGCGATATGCCTCTTCCAACATGGTTCAGGATGGGTGTATCTGTCCTTCAGATACTGTGCATGATGTCCCACAATGCATAGGATGTGCATAATATGAAACAAATAGCTATATTTCCAATTGGTGCTAGTGAGCTTGGAACACTTCTCCATTCTAAGTGTACAGTTGCACAATGTAAAATAGCTTCTGGCTTACATACAGATACCAAAGCTAAAGGGACACTAGTGGTACCTAAGTGGTCTGGGTGCAGTGATCCCATCTTATTAAGCCTGCAAGGTTAAAGGAACAATCTAGGCACCCAGACCACTTCAGCTAATTGAGTAGTTGGTGGGTGGTGTCCAGTGTCCGTTGCTTGATTGGTTCTATGAGGGAGCTGATCAGCTGCTTTCCATCCTCCTCGTATTACGTATTACGAGGAGGATGGAAAGCAGCTGATCAGCTCCCTCATAGAACCAATCAAGCAACGGACACTGGACACCACCCACGGAACCACCAATGGACACAGGGAGTAGCCCTATTTAAAGAGGACTCGGGGATGGGGGGAATAGGATGTATTTTTCACATGCTGTAATTGCATATTGATTTGATCTTATTTTGTATACGGTCCCTGATGAAGTTCTTTGCAGAACGAAACGCGTAGGACCATACCGTTCTTTCTTTTAAATATATTTTATATTGATGGTGATTATTCACTTTTAATCAATAAAAAAAAAACATATTTTTCTACCATTACCAGTTTGGAGTCCTGAGCATCATTAAGGAAGCCGATAAAGGAGCCAAGGGATTATCAACCCCCCATTTTAACCAGGGGAGGCACCCTATGAGCGATATATTCTACTTAATTCTGTGAGTGCATTTGTATTCAGCGCATAAAAAACGTGTTAACTGTGCTTCACTATTGTTGTATACTTTTATGTTCCTTTCAGATTAACTTCCAGCCGTATCCCGAAGTTCTGTGTTGTTTTTTGGTTATCTACATCAATAAAGCAGGAATCAGAAATACACACTCTTGGATAATTGGAATGAAAACTACAACAGGGCACTGAACAGATGTAAAGCTCAAATATTTATAGGCCAGGTCAAGGGTGTTTCCTTGATAGCCATGCCACCAAAACACCATAAAAGGGGCAGATCTACAGCGTATGGCATCAGAAACTGGCATAGGTGTGAGATGGTGTGAAACTAATGTTGTGCCTACTTGGGGAAGTAGGGGCAACAGGTGAGTTGCGTAGCACAATCTTATGTATTCTTACAGGGAACATGAAAGACAGGGCAGGCACACTCTAGCAGAGTGGAACTAACTGAAGGAGGAACAAAAACATCCCTGGCTGTCTGATTGGCAACCAGGAAGATGGTTCATAACGGATTTCTCAAAGAAATCCACACTTTCATAAACTGTCATTTTAATGGGAAGATCCATATAACATAAAGCACTTGTCAGGGTACCTGTGGTCTCTACCTCCGTAAGAGGTAGAGACTTAGCTGTTCCTCCATCCAGACGGCCTGATGGCTCCCTTCCCCACGGTCTATCCGGTCATGCAAGGCCGGCCGCGAGGGAGTGACTGCCTTTTACAGCATCTAGGCAGGAAGTTGTCATCAGGACACTCCTCCGGAACGACCTGTCACTCAATTGCTGCAGGACCAATCAGGAAGCCTCGGAGGCGTGGTTACTGCTCTGAACAGGGTATTTAACAGAGCTTCTTTCATTAGCTCATTGCCCTGTCGTGGTTCTAGCTTGTTCTAGTCACTCAGTGCTTGTGTATTCTATTATCCCTTTTGGTTTTGACCCGGCTTGTTTACCTTACTCTGCTTATCTCTGTTACCCTTGATTCGGCTTGTCTCTCGCTTACCTGTCTTCTGTTACCCTCGACCTCGGCTTGTCTTTGACCATTCTATACTGTACTACTTACGTTAGTCCGGCCATTCTAAGGTCCGGTATACGTATCTGGCTACTGTTTGTACTCTGCGTGTTGGATCCCTGTCCCGATCCTGACATTACGACAGGGCCAATGGATCCTGCAAGTACAAACAGTCAGCTGGCTTCTCCTGATCCTAGGTTTGAAGCCATGGATCACAGAATGGATCAGATGGCGCTTGCGCTACAGGCTCTATTATCTCGTGCCAATAACCCACCAGAGGAGATACGTAATACCCCTGTTTCTCCTGTCGGTTCAGGTCTAGAGGTAGCCACAGTGGGTGCTTCTTCTCGCATTACCCCCCCAGTACGCTATGGTGGGGCTCCTGAGAAGTGTCGTGGTTTCTTAAACCAAATTAGTATCCACTTTGAATTGCAACCTCGCTCTTATCCTACAGATAGGGCAAAGGTAGGATTTATTATCACCCTACTTATTGAGAAAGCTCTGAGATGGGCCAACCCATTATGGGAGAACGATAACCCATTAGTTTATAACTATAACGCCTTTGTAACTGCTTTTAGAAGAACATTTGACCCTCCAGGTAGAAAGGTTAATGCCGCCAGATTACTGTTGCGTCTGAAACAGGAGAACCAAACACTGGTGGATTATGCACTAGAGTTCAGGTCTCTGGCGTCGGAGGTCAAGTGGAATGAGCAGGCGTATATGGATGTATTTTTGAATGGATTATCTGAAGTAATCCTTGATGAGGTTGCTACCAGAGAACTCCCTGAGAATTTAGAGGATTTAATTTCGTTCATCTCTCGTATAGATGAACGTTTAAGAGAGAGACAGAACACTCGAGAGAGGAACCGGAGACCTTCTTTTAGGTTGGCCCCCGCTTTTCCAAGTCCTGACTCCACGGTATCTTTGCTTCCTGAACCTATGCAGATAGGGTATACCCGCCTCTCTGAGGAGGAAAGACAGTACAGGAGAAGAGAGGGTTTGTGTATGTATTGTGGAGTTAAGGGTCATTTACTCTCGAACTGTTCTAACCGCCCGGGAAACGCTCGCACCTAAGTCTCTCTAGAGGACAGGCCTTGGGTGTTTCTATTTTGTCCTCTACTCCTAATTATAAAGATCACAGGCTTCTGCTACCAGTTTCCTTAACTTGCGGGAGGGAAGTAGTAAGGGCTATGGCTTTGATAGATTCCGGTGCTGCTGAGAATTTTATCGACCAAGCCTTTGCTAGTAAAAACAATTTCCCATCCCAGCTAAGGGAGACACCCTTGGCCGTTGAGGCCATAGATGGTAGACCACTACTAGACCCTGTTATCTTTCGTGAGACCATACCCATTGAGTTAGGTGTTGGTGTCCTACACGTGGAGAATTTATCTCTTCTGCTCATTTCGTCTCCTTCCGTTCCCATAGTTCTGGGGTACCCATGGTTGAAAGAACATAACCCTATTATCGATTGGGAGTTAGGGGAGATACTCTCGTGGGGCCAGGGCTGCCAGGATCGGTGTCTGTGCAAGGTTTCTCCATTAGCTAATATTAACATACAGGAGAATCCTACTCAGTCCACAGAGAGACAAATACCAGACCTTTACCTAGACTTAAGGGCAGTGTTTGACAAGAAGAATGCCGATTCTTTGCCGCCACACAGGTCATTTGACTGTAAAATTAAGCTTCTACCCGGGACTATGCCTCCGAGGGGCCATGTATATCCTTTGTCTGTTCAGGAAAACTTGGTTCTAGAGGAGTATATTCAGGAGAATTTAGAAAAGGGATTTATCAGGAGGTCTTCTTCTCCGGCCGGGGCGGGGTTCTTTTTCATTAAGAAGAAGGATGGCACGCTGAGACCTTGTATCGATTACCGAGGCTTGAATAAAATAACTGTCAGAAATGCCTATCCTATCCCACTGATTACCGAGTTATTTGATCGTCTTAAGGGCTCCAAAATCTTCACCAAGTTAGATCTCAGAGGGGCTTACAATTTGGTGAGAATCCAGCAAGGTCACGAGTGGATGACGGCATTCAATACTCGGTATGGCCATTACGAATACACTGTTATGCCATTTGGACTATGCAATGCTCCTGCAGTATTTCAAGATTTGATTAATGAGGTACTTAGGGAGTTTCAGCATGATTGTGTTATTGTTTACCTGGACGACATACTAATACACTCTAAGGAGATTGAGACTCACCATAGACAGGTCAGAAAGGTGTTACACAAACTTCTGCAACATGGTCTATACTGCAAATTGGAGAAGTGCAGTTTTGATCAGGCTCAGGTAGACTTTCTTGGGTACGTGATTTCTGGGGAAGGTTTTAAAATGGATCCTGGTAAACTCCAATCTATTTTAGACTGGCCTTTGCCCAAAGGACTCAAGGCTATCCAAAGGTTTATT
Organism: Pelobates fuscus; assembly: GCF_036172605.1. Classification (NCBI taxonomy): domain Eukaryota; kingdom Metazoa; phylum Chordata; class Amphibia; order Anura; family Pelobatidae; genus Pelobates; species Pelobates fuscus. The sequence continues at coordinate 120,940,294 of NC_086321.1, forward strand.
GGGTTTTCCAACTACTATAGGCGCTTCATTAAGGGTTACTCCTCTATCATTGCGCCTATTACCAATATGACCAAACAAGGGGCTGATACTAAGTTCTGGTCTGAGGAAGCTCTTGGTGCTTTTAAGACTCTCAATGAACTTTTTGCCTCAGCTCCCATTCTAGTTCATCCTGATACGACTCTGCCTTTCTTGCTCGAGGTCGATGCTTCTGAGACAGGAGTTGGGGCTGTTCTGTCTCAAAGGTTAGGGGTGGATAAACCGTTACACCCTTGTGGTTTCTTCTCTAAAAAAATTTCTGGGCCTGAGAGCAGATATGACATCGGGGAGAGGGAATTGTTAGCGGTCATTAAGGCTTTAAAGGAGTGGAGACATTTACTGGAAGGGACACTACACCCTGTTACTATTCTAACAGATCATAAGAACTTGTCTTATATTGGGGAGGCGAAGCGCTTGTCCGCCAGGCAGGCTCGCTGGGCCTTGTTCCTCACTCACTTTAATTATGTACTTACGTATAGACCTGGTTCTAAGAACTCTAAAGCCGATGCATTGTCTCGTCAATATGAACCATCCACTATAACTGAACCAATTCTGTCCTCCATAGTTCCTAAGGGGAATATCATCGCGAACACGAATCTCAGGATTCACTCTCCATTGCTTTCCGAGATCATGAAGTTTCAGCATTTGGCACCCAAACAGACCCCTGGGGATCGACACTTCGTTCCTGCCGCTCTCCAACTGGAGGTGCTACGCTGTCTCCATAACAGTAAGGTGGCTGGGCATCCTGGCATCCGCAAGACTTATGCGCTGGTCTCTAAAGATTTTTGGTGGCCAGACTTACGCAAGGATATTAAAGAATTCATCGGGGCATGTGAAGTTTGTACCAAGACCAAGCTACCCCATTCGCTTCCATGCGGATTTCTACACCCTTTAGAGGTTCCTGAAAAGCCTTGGTCCTGCCTGGCAATGGACTTCATTGTTGATTTGCCTATCTCTAAAAAGCAGACTGTCATCCTCACTGTGGTAGACAGATTTACTAAAATGGCTCACTTCATTCCCTTACCTAAACTCCCATCTTCGCCCGAATTAGCGGAGATATTCGCCAGGGAGATTTTCCGTTTGCATGGGATACCTTCCCAGATTGTCTCTGACAGAGGCTCCCAATTTGTTTCCCGTTTTTGGAGATCATTCTGCTCCCAACTAGGCATCAAATTGAATTTCTCCTCTGCCTATCATCCTCAGTCCAATGGAGCTGCTGAACGCACTAACCAAAAAGTTGAACAATATTTACGTTGTTTCGTTTCAGAACACCAGGACGATTGGGTTGGTTTGATTCCTTGGGCGGAGTTTGCACATAACAATCTCATTTGTGATTCTACGCATTCTAGCCCTTTTTTCTTGAATTATGGCTTTCATCCTTCCATCGGAGTCTTATTCTCAAGGGATACCGTCGGTGGATGTTCATGTTGCCAATTTAAGAGAGTTGTGGGATCAAACTCGACAAATCCTTCTGCACAATTCTACGCTGGTTAAAAAACACGCTGACAAACGTAGAAGGGCAGCACCGGTGTTTGTTCCAGGCGATAGAGTATGGTTAAGTACTAGAAACATTCGGTTAAAAGTGCCGTCCATGAAGTTTGCTCCTCGATATATTGGACCTTACAGGGTACTGTCTCAAATTAACCCAGTTGCGTATCGTCTAGCGTTGCCTAATGCCTTACGCATTCCTAATTCATTTCATGTTTCCTTGCTAAAACCATTAATATGTAACAGGTTCTCCTCCACGATCGCCCCTCCCCGCTCAGTTCAGGTGGAGGGTCAGGAGGAGTATGAGGTCAATTCCATCGTTGATTCTCGAATCTCCCGGGGGAAACTGCAATATCTGGTCGATTGGAAGGGTTATGGTCCTGAGGAGAGAAGTTGGGTACCTCAGGAGGAGGTGCATGCTCCCCGTCTCCGCAGGGCATTTCACTCTCGATTCCCTTCTCGCCCTGGTGTATTCCGCCCGGTGGGCGTATCTGAGAGGGGGGGTACTGTCAGGGTACCTGTGGTCTCTACCTCCGAAAGAGGTAGAGACTTAGCTGTTCCTCCATCCAGACGGCCTGATGGCTCCCTTCCCCACGGTCTATCCGGTCATGCAAGGCCGGCCGCGAGGGAGTGACTGCCTTTTACAGCATCTAGGCAGGAAGTTGTCATCAGGACACTCCTCCGGAACGACCTGTCACTCAATTGCTGCAGGACCAATCAGGAAGCCTCGGAGGCGTGGTTACTGCTCTGAACAGGGTATTTAACAGAGCTTCTTTCATTAGCTCATTACCCTGTCGTGGTTCTAGCTTGTTCTAGTCACTCAGTGCTTGTGTATTCTATTATCCCTTTTGGTTTTGACCCGGCTTGTTTACCTTACTCTGCTTATCTCTGTTACCCTTGATTCGGCTTGTCTCTCGCTTACCCGTCTTCTGTTACCCTCGACCTCGGCTTGTCTTTGACCATTCTATACTGTACTACTTACGTTAGTCCGGCCATTCTAAGGTCCGGTATACGTATCTGGCTACTGTTTGTACTCTGCGTGTTGGATCCCTGTCCCGATCCTGACAGCACTTCAGAAGGCTTTATATGTGTGGAGTGGTCCTTTAAAGTAAAAAACATTCACTTCTCAGGATTTAAAATATGATATTTGCTTATCCCTATATTATACAAGTATATAGGTTTTTGAGATGTAAATAAAATTAAATGTAAAAGTCTGAACCTCTTCATCCTGCAACTGAGTGCTTCAATCTTAGCTCCTTGTCATTTGCACCTGGCAGTCACCATAGAGAAAGCAGAGAAGAGGAAAAATTAAACAATGACTTTGCTTCTCCATTTTATCTATACTGTTTGGCCTGGCTTTGCCTGGTCTGAACTGAATTATGACATAATTTGCTTTTTATTTAATATGAATTTAGGAAAAAGTATGTCGTGAAAAATTGGTTAACACAAGTTGTAGGAGGATTTTCAACTCATATTCTAAAGACGTAGCAAGCACTAACAACGTTGGTCAGACATCAGCACTAAGTTAATTTAAAAAAAAATTCTCGGGATTATACTTTAGGTTACAAGAAGGTTAAAATTCTAATTTTGACCCAAAAAAATAGAACTTCATTGATGAGGTTTATTGCTCCATAAAATAGTTTTTAAACTGGGTAAATAAGATTGAATGTTATAGCTGTCTGAGAACTCTTTAAAACAAAACAGACTATTATTGACAAAAACTGCATATCAATATAGTATACACTGATGTATAAACTCTGAAACCTGAATACGAGATGTGTGACCAGTTGCTCTTTAAGAAGGTGTATAAATGTTTCTATTTATTTTTCTCTCAAAACAAGTTTTAAACCTTAGGCCTAAATAAAAAAAATAAAAAATAAAAAGGTCTTCAGAGCTACCCCAAGGTATAAAATAAAAAATGAGCCAAAGAATAAAAAAAAAAAAAGCCCTCATAAAATGTTAATGGAATATTAATAAATTCTCACTAATACATCCCATCTCTCTGGGGATCGGCTTGGAATTGGCAATCCTCTATGCGGCCCTACTTAATACTTCTTCAGGAGAAATCACATTATGCAGAACATGTGGTGGGTTCTGCCAATTTCTGTCTGTCCCTACGGGTGTAAAATATGTTAGCAGAACTGCATTTGTTAGATCATTCAATAGTTTGAGTCTGAATATAACATGACCTAGGAACCCTAAAACATATTGTGCTTTTTTTATTTATTTTTTTAAATAATTTACACACCTCCAGCTGCATAGTGAGCATGTATTTAAGTCTTAATTGTGTTAATATGCATAGAGTTTATAATTACACATCACAGACTGTTCAAAACACACATTAATTCATGATTGTAAATTTTAGACTTCGAACAAAGGAAAAAGGTGAATCAAAACAAATGGCTATTCTATACTATCATTTTAAATATGGTCCTTAAAAAGGTTGCCCAGGGGGTGGGGGCTGACAGCTATGCTGTGAGTCGCGTTTTGTTGCAGCTCCACAAAGAAACTTACATTTGAAGAATAAATTGGCCACTTAACATATAAAATGTAACTTTGTAAGCTATAGCGATTCTAACGTAACTTCTTGGCTCAGAGTCCCACAATTGTAAGACTCTTCAGAGTCCTGCGGCCTATCTGCAACAATCTTAGTGGCGTTGGTGTGAGAAAAGTAATCAAACTCTCTGCCTCGAGTCTGCCAGGAATAGAGCCCCTGAGGTCTAGCTCTGTTTCACCCCTCCCCCCCCCCTCCTCCTCCTCCTCACCCCATCAAACACCATAAGGGTTATCCAAACACCTATCGTCCTTGGGTCCAGGGGGGTGCAAAATCACTTCAAGATGGCAGATATCACACACTTACCAAGTTCCCAAGGACCTACACTACTACTACTTAAAGGACCTCAATACTTACTCATGCTAATCCGTGTCTCATCTAGCAAAGGCTTCTGATCGACAAAAGGAACCGGCAGTGGCCCAAAGGCCTCTCAGCATATTCAGAGTAAACATTCAGACACGGCTATCACGGAAACACAGGGGGCCACCAATTGTTACGCACCACGCCAGGGTAATTTCTCAGGCTCGGCAAAAGCAGAAAGCACGAAGGCTGTTGCCTTTTCAAAATCACAGTGATTACTGCTGAAGACTAAAGGCAAAGCATTCCAAGGCTTTGGTGCAATTAGAGCTGGAGGATGATTGAAGAACTTGCCGTATTTTGTATTGGGGACCCCCTGGACTAAGTCTATATTGTGGGGCTGTGAGATACCTGCAGAGCCAAGGACGAAGGGAAACCTCTAAAGCAGGGGTAGGCAACCTACGGCACTAGTGCCATGCACGGCACTCGAGGTGTCTTTCCACGGCACTCAAGGCTGCTAGAGCCAAACAGGGTCTGGCCTATCAGGAGTCTCAGTGAAACTTCAGATATCTGCTAATACAAAGAGGTGGTGAAGGACAATCCTCAATTTATGCATTGCAGCACTTAGAGGAAGTGATCCCAGCACTTGTGAATGGGAATCCACACTGTAGTAGAGCAGCCTGCAGCTGCTGTTGCAGCTCCTGTCCTTGACCTGTACCTGCCCAGGCTGGTCCCCACTGGAACCCAGGGAAGCCACTCACACTGCTAGATATACACAGACCTGCAGAATAAGCCTCACCTCATACAAATAATATGAACAGCCCACACACAAACATACACATAATCCCCACAAACGCAACACCACTAACAATCTACATACATGCACACAATCCCACATGCAGCCTCTCACGTGCAAAACCCCAAACAGCCACACACTACCAAAGACACAACGTGACTTATCCATCCACACACAATTCCACAAGCAGCCCTCATACACAGCCCACATTCATATGTATCATACACGATACCATAAACTACTAATGAACATATACAATATAATAGCTCATATACGCACAAATACAACGATACAAAGCAATTACAGTAAAAATAACACAAGCAGAATACGGCAGCACACACACCTCAATTTAAAAAAATAGGATCGGCAGGGCCGTTTGAAGGAATTTGGGGGCCCCAAGCAAAATGGTCATGGTGCCCCCCCCCCCCCCCCCCCCCGCACACAAAGCCTACAAGAATCACAGCATAGCCATACAGTTTAAGTTCACCCACACTTTATATAAATAAAAAAGGTTTACAGTGCAAATACTGCTGTTGCATATAATGTGCATAAAACTTCCCTGTGTTCTCCTCACCCCCACTCCCTGTGTTCTCCTCACCCCCACTCCCTGTGTTCTCCTCACCCCCACTCCCTGTGTTCTCCTCATCTCCCCTTCTCCTCACCCCCACTCCCTGTGTTCTCCTCATCTCCCCTTCTCCTCACCCCCACTCCCTGTGTTCTCCTCATCTCCCCTTCTCCTCACCCCCACTCCCTGTGTTCTCCTCATCTCCCCTTCTCCTCACCCCCACTCCCTGTGTTCTCCTCATCTCCCCTTCTCCTCACCCCCACTCCCTGTGTTCTCCTCATCTCCCCTTCTCCTCACCCCCACTCCCTGTGTTCTCCTCATCTCCCCTTCTCCTCACCCCCACTCCCTGTGTTCTCCTCATCTCCCCTTCTCCTCACCCCCACTCCCTGTGTTCTCCTCACCCCCTCCCTGTGTTCTCCTCACCCCCTCCCTGTGTTCTCCTAATCTCCCCTTCTCCTCACCATCCCCCTCCCTGTTTTCTCCTAATCTCCCCTTCTCCTCACCTCCCCCCTCCGTGTTCTCTCCTAATCTCCCCTTCTCCTCACCTCCCCCCTCCGTGTTCTTCTTACTCCTCCCCCTCCGTGTTCTTCTTACTACTCCCCATGTTCTTCTTACTACTCTCTCCCCTCCCTAAGTCCTTCTTACTACTCTCTCCCCTCCCTAAGTCCTTCTTACTACTCTCTCCCCTGCCTAAGTCCTTCTTACTACTCTCTCCCCTCCCTAAGTCCTTCTAACTACTCTCTCCCCTCCCTAAGTCCTTCTAACTACTCTCTCCCCTCCCTAAGTCCTTCTAACTACTCTCTCCCCTCCCTAAGTCCTTCTTAGTCCCCTCCCCCTGTGTCCTTCTTATTCCCCTCCCCCTGTGTCCTTCTTACTCCCCTCCCCCTGTGTCCTTCTTACTCCCCTCCCCCTGTGTCCTTCTTACTCCCCTCCCCCTGTGTCCTTCTTACTCCCCTCCCCCTGTGTCCTTCTTACTCCCCTCCCCCTGTGTCCTTCTTACTCCCCTCCCCCTGTGTCCTTCTTACTCCCCTCCCCCTGTGTCCTTCTTACTCCCCTCCCCCTGTGTCCTTCTTACTCCCCTCCCCCTGTGTCCTTCTTACTCCCCTCCCCCTGTGTCCTTCTTACTCCCCTCCCCCTGTGTCCTTCTTACTCCCCTCCCCCTGTGTCCTTATTCCCCTCCCCCTGTGTCCTTCTTATTCCCCTCCCCCTGTGTCCTTCTTACTCCCCTGCCTATGTTCTTTTTACTCCCCCACCCCTCCCTCCCTCCCTCCCTATGTTCTTCTCACCTCCCCTTCCCTGTAGCGTGGCCGAGCTCAGGGTGCACTTCCTGTCAGTCCGGCCGGGAACAGGAAACTAAATCTCCTGTACCGCGTGGTACCCAGCCGGACTGACAGGAGGAAGAGGAGCTCGGCCACGCTACAGGGAAGGGGAGATGACGAGAGAGGCAGTGCTGCAGCCGCCTGAGGCTCTCTATAGAGCGCTCAGGCGGCTGCATCCTTATAGAAATGGCGGCCCTGCTTGGGGGCCCAGGCCAGCTCTGGGCCCCAAGCAATTGCTTGGTTAGCTTGCCTGGTAGCAACGGGCCTGAGGATCGGCGCGCTACGGGACATCACAATCCTATATCGGCACAGTGCTGCTAAAAGGTTGCCTACCCCTGCTCTAAAGCATGCTGCACCACAATATCTTGGTGAATATTCTTACAACACCTAGTCTGATTTTGGATGCTATTCTTTCCCATGATATTTACAAAAATTGTGTAGTTGCCATACTTCTCAAATTGAGCTATTGTTTAACATAATATAGCTGCATTGCATAACGATTTCTCGAAGACCAAAAATGCAAAAAAATAAATAAAATTAACAAGGTCGCTCAGGGGTAATTATTATATATATTATTTTTTTATTTTTTACTTTTTAATGGAAGTAATACTGAACATGAATTTAACTGTGTGTGTATTTGTGTTTACTGTACATGCACAGTTGCTTTTGCTCTATTCCTACGAATAATCATTGCTTATGCCAATGCTCTAGTGACTATCTTCCTGATTTTAGCATTACATTTCCTATTAGATCTATCTAGTTGCATATATGTTTTAAGTCTCGACAACTTGGACCATTTATACTAAACAAAATGGTGTTGCCATCAGTGTGGAAACTCTGATTTTTGATAGTAAAGTAAAATGGCAATAAAAACGACCTTATGGTCAGAGTTGGGGGTAATTTGATCAAATAGTTAAACTGGACTACCTTATCACATTAGAACAAAAATAGGCAGTTTTGCAGCTTCAAGCCAGGGCCAGACTGGGAATGAAAAGCAGCCCTGGAAAAAAATTCTATAACAGCCCCATAATGCATCGAGCTAGCATAGTGTGCAGATATGGAAGCGGAAAAAAAACACAACAAAAAACACCAAAATCGAAAATTCAAGATGCCCTTGGCCGAAAACAACTCCCCCAACCCCCCCCCCCCCCCAAATGATTTAAAAAAAGTTATTTTTCCTATAATTTTATTAATATTAGACTTTTTAATTAATTTCATTATTTCTAATATGAAAAACTTCCCTTCTCTTTTAGTGGACCCCCCCCCGCTTAATGTTCCTCTCCTCTTCCTTTATTAGTGTTCTTTCCCCCCCCTCCCCTGTCCCGTAGTGTTCTTTCCCCCCCCTCCCCTGTCCCGTAGTGTTCTTTCCCCCCCCTCCTCTGTCCCGTAGTGTTCTTTCCCCCCCCCTCCCCTGTCCCGTAGTGTTCTTTCCCCCCCTCCCCTGTCCCGTAGTGTTCTTTCCCCCCCTCCCCTGTCCCATAGTGTTCTTTCCCACCCTCCCCTGTCCCGTAGTGTTCTTTCCCCCCCTCCCCTGTCCCGTAGTGTTCTTTCCCCCCCTCCCCTGTCCCGTAGTGTTCTTTCCCCCCCTCCCCTGTCCCGTAGTGTTCTTTCCCCCCCTCCCCTGTCCCGTAGTGTTCTTTCCCCCCCTCCCCTGTCCCGTAGTGTTCTTTCACACCTCCCCTGTCCCGTAGTGTTCTTTCCCACCTCCCCTGTCCCGTAGTGTTCTTTCCCACCTCCCCTGTCCCGTAGTGTTCTTTCCCACCTCCCCTGTCCCGTAGTGTTCTTTCCCACCTCCCCTGTCCCGTAGTGTTCTCCCCTCCTCCCATGTCCTGTAGTGTTCTCCCCTCCTCCCCTGTACCGTAGTGTTCCCAAAATTTCTGTGCATCCCTAGTGCCTTCATGTTTATACTCACAATGCATATCATATATCTGCTTTATACCAAATTAAAATTATAATTAAAGTGACATTACTATCTAAAACTTCCTCAAATGTATACTTTCCTGTAGTCACCTCAACAGGGGTATCCAACGCTTGAAGAACTTTGTCCTTATGTTAATAAATAAGTAAACTATATCACAGACATGTAATTTGGATTGATATTCATATTACTTACTTTTAAACTCTTAAAAAACGGGGGTTTTGCAAATCACTTTATATTATAATATGCCTCATTTGCAATTGGTTAAATGCTACAAAGCTGGAATAGTTCACAGGTTTGAGAAGTGCTAAGAGGGCAAGTTAGATACATACTTACAACTGCATTTCTTGTGTGCTCAAGTGGAAATTAATACCAACGGTATTTCAGCCACACTAATGTGTGCTCGGGCAATCTCTTGTGTTGTACGTGTCTGCAGGTTTAATGTAATTTGCATGCCATGCCCAGGATGTAAAAATAAAACTACTAAGTAAAAGCAGAAACCATAGTCAACTTTCAGTAATCCCCAGGTCACTTCAAATGCCTTAGGAGCAGAACAATGCAACTCAAGAAAGAAAAAAAAAAAACCTGTCACAATAATATTGTTTTAAAATTAATATTGTTTCAGCTTCATTTATCATAAACCTAAATTGGCTTCTTCTTAAAGCAATTCGATTCCTTCCTAATATCCACTCTCTGAAGGACATTCAACATAACAAGTAGTACAATGGGGAAAGCAGTTCTAATAAACAGAGTGCCTTATTTAATTTAGTGATTTCAACATGAATGCTGTTTGGCTAGGTATGAAACAGGGAGAGATTTGATGTGCGCACACACAGCTGTTCCATAATTCTTCTAGCCTACGCTCAGCACAGAGAGCTGTACCTTCCAGTTTGTTCTCAGTAGGCTCTCTTTCGTCCGACTCGCTTTCAGCGCTCCCTTCCAAGATGTGCAGTCTGTGACTTCACTATCAGTGAGATAGCCTTCCATTTGGCACAGCCGGTGCCAGAGCACCTCGTCTTCTGCAAGAACCCTCCATGTCTTGCTTACCTGAAAACACAAAGAGTAGGATGTTGCATGTGTGAAGAATACAAATGTATTTGGCCCATTTCATGTGCATGGCAGCACTGATTTATGTTAATCACAAGACTGAGGTTTTTGTTCCAATGAGTGTACAACCTTCTTTCTACTCCATGAAACAAATGGATTAAGTAACTAGAAATTTTTTTAAAAGTTGGTTACTGAACAGAGCAATGTGTGTAAATTCAAAAAAAATAAAACAAGCAGCAAAATAAAGCTAGTGAAAACTTGGATGGTACAATAATATAATACCTTCCTGGGAGACGGAGACAGAATAAATAGGATATGCAGATAGAGTGCAATACAGGAGGATAAGACAAATAAAATGCATGGAGCAAAATATAAAAATCAATAGATAAACCAACTGTGGATAACTACTGCCAATCAATTTTTCTTACTATTCAGTGATTTTTATGGATTTGCTAAATCACTATTGCACTTTGAACATACAGACATTTAGTAATTTGCATAACTCTCTTTACTGAAAACTTCCAGCAGCACAGAACAAGCAATCAGAAAACATTTTAACATTTCACAAAAGGCCCTGACACGCCCCTCACTTCTTTCTTTGTAGCGAACTAGAATCAAAGTTTCAACAGAGTTCAACATAGATCCAACAGCGAACAATCCGATAGAAAACCAGAAATAAACTTGTAATCCAGACTACGGTAATGGAAACATCCAAAATGTCCGTAGAATCCAGAAGCGAGGTATAATGTGATGATTACACTGAAAGGCATCTGAAGTGGCATGTTGTCCATCATCCAACAACTGTCTATATCAAGTACAAAAGAAGCAACTAATGTAATACCAAACACAAGTCTGATCTAAGTTTCATAACAATAACAACTAAGCAGGAAATAAATAACTGCAGAAAAAATGAAAACCTAAGGTTAGCTTTAATCGAAATGTAGAAAGACAACAACCGAATGGAAATTACCCAGGGTGGAAAGCAAGAGAAAGGGTGGGAAATATTCGCATCCTGTCATTACTAAAATTAAGATTATAGGTACACTACGTTAGCATAATCTACAATTTTATCACAGGACAGGAGGCTGTCATGTGTCCTTAAGGGGTTAAAGTAGATCCGGAAACCACACTTGGCCCCTGCAGAGAGAGGGGGGGGGGGGGGAGGGGGGAGGGAGCCTCCGTGGAGGCGTAAATGATGTATCACCCTCGTCAGCATGACGAATGAAGGGAAAGCATAGGCCCCCCCTCATCCGTCCAATTCTGTAGGAATGCGTCCACCCCCTTGCATTCCGGGTCTGGAAGCCAACTGAAGTACCTTGGGAGTTGTCGGTTTGTCCTGTAGGCAAACAAGTCCACTTGCAGAAGATCCATCAGGGTTTGAAAAATTGAGTCGTCTAGCCACCAGTCGCTGTTGTCTCGCCAGTGGCGAGAGAACCAGTCCGCCGTGAGGTTGGTGATCCCCGGGAGATACTCTGCCTGCAGCGTAATGTTGCGCGAGAGACAACATTTGTAACTGCCCTTCATCATTTCCATCAACTCCAGGCAATTTATATGGAACCCAGTCTCTTCCTCCGACCACGGACCTCCTGTGGATGCGTCCGCGCAGTGGGCTTCATCCACCACAAAATCCGGCGATGGCTCAAATATCGCTCTGCCATTCCAGGCTTGCATGAGTAACAGCAACAAACTGAGTTCCGTCTGCACCTCCACTGAGAGAGGTATCCAGTGATTGTACGTGTGGCCCAAGCATAGGTGCTTCGCCTTCAACCGTTGCATGGCACTGTAGAGTAGAGGTCCTGGGAATATCACTTAGATCGATGAGGAGAGGAGTCCTACGATCCATGCAAGGAGTAGCAGGGGGACCATTTCCATGCGAGGGATCCGTTGAATCTCTTTCCGGATAAATGCTATCTTCGCTGCGGGTAGGCGAAGAACACAGCTTACCGAGTCTATTTCGAAGCCGAGGAATTGTTATGGCCTGAGACGGTGAGAGTGCTGACTTCTGTCTGTTCACTGAAAATCCAAGGACTCCAGAAAGTGAAAAACAAATCTTGTTTGAGAGCGCACTCTGGAGGCTGCGTTGCAGAAGATTAGCAAATCATCCAGGTAGATGAGGCAATGGATGCCCCTGGATCGATGGTGAGCCATAACCAGCTTCAGCAGCTTCGTGGAGCACCACGGAGTCAAGCTGAGGCCAAAGGGAAGGTGTCTGGTGTCTTATGTCGTCCAAGACCAGTCGGAGGGAAATCAGGCACAAAAGCAGAGATACCCACGATGGCCCTTAGACGAACCGAAGGAACCATCGGCTGTCCAGTGCCACAGGCACGGAAAGATACCCGTCCTTGAGATCGCTGCGGGTGAACCAGTCATTGGCCCACAGAAGGTCCCGTAGGAGGTGAATTCCTTCCAATCGTTGAGTCGGAGGTTAATGACTGGCTGGAATTTGCCCGTCATTTTATTTACGAGAAAGATGTTGCTGTAGAAACCCCATCCTTCCGTGGCGACTTGGACAGCGCCTTTGGCGAACAGTGATTCGATCTCTTCGTCTATGAGGAGTCTGTCTCCCCTGGAGACCTATAAAGGTGGTGGGCGGGAGGTCTGAGTGGGTTGTGAGTGGAACTCAATAACATACCCCTGGACCATTTGATGCATCCATGCGTCGATGGCCAATTCTGAAAGAAAAGAGATAAACGGCCTGCAGTCATAGTGATAATCGGAGTACATAGGGTGGGACTCATCTGTAGGGAAGCGTCCTCGGCCCTTTCCTCTAGACCCTCTCGCACGGTCTGCGCCTCTGTGGAACGGTGGCCTTGCCGTGTATGATGGGTAGAACGAGGAAGATTGTGCATAAGCTCTGGGGCTCGTGGGGCAAAAATCTGCTGGTGGCACGGGCCCGCTGCCGGCCAGCCCTCCCAAAAACACCTGCCAGACGGGGGGGCGAAATACTTGCTTCAGGGAGGATTGAGCCTTGTTCATCATTGTGAATAGGTTGACATGCTGCTTTAGCTCTGTTATAAATGGCTCCCCAAACAAGAAAGGCCCTCAGCCAGGGGACCCAGATCTTTGGAGCCCAGTTCAAGGAATTTCGATTCCATCCTTAGAAGTGCCGACCTGCGTCTCGAAGTGCAGAGGGCAGCATTGGTGTTTCCAAGCATACAAATTGAGCGTTGTGCCCATTCACGTATATCACCTGGGCCCAATTGGGTACCCTGAGACAGAGCTAGTTCCGCAAAAAAAAAAAAAAGTATTTGGGCCAGTGGGCTGAGTAAGTCCAATAACTTGTCTTGGGCTGATTTAAGCCCTCTTTCAATGCCCTTGTGAGGGTCTCTGCAGGTTCGTGACATTAAGATCAATACTCAGGTATCAAATTACGGGGTATTGGCAATCTTGACCGGCAGGAGGGGTCGGGGGCACTCTGCCCGCAGATGTGCCCGTATTTCCTTATCCAACGACTTGCGTAGCCAAAAGTGAATGAACTGGGTCAGGTGGTCTGGGAAGGTCCACTCGGAAGACCTGGGGTGTCTTATTGTGCGTGGGTCAAATAATGGTGTGCCCAATACGTCCAAAAAGACCCCATAACCCTTGGGTTTGGGCACACTTCGGTTTCGTGGGCCAGCCGACGAGAAAGAAAACACCTCTGGCGTCCCCCACCACCTCTATACCTCCCCACAGATAGCCACATAGGAAAACTAGATAGCAGCGCGATCGCGGCGCTTGCCGGCCACGACGCATGGGGGGCTAGGGAAGCATGACAGAACATGGCTTTCAGGGTAAGAATAGGCCTAAGTGTAGCAGGTCAAATAGAAAGTGCCAAAAAGATAAATGATAATATAAAATCTGATAGTAGTAGGGGGCAATACGACAGTAGGAATTAAACATCAATCATAGGAAAAATACAAAGTAAAATATCAGGAGGACAAAATACTCTGACCTGTTCTATAGCTGAAGCAGCAAAGAAAGAGGGAGTGAGGAGCGTGTCAGGGCCTTTTATGAACTGTTAAAATGTTTCTGATTGGTTGTTCTGTGCTGCTGGAAGTTTTCAGTAAAAAGAGTTATGCAAATGTGAAGCCTCCTATCATGTGATAAAATTATAAACAGAGACACCATTCAAGGTATCAGTTTTATCAATAATGAAACAACATAGACAAAGTAAAATTAAGAACACTATTTTATTTTAAGGTGACAGTTTTACTTTAAATGGTAAGTAATGTCAACGAGCCTTTCCAAATAAATATAGGATACAACATTAGAGGATGAAATTGTCATTTATTGTGGTTAGGAAAACCTGAGAAAAGGAGTGGATGGGACCGGGTAATTAAAGGGGGAGTGTAAGCAGTAATATCCCTACAGTCCATTGTAAAGGTTTTGGTGCTAGGAGGCTGCAGTGGTGTAGCAGTTCCTGCGTGAAATATTTGAGAGGTTTGACAAATACCAGGTGCCAAGAGGCTCATCGCTCTTAATATCTACACATTTCAACATTAACAATATCTACTTTGTACAAATTTAGAACGCTAATGTAGAACTGTGACTTCTGCATTAGTGAAACAGCAAGCAAAGGACAAGGCAGAGGGAGCCTGCAGGACCCTCTGGTTGCGTCAAACCACTCAAGAACAATTTGACACACACCTGGATGATGCTGCAATTCGTCTGCTGAAGTGTTGATATGCTAAGAATGGTCCATTAAATGCTGACCTAGACCTCTCACAAGTAGAACTACTGAAGTTTTCACATCATGAAACTAGAGGATATAAGGCGATACATGGTGCATGCAAAGACATTTATCGTGACAACGCAACTCCCAATACATATATGCTAGCTCACCTTCGCACAAACCACTTTGCCCAAGAATATTACCCTTGTGGGCTTGGATATTAAATAAGGCCTATAGCACTTAATCCATTTTTGTTGCATGTTTTAGGTCACCCATTTTCTCCTGCTGGCCTTAGTAAGGTCTTAAATATATTTGCCAAATACTTCATGAAGCCATTTGAGGGTATAGATCATGCTTCTGCTCAATTATCTGCCATTTAGGCGTTAAATCACTTTTTTTCTGTATACACAGCCCTAGAAACAATCATATGGCTGTGACTCACACAACCTGCATGAAAAAATGGTTTCATTTTCAATCAGATGCTAACTTGTTTTAGAAGTTTTTAACTCCTGCTCTGTAAATTGAACACACATGAGGCTCATGCAGGGTATAGGAGATTATTAAAAAAGCAGGAGATAAAAAAAAATCTATATTAAAAATAATGTGCAATAAAGGAACTTAGAATACATAGTTTTTTTTTTCCAATAAGTGTTTAGGAAGGCTATGCAAGTCCCATGCAGGAAAGTGTCACTAGGGTTGAATAAAAAAAAATGACAACTCTTGAATGGCAAAGTATTCTGCAGTGATATTGCTGGGGCATAATCTGTACACCAAAACTGCTTGATTAACCTAGTTTGTTTTAGTGCCTATAGTCACCAGAACAACTACAGCTTATTGAATTTGTTCTGGTGAGTAGAATCATTACCTTCAGGCTTTTTGCTGTTAACACTGTCTTTTCAGAGAAAATGCAGTGTTTACATTACAGCCTAGTGATAACTTCACTGGCCACTCCTTAGATGTCTGTTAGAGATCCTTCCTGGGTCATGGCTGCCTAAAATGCATCAATTCATTCAGTATCTCCTCCCTCTGCATGCAGACGCTGAATTTTCCTCATAGAGATTCATTTATTCAATTAATCTCTATCAGGAGGTGCTGATTGGCCAGGGCTGTGTTTGAATCAAATCTTTTTCTTCTGATTCTTCACACTCCTATCAGTCAGAGTATTTGCTCAAAAGAGAAAGTATATGGAAAAAATAAAGTGCAATTTAATATTTAACTTACATATAAGTTAAAAGCAATGAGCATATCACCACTGGGCGTCCTACGCGTTTCGTCCTAAGATGGGACTTCCTCAGGGACTTGGTGCACAGAAAATATATTATAAAAACGGCCGGGAATAATTGAATAATGAACTCCGGGAGGGGATATATAAGAACGGGCGGGGGGAATGTTTTTATAATATATTTTCTGTTGTTACTGATGCACCAAGTCCCTGAGGAAGTCCCATCTTAGGACGAAACGCGTAGGACGCCCAGTGGTGATATGCTCATTGCTTTTAACTTATATGTAAGTTATTAAATTCTTTTTATACTTTACTCTGGAATTGCACTTTATTTTTTCCATATACTTTCTCTTTTGAGCAAATACTCTGACTGATGGGAGTGTGAAGAATCAGAAGAAAAAGATTTCACTCAAGGCTGATTTACATCTGACAATTTGTGAGTGGCCAATTGTAAACTATAAAACTTCACTCACTCTCACACAGTTAAACGCTATGTCTCTCCATTTGATCTGTATTTAGCAGATGATCCCCTATTCTATTGTGCATTTGTATTGAAGACAAGAGGAAGTCTTTGGGGACCTTGTTCTGGAAACTTTACCCCACAAAGGGAAGTTCCATTTTGTTTATTAATCATCACTGTTTTTTCACTGGGGTTGTGTGCACATATTCTGCTTTGTTTGTATGTGTTTGAATCAAGCTGGCTCTGCCCCTGATCTGCCTCTTTGTCAGTCTCAGCCAATCCTATGGGGAAGCACTGTGATTGGATCAGGCCACCACTTCTGATGATGTCAACAGACTGCTTGTTTTTTTGTTTTTTTTTAAGCAAACAGCATGCAGAGTTACAGCTTCTGGCTTGAATACAGTAGGATCTTGCTATATTTATGGAGGCATAAAGGGCCCAGGGGGGGCTAGATGGTGGTGTTAACACTATAGGGTCAGGAATACATGTTTGTGTTCCAGACCCTATAGTGATCGTTTAAGCTAAATTTGTTTTGATGCACCAGTATCCGTTAAACCTTCCTGTTGAAACTATTTTAGAGTAAAATAGATCTGAAAAATAGATTTCACGTTTGCCTACTTCCAGATTGTTACCTCTATCACAAAAGAATTTAAGGAAGCAGACCTTTACCCCAAGGATAATCTGAGCCACCTCTACACTCTGCCTCACACCCTATTTCTACTCTTACAAGAATTATTAAACTCAAACATGGCCATAACTGGCCTCTCTAAACTGAATAATTTCCTACATATTTATGAATGTATTATTTGTTGACTTAAGATTATTATCTTTTGTTTAGTTTTCTCCTATGTGACAATTTCTATTGGACCTTGCAAATAAAGAACACTACAGAAGTGGGTCCTCATATGCATATTTAACACACTGTTTCCAGTAATGTCTAACACTAACCACTATGAAATGTTATAAAATAAACATTTTATTTGTAATGCTTGACTGTTTTAAAAGTATATTAAGGGGGTGCGTGGCCTGGCTGCTCGCGGTGCTGGACGCGTGAGAAGCCAGCTCCGACGGGGGTAAACAATATAACAGCGAGTACACCAGCATACCCGAAACGGAGAAGCACGGAAAGCGTCCTGTGTGAGTCCTACCGCAACCATGTCCCAGCGCACAGCTAAGAAGGCGAAAATACGCCCGGCAGAGCTGCAAATAACGGCATTAACTCCGCCGCGAGGGAGACCTCAAAATGGCGCCGACGGACCAAACTCACCTACAGCCTGCTTCGACCGGAGTGACAGCACCTCCATATCTCTAGATCCCACAATACCAGCCTCAGAAACGGCAATGCAAAGGATGATGCATGAACTGCAGCATAATTTACAAGCAGAATTTTCCAAGCTTGCCAGAGATGTGCGCACAGATATAAAAGCCATATGTGAACGCACCACCCAACTGGAAGAAAAAACGGAGGAAATAATATCAGCACACAACAACCTTGCTGCAGGTTATGAAACATTTGAATCACGACTAAATGCCCTTACAGCCAAAGTGGCAGATCATGAGGACCGACAGGCGAAACAACATCGGCCTGCGCGGAATCCCAGAAGAAATCAAGACCGCTGACCTACAGGAATATGCCACAAAGCTGTTCAGAGCTCTCTGCCCGGACCTTAAGGATGAAGAAATACACCTGTACAGAATACAACGGCTACCGCGCCCTAAATTCCTTGCACCTACCACCCCAAGGGATGTGCTGACGCGGGTTCACTATTTTACAACAAAAGAAAAGATCATGAGAACAGCAAGAAACCCTAATGCAATACCAGGAGAATTCACAGGTATACAACTATTCACGGATCTATCAGCAACGACGCTGGCGAAACGTAAAGAGTTTGCGCTTATCACTAAAACTCTGCGGGATGCAGGACTTCCATACAAATGGGGCTACCCCACCGCCTCATAATCAGGAGAAATGGAGTGGAACACCAAGTCCGCACAGAACAAGAAGGAGTCCATCTTCTCAACGATTGGAATCTTCACATCCCCACCCAAGACAAAGACACCGGAGCGGAGACCCGCCGTAAATCATCAACAATGGTGTCTAAGGACTGGATTACAGTTTCTGGCTATAAGTGAAGGACAGTTCAACAGACAGCCCAGCGCCGAAATGCCGGACTCTTTGACCCATCAACTGATGATACGTGAGCATACCTCACTACGTATTTGCAGTTAATACGTATGGGAAATGTTTTGCTATAAGTTATGTTCGCTTTTAATTATTTTACAAAATGTTGATGTAATGTAATCTGTTTCAATGGCTAGACCACGTCTGCGACCGCAAAGGTCACGAGAAGACAGGGTCATTTATTCACCCTAATATCCTCCCATCACTTAGGCTCAATAGGGCCGTTCAATTACTACCTGACGACAGACACTTTAGATCTGTACGTCCTCATGTATATAGTTGCCTCCGGGCATCCGATCCACCTAAACTCTTCCCCTGTTCCCCAACACCCTCAGAGGTATCTGAAAGTAACTATAGACAGCTACGTCTACCCATCTTTCACACAAACTGAATACAACAACTATCTATATCACTCACACCACTCTATGACAAAGAATAACAAATGCTACAACGCTATGCTAAAATTTAAAACCCAGATACAACATAATTTCAGGGATTTATCACAACTAGTAGAGACAACACGTGATGCACTTGAAAGCAAACGAAACAAGCATGCACAAACACACTCCAATATAGACCACTGGTGGCCGATACCGAAGTCTACAGATTAGCAATCAATGCCTAGCAGACACTGTTACACACCAGTAATGACGCTAAACATAATGTCGCTTAATGCGAAAGGTCTTAACTCCCCTCACAAACGGAGACTTGCTCTGGCTGAAGCCACTAAGATGAAAGCCCAATTGCATTTTTTCAAGAAACTCATTTTCTCAAGACTAACATGCCTAAATTCACCTCGAGACAATTCCCCATAGGCTTCCACGCAGGGTATGCTAAGAAAAAGAGAGGTGTATCTATACTGATTAACAAAAGTGTCTCATTTAAACTCCATAAGAAAATAGAGGACAAAGAGGGCAGATTTCTCCTGATACAATGCACTTTAAATAACGACCCCTACACACTATTGAATGTGTACGGTCCGCATGACAATCAAAACGACTTCATCGCCAAAATAATAACCCTGGCCAATAAATATACATGGGGCAATTTGATCATAGGGGGAGACACCAACTTCATCCTCGACGGCGCTATAGACATAACCTCCACTCACACTGTGATCCACACAACATCTCAAAAACGCACTCACATAGCAAACCAAATTCGACAGACGATACACAACGCAGGTCTGTTAGATATATGGAGAATATTGCACCCATCAGTCCATAATTCATACTCCAGTATAGACAGATTTTTAATACCCACCGCTTTGACCCGTAAAATACATACTACCCAGATAGGGTTAATAACATGGTCGGACCATGCTCCGATATTACTCACACTTCATAAACATTTCCCAAATACGGGTCAAAGCACATGGAGAATCAATGAATCTTTATTGAGAGACCCCCACATAGTTCATGATATTAAAGAGGACATCCGCGCCTTTTTTGAGATCAACGACACAGGAGACACCTCTATTGAAACTCTATGGCAAGCACATAAAGCCGTGATTAGAGGGAGCATGATTAAACATGCCAGTTATAAGAAAAGACAAAGAACTGCAAAGTACAACGACCATTTCAAACAGATAACAGATCTAACCCATGCAAACAAACAGAGCCCTTCCCAGATACAATGCGAAAATCTCAGAACATTACCAACTCAACTAAGAGAAATAGAGACAGAAAAAAACAATTACATTTTACACAAGTATAAACATAGATTTTTTGCACATGGTAACAAGTCAGGTGCAGTACTTGCATCAAAACTTAAAGCACGCATGCCCAACTCCAAAATAGCCTACCTCCTCTCCGCTGACAAACAAAAAATACTACACCCGCAACACATCGTAGACGAATTTGCCCGTTATTACAGTACATTATATAACCTCAAAGAGGCCAGAAATACACATGTACCAGCCCCTACTCAGATCCAAGATTTTCTAGCAAACGTCAATCTACCTAAACGCAAAGAGACGGAAATAGAACAGATCACTAGCAAAATAAGAAAGACATAAGTGGCCACAGTAATAACTAAACTGCCTTTAAATAAATCCCCGGGGCCTGATGGCTTCACAAACTTATACTACAGACATTCTCAGAGGCAGTAACACCGCACCTGACATCTTATAAATCACTGTTTCTCCACAGGCAATATGCCGAAAGATATGCTACAAGCGCATATATCTACACTACCAAAACCAGGCAAATCTGCTGACATGTGCCAAAACTTTAGACACATATCCCTACTGAGCTGTGATACAAAGATATATGCCAAAATACTAGCGGAAAGGTTAAAGGAGATACTGATGCGCATAGTACATAATGACCAATCAGGTTTTATTAAACAGAGACAAGGGTCAGACAATACCAGAAAAATACTTAATATCCTGGCTCACATGGAGTCCCACCAAATGCAAGGTCTTCTCCTGGCGCTGGACGCGGAGAAGGCCTTCGACAGATTAAATTGGCAATATATGGAACAGGTACTGCTTAAATTTGGATTTCCAACGGCTTTTATTAAAGGGGTCATTGCACTGTACACGAAACCCTCAGCCAGGGTTACAAATGTGGGCTTCGTATCGAGCCCATTCTCCATCAAAAACGGGACGCGGCAAGGCTGCCCACTTTCACCCTTGTTATTTGTACTCTCCCTCGAACCCCTAGCACATATAATCAGACACCAAGCAGACATCAAGGGAATACAGATAGGAGTCACTAACTTCAAGTTAGCTATATTTGCAGATGACATTTTCATAACCTTATCAGACCCAGACAAATCCCTACCATCTCTCCTAGAGGTCCTCAACGAATATAGCAAGATATCATATTACAAACTTAATCAACTAAAAACCCAAGCGCTGCCGATCAGACTAAAGACGACGGTAGTGCAATCACTTAAAAATAAACATGCCTTTGACTGGAGAAATACCCATATAACATACTTAGGGGTGAAAATCGCAACTACAATCAGAGGAATTAGCACACTCAACTTTTCCCCACTCCTACAAATCTGTAAACAGCTACTGCATAAGTGGAAAGATGTATTATTGACATGGCTTGGGAGGATTAATGCTGTGAAAATGGTGATCCTTCCCAAGCTCCTATACATGTTTAGAATGCTCCCTCTCCCCTTGTCCATTTCATTGGGCAAGCAAATCTAAAATCTTATATCTACCTATGTTTGGGAAAACAAGAAACCACGCCTCCTGAGTACACTTCTCCAGACACCAGTGAGTAGGGGAGGGACAGGCCTCCCTAATATTATACATTATCATAAAGCTGCAATATTAGAAACAGCAATCAAACTTCACGCTCCCAAATTGACATTCCAATGGGTAGACATAGAAAACGAATACTATCTAAACAACTCAGTGGTGGACCACATGTGGACGCCCAAACACCTCAGGGGAAAAAACACCCCGCTGCTTCCCACGTCCAAGCTCACAGGCCAAATATGGGACTACCTTCATAAACAGCACACAAATACTACAAAGTTCTCTCCATGGGCACCCATAACTACACTGAACTCCATATCCCCGTGGTTATCCCTACACAAATGGAGGGAAAAAGGCATCACCCACATTACTGACATATGTACACAGGGGACCATAATGCCTTTCCCTGAACTACAACTCAAATACACCCTACCATCCAACTTCATATTCCCATATCTCCAGCTCAAGAGTATTATCACAGAAATGGTACAAACTCCGATTCAGCACACACCTGTACCAAACCTTGACCTTATCGCATTATACAATAGATGCCAGAAAGCACCGGTTATAGCTAAGGCTTTATCCCTAGGATACGCCGCTATAAGGCATTACCCACTACCGCTAGAATTTGCTTTTACATCTCAATGGAACAAAGAAGGTCACTCAACAATTACTGATAACCAATGGCTAAAATCACTTGGGGCACTAAAAGGCATAACCTCATGCTATACACACATAGAGGCGCTCAAGAAACTTGTGTACCGATGGTACCTCACCCCAGATAAATTGAGTAAAATCTACCCGACAACCCCAAACACTTGTTGGAGGTGTAACAAAGCTAAAGGCACCATGAGTCATATTTGGTGGGACTGCCCAATTATCACACCACTATGGACGGAAATCCAGCACCTAGGCAACTCAATGGGAATTGTAAGAGGAGCACTCACACCTGCAATTAGTCTTTTCCTACATTACCGACCCAAACTCCTCTACAAGATAAACAACTGCTAATACTGGTAGTACTAGTGACACGTAATCTTATAACGTGTCATTGGAAACAAAAGGTCTGTCCAACACAGACGCTGTTATATCACAAAATACAACAATATCTCCAATACGAGATGCTACCCACATCCACCCCCAAACATAGAGACATCACTCATAATAATTGCCAACGTTGGTGCGATTACACGGCAAAAATCACACACCCACCATAGCCAACTCTGCACGAATTGACGACTTTGCACAAGCAGAGGACTACACAGCTGTACACAATATACGGGCTAGAGACGGGAAATGAGCAAAAATGTAAAAAAAACTGTGAAGATGAAACATGATAGGTTTGTAAATAATGAAATGTTACTGTCTAGAGAACCAAATTATATCTGCATACCTTTTGTGTACCCCACCCCTTCTTTCCTTCTGTACCCCCTCATAAGGTTCATTTAAAAACTCAATAAAACACGAATTTGAAAAAAAAAAAAAAGTATATTAAGATTTGCCCCTTCCCTACACCCGGTACAATAGTTAACTTACCTGTAACCTTTCAGTGGCAAAGAACAGAGATTATAGCAATGACTGACAGACAGCAAAGTTGCAGGATAAAGAAATCTGGCTTTCTACATTTAAGATCATTTTCAAATTTCACAAACACATATTGGTTAAATATAGGTATTATAAACATAATATTAAAAATCCTGAGATGTGACAGTTCTCCTTTAATAAATGTTAATATACGTTTTATTCGATTGGAAGAATGGGTCACTGAGCACATTTTAAAACTGAAGAATGTGTCACTACCTTACATATATGCAAAATATGAATTTAAAATCAGTATAAGTCAATGCCTGTAATGTCAGCACAACAGATTTTGACAAATACAATAAAGTAAAGGATATTTTGACTTTTTTTCCTAAGTTGTAAAAATATATGCAAGACTGTAACGTTAAAAAAAAACAACAACTTTTTAGCTACATGACATACGTGTATTGAACCATTCTACCAGCAAGGCATACTGCTTAAATACATATAAGGCATCAAAAGAAAAACATTAGGGAGGCAATGTCTGCATAATGATTTTTTTTTTATTGTTAATATTGTCCATCCTTACCAGAGAATAGTCTCTAAGAAGGACAACAATGTGTTCAGCATTTATTCATGTTACTATAAATGTCACCATCATAAAAGAGACAATTACATTTTTTTTCTTGCTCATATCTTTTATGGATTTTCAATCAAAGAAAAAAGCCACTGGGAAAAATCTACTTGGTAACCATTATCTAATCCTTCCGAGAAGCTGAAAGAAAATCAGCCTGTGCAAAACAGTTAACCAGCAAAAATATCCTGATGTGTCTTAGTTATAACTTAATGTTCAAGAATTGGCAGCAAAATACCCTATAACTGCTTGAAAGAGTGAGCCTCAGCTGTATGAATCCTCTAATAAAAACCTCTCAAACATTTTAGTGTGCATAGTGTATTTAAAAAAAAATAAATAAATAATAATACAAAAAAAAAAATCTACTGGCATGCTGTCAACGTTATCAGCAAAGTTTCAGGTTCAGATGAGGTTTTCCAGGAATAGAATCAATTCAGTGACAATGTGTCCTTTGTTAGAACGGTTTAAAATCAGAAGAAAAATAAGTACATTTAAAAATCCAACCACTTTGCAGGTTTTTTTATTTTTTTATTCAAGATGGTATTGGTTGTTTGTAAATATTTTTTAATATTATTGTAACCATCTTCATGCACAAGCTCCATATAGACCAGTAAGTTTATTGCTTAGACTATTTTTCAAATGCATATTAGGCGGATAGATACTAGCTGAATATATATTTATAATATCTTTATAATGTCCCATTTCAATATGCAAATGTATTCATTAACAGATATTTTAAAATAAGATAATAAGCCACCCTATGCCAATTTCTGGTGTACAGCAAACCTTGAGCAAATTATCCCAAGTATCAGAGAAGCAAATCATTATTTCTTTCACTGCAGAGGGATAATGAATTTAGAGCGGCGATTCACATAGAAACACTGCTCCAGTACTTACCGTATATACTAGAGTATAAGCCGACCCGAATATAAGCCGAGGGCCCTAATTTTACCCAAAAAAACTGGGAAACTTATTGACTCGAGTATAAGACTAGGGTGGGAAATGTAGCAGCTACTGGTAAATTTCTAAATAAAATTAGATCCTAAAAAAATTATATTAATTGAATATTTATTTACAGTGTGTGTATATAATGAATGCAGTGCGTGTGTGTATGAGTGCAGTGCGTGTGTGTGTATGAGTGCAGTGCGTGTGTGTGTATGAGTGCAGTGCGTGTGTGTGTATGAGTGCAGTGCGTGTGTGTGTATGAGTGCAGTGCGTGTGTGTGTATGAGTGCAGTGCGTGTGTGTGTATGAGTGCAGTGCGTGTGTGTGTATGAGTGCAGTGCGTGTGTGTGTATGAGTGCAGTGCGTGTGTGTGTATGAGTGCAGTGCGTGTGTGTGTATGAGTGCAGTGCGTGTGTGTGTATGAGTGCAGTGCGTGTGTGTGTATGAGTGCAGTGCGTGTGTGTGTATGAGTGCAGTGCGTGTGTGTGTATGAGTGCAGTGCGTGTGTGTGTATGAGTGCAGTGCGTGTGTGTGTATGAGTGCAGTGCGTGTGTGTGTATGAGTGCAGTGCGTGTGTGTGTATGAGTGCAGTGCGTGTGTGTGTATGAGTGCAGTGCGTGTGTGTGTATGAGTGCAGTGCGTGTGTGTGTATGAGTGCAGTGCGTGTGTGTGTATGAGTGCAGTGCGTGTGTGTGTATGAGTGCAGTGCGTGTGTGTGTATGAGTGCAGTGCGTGTGTGTGTATGAGTGCAGTGCGTGTGTGTGTATGAGTGCAGTGCGTGTGTGTGTATGAGTGCAGTGCGTGTGTGTGTATGAGTGCAGTGCGTGTGTGTGTATGAGTGCAGTGCGTGTGTGTGTATGAGTGCAGTGCGTGTGTGTGTATGAGTGCAGTGCGTGTGTGTGTATGAGTGCAGTGCGTGTGTGTGTATGAGTGCAGTGCGTGTGTGTGTATGAGTGCAGTGCGTGTGTGTGTATGAGTGCAGTGCGTGTGTGTGTATGCGTGCAGTGCGTGTGTGTGTATGCGTGCAGTGCGTGTGTGTGTATGCGTGCAGTGCGTGTGTGTATGCGTGCAGTGCGTGTGTGTATGCGTGCAGTGCGTGTGTGTATGCGTGCAGTGCGTGTGTGTGTATGCGTGCAGTGCGTGTGTGTGTATGCGTGCAGTGCGTGTGTGTGTATGCGTGCAGTGCGTGTGTGTATATGCGTGCAGTGCGTGTGTGTATATGCGTGCAGTGCGTGTGTGTATATGCGTGCAGTGCGTGTGTGTATATGCGTGCAGTGCGTGTGTGTGTGTATGAGTGCAGTGCGTGTGTGTGTGTATGAGTGCAGTGTGTGTGTGTGTATGAGTGCAGTGTGTGTGTGTGTGTATGAGTGCAGTGTGTGTGTGTGTATGAGTGCAGTGTGTGTGTGTATGAGTGCAGTGTGTGTGTGTATGAGTGCAGTGTGTGTGTGTATGAGTGCAGTGTGTGTGTGTGTATGAGTGCAGTGTGTGTGTGTGTATGAGTGCAGTGTGTGTGTGTGTATGAGTGCAGTGTGTGTGTGTATGAGTGCAGTGTGTGTGTATGAGTGCAGTGTGTGTGTATGAGTGCAGTGTGTGTATGAGTGCAGTGTGTGTATGAGTGCAGTGTGTGTGTATGAGTGCAGTGTGTGTGTATGAGTGCAGTGTGTGTGTATGAGTGCAGTGTATGTGTATGAGTGCAGTGTGTGTATGAGTGCAGTGTGTGTATGAGTGCAGTGTGTGTGTATGAGTGCAGTGTGTGTGTATGAGTGCAGTGTGTGTGTGTGTGTGTATGAGTGCAGTGTGTGTGCAGTGTGTGTGTGTGTATGTGTATGAGTGCAGTGTGTGTGTATGTGTATGAGTGCAGTGTGTGTGTATGTGTATGAGTGCAGTGTGTGTGTATGAGTGCAGTGTGTGTGTATGAGTGCAGTGTGTGTGTATGAGTGCAGTGTGTGTGTATGAGTGCAGTGTGTGTGTATGAGTGCAGTGTGTGTGTATGAGTGCAGTGTGTGTGTATGAGTGCAGTGTGTGTGTGTGTGTGTATGAGTGCAGTGTGTGTGTGTATGAGTTCAGTGAGTGTATGACTGCAGTGTGTGTGTGTGTGTGTGTGTGTGTGTATGCGTGCAGTGCGTGTGTGTGTATGCGTGCAGTGCGTGTGTGTGTATGCGTGCAGTGCGTGTGTGTATATGCGTGCAGTGCGTGTGTGTATATGCGTGCAGTGCGTGTGTGTATATGCGTGCAGTGCGTGTGTGTATATGCGTGCAGTGCGTGTGTGTGTGTATGAGTGCAGTGCGTGTGTGTGTGTATGAGTGCAGTGTGTGTGTGTGTATGAGTGCAGTGTGTGTGTGTGTGTATGAGTGCAGTGTGTGTGTGTGTATGAGTGCAGTGTGTGTGTGTATGAGTGCAGTGTGTGTGTGTATGAGTGCAGTGTGTGTGTGTATGAGTGCAGTGTGTGTGTGTGTATGAGTGCAGTGTGTGTGTGTGTATGAGTGCAGTGTGTGTGTGTGTATGAGTGCAGTGTGTGTGTGTGTATGAGTGCAGTGTGTGTGTGTATGAGTGCAGTGTGTGTGTATGAGTGCAGTGTGTGTGTATGAGTGCAGTGTGTGTATGAGTGCAGTGTGTGTATGAGTGCAGTGTGTGTGTATGAGTGCAGTGTGTGTGTATGAGTGCAGTGTGTGTGTATGAGTGCAGTGTATGTGTATGAGTGCAGTGTGTGTATGAGTGCAGTGTGTGTATGAGTGCAGTGTGTGTGTATGAGTGCAGTGTGTGTGTATGAGTGCAGTGTGTGTGTGTGTGTGTATGAGTGCAGTGTGTGTGCAGTGTGTGTGTGTGTATGTGTATGAGTGCAGTGTGTGTGTATGTGTATGAGTGCAGTGTGTGTGTATGTGTATGAGTGCAGTGTGTGTGTATGAGTGCAGTGTGTGTGTATGAGTGCAGTGTGTGTGTATGAGTGCAGTGTGTGTGTATGAGTGCAGTGTGTGTGTATGAGTGCAGTGTGTGTGTATGAGTGCAGTGTGTGTGTATGAGTGCAGTGTGTGTATGAGTACAGTGTGTGTGTGTGTGTGTATGAGTGCAGTGTGTGTGTGTATGAGTTCAGTGAGTGTATGACTGCAGTGTGTGTGTGTGTGTGTGTGTGTGTGTGTGAGTGCAGTGTGTATGTATGAATGCAGTGTGTGATGCAGAGTGTGTCGCAGAGCCTTGGTGGGGGGTGGGCATTTTTTATATTTTTTTTATCTTTATAATGTCCCATTTCAATATGCAAATGTATTCATTAACAGATATTTTAAAATAAGATAATAAGCCACCCTATGCCAATTTCTGGTGTACAGCAAACCTTGAGCAAATTATCCCAAGTATCAGAGAAGCAAATCATTATTTCTTTCACTGCAGAGGGATAATGAATATAGAGCGGCGATTCACATAGAAACACTGCTCCAGTACTTACCGTATATACTCAAGTATAAGCCGACCCGAATATAAGCCGAGGGCCCTAATTTTACCCAAAAAAACTGGGAAACTTATTGACTCGAGTATAAGACTAGGGTGGGAAATGTAGCAGCTACTGGTAAATTTCTAAATAAAATTAGATCCTAAAAAAATTATATTAATTGAATATTTATTTACAGTGTGTGTATATAATGAATGCAGTGTGCGTGTGTATGAGTGCAGTGCGTGTATGAGTGCAGTGCGTGTATGAGTGCAGTGCGTGTGTGTATGAGTGCAGTGCGTGTGTGTATGAGTGCAGTGCGTGTGTGTATGAGTGCAGTGCGTGTGTGTATGAGTGCAGTGCGTGTGTGTATGAGTGCAGTGCGTGTGTGTATGAGTGCAGTGCGTGCGTGTATGAGTGCAGTGCGTGCGTGTGTGTATGAGTGCAGTGCGTGCGTGTGTGTATGAGTGCAGTGCGTGCGTGTGTGTATGAGTGCAGTGCGTGCGTGTGTGTATGAGTGCAGTGCGTGCGTGTGTGTATGAGTGCAGTGCGTGCGTGTGTGTATGAGTGCAGTGCGTGCGTGTGTGTATGAGTGCAGTGCGTGTGTGTATGAGTGCAGTGTGTGTGTATGAGTGCAGTGTGTGTGTATGCGTGCAGTGCGTGTGTATGCGTGCAGTGCGTGTGTATGTATGCGTGCAGTGCGTGTGTATGTATGCGTGCAGTGCGTGTGTATGTATGAGTGCAGTGCGTGTGTATGTATGAGTGCAGTGCGTGTGTATGTATGAGTGCAGTGCGTGTGTATGTATGAGTGCAGTGTGTGTGTGTATGAGTGCAGTGTGTGTGTGTGTATGAGTGCAGTGTGTGTGTGTGTATGAGTGCAGTGTGTGTGTGTGTATGAGTGCAGTGTGTGTGTATGAGTGCAGTGTGTGTGTATGAGTGCAGTGTGTGTGTATGAGTGCAGTGTGTGTGTATGAGTGCAGTGTGTGTGTGTGTATGAGTGCAGTGTGTGTGTGTGTATGAGTGCAGTGTGTGTGTATGAGTGCAGTGTGTGTGTGTATGAGTGCAGTGTGTGTGTATGAGTGCAGTGTGTGTGTATGAGTGCAGTGTGTGTGTGTATGAGTGCAGTGTGTGTGTGTGTATGAGTGCAGTGTGTGTGTGTGTATGAGTGCAGTGTGTGTGTGTATGAGTGCAGTGTGTGTGTATGAGTGCAGTGTGTGTGTATGAGTGCAGTGTGTGTATGAGTGCAGTGTGTGTGTGTGTGTATGAGTGCAGTGTGTGTGTGTGTGTATGCAGTGTGTGTATGAGTGCAGTGTGTGTGTGTATGAGTGCAGTGTGTGTGTATGAGTGCAGTGTGTGTGTATGAGTGCAGTGTGTGTGTGTATGAGTGCAGTGTGTGTATGTGTATGAGTTCAGTGAGTGTATGACTGCAGTGTGTATGTATGAATGCAGTGTGTGATGCAGAGTGTGTCGCAGAGCCTTGGTGGGGGGTGGGCATTTTTAATATATTTTTTATCATTATTATTGTAATTTTTTTTTGTTATATTATTTATTTATTTATTTTTTTTCGTCCCCCCTCCCTGCTTGATACATGGCAGGGAGGGGGGGGTAGGGTCTCCTTCCCTGGTGGTCCAGTGGATGGGCACTGTGTAGGAGGGGGCTGGCAGAGAGCACTTACCTCTCCTGCAGCTCCCTCCTCCTCCGCGCCGGTCCGTGCAGCTCTTCTGTCAGCTCACACTGTAAGTCTCGCGAGAGCCGCACTATGACCCCGCGGCTCTCGCGAGACTTACACTGGGAGCTGACAGAGGTGCTGAACGGACCGCCGCGGAGGAGGGAGCTGACAGGAGCTGCAGGAGAGGTAAGTATAAATTGCCATAATACAGACAGTGACTCGAGTATAAGCCGAGTTGGGGTTTTTCAGCACAAAAAATGTGCTTATACTCGAGTATATACGGTACCTGTTTCTTTTGTCTTATGTCAACGGCTGACTAAATGCACTGCATTACAGGGGCATCTCCACAGAGCACATACACACACAGAGGCAAAACAAAGAATGGAGACCCTTAAATGAAACTATTCTAGCGCCCTGCCCTCAATAATTAAATCAGGTGAGAATGAGAAAGCAGGGAGAAGGTCACTGGAAACGACTGAGGTTGATCTGGAAAGCCATGAGAAACTGCACACAAATCAGAAGTGCTCTCTTTATGCATTCTGTATGAAGGATAGTTTAATTTCTGATCCCCGTTGAGCATGTTCAGAGTTTGATAGAGCTATATTAGACTCTATTGTGGTCTAAGAGGATAATGCCATATGATATTTCTGTCAAACATCATTTAGTGTCCTAATATAAATGGGCATTATTCAAATGGATATTTGAAAGCAATGCATCAATTAGATTAGGGTTGCCTTTATCAAGTTTGTATACAATATCAAAACCAATATAAAAACACATTTAAACAGGAAAATAATAAATCAGTTAAAACATCAGTGCCTACCCAGTGGGAGTACTGTTGATTTTTCTATATTTTTATTTGATATTTCTTCTTCTATAAAAATTTAAATATTGAGAAACTCATATAACCTTTTCTACAGTATATGTAGCATGTTCATATGATTGCAAAAGCCTCTAGAGTTAGCACTATGCTGGGGAAGAAGGAAAGAGAATTTGTTAGTATTAAAGATGTGAACTTGAATTATAAGAAAAATAATAATTGCAAACATTCTGTATGGACAGATGGTGAAAGAACGTTGTCATTACATTACAGCAACTCAGTATGCTCCCATCTCACTAGGCTTATTTTGCCTGAAGGAAACTGTCATACCTGTTTCAGCACCTTAACCCTTCACAGAAAATGCTAAAAGCAGCTTGCTGGAAAAAAAGGATTTCTACAAGTTTCAGCAAAAATCATGCCGCAGCTAAGCACCAGGGAAGAAAAGAAGAAAGGAAGCGTAAATGGAAAAAGGATGCAAGTTTGTTGGGTGTGAGGACCGAAGTGTGATTAAGCTTGAAAAGAAGCCCTGCCATCTCTCCGCTTTGCTGTTTTTTGAGAGTGAAATTTGGCGAGATCCCTAACTAAGCAGGCAGGTCCCCTCCAAGGCCACTGCTATAATTTCCTATGCCAACTCCTTAAAACTGGCCCAGTCCTCCTGAGCTCCCAAGGCCCCATTCGTCTGAAATCTCTTGCAGTAAACACTCGAAAAGCAGCAGGGCATTCAACGGAACAGAAGCGCTTTCTGCTCCCGGTGAATATTAAAAAGAATGGGCATGCAATTTGTTTGTACTTGTCTGTCATGTTGCTAAATTATTGTGTTATTGCATAAAAAGCACTATTAAGTTTATTATTCTGCTTCAATCTGCATTAATGGTACGACCAGGAAAGTTATTTATTGGCGTTTTGATACCTGCATGCACAATGGGTAGTTATACTCACTCACCTCCACCCTGGAGCAGTAATAAATTACTTATTAGCCTATTCAGATTTTACTGTATTGTAATTTTCTAAATTGTGTGCTATTGGTGATATATACATTAACATTAAGCAACAGATTGACCACATAAAACAATCCCAGGGCTATACTAGGCTTCACATAGGATTCAATGAAGCTGATAGTACAACAGCACGTCCAATTACAAAGATTGCTCCTGTAGCAATATCAGCTATGCTCAAAATAATCAGCAAATGTGAGAGAAACAAATCAGGGCACATAGTAAAAAGAGACACAACATAAAAACAAAGACATGGTTTACTAGCATGCTTTAGTGCCTGAAATAATTAAGAGGTTGAAGGTTTGTAAAGATAAAGATCCATTAGAATTGGGACACACACCAAATGCTATTAAATGCTTAATGTTAAAGGGACAACCGCCATAATTATTATCTGGTTATCTAAACACGTTACAAACACACAGATCTATGACCTTTTTAGTAGCTAAACAGTTCAAAAGTGCAGAGCAGTAAAAGTAAAAAGGGCAGGTAAAATACAGTGTAGTAAATTTAAAAATATTGGAATAATAGAAGATAAAAGACACCCAATTACATATGGGAACTACAAATAATTTTAAAATTAAAAAGGGGGAAAAAATTACCAAACACATATATTCACTTTTTCAACCATGGTTCTGTCAACTATACATACTTACAAATATAGCGAAGCTACTTACAAGTTGTACTTTGGGTGTTGAACAGAGTAAACAAATAAAAACATTGGAAAATATTTCTCTAGTGGCACGTGGAGCAAAACGTCTTCCAAAAAATGTAAACCTCCTTTAAACCACCCTGACATCAACCCACAACTCTCGTAATATTTAGCCACTATATGCATAACCTGGAGATGGCTAACCAAGGGGAGATTTTATTAAGTGCTACCTGAGAGAAAAGTCCACAAATACTACCGACGAAATACACATGGAAACAGGTGTTTTTGAAGTACATTTCCCATAAAGGACTGATGCATCCAAGAACACCTAGGTACCAATTTATAAGACAACAACAAAATGATTCACTAACACTCAAATAGTGGTTGTGAATGTGAGTATAGACAACACATCTCCACTAGTGAGTATCATTTCCACAAGTGCAAAGACAGGTAGTTAAAAAAAAAAAGTTTTTTTCTGTTCATTGACCACAGAAGGATAAAGCAGGCATGAAGAATTCAAACCTGTAATAATTGCCTTGTACACAAACCTCAACAAAGGGGCTCAAAAGCACAATTTATTTTTAAACCAACATTTTAATGCCGTATAATTATTAGTTTGCACTTGTGGTGGCAGATTACAATGTACAGCTGAAAATGTACAGCCAAACTACTTCAAAATGACACTCTCTATGATCATAACCATAACTAGCATGCTCTAGTGGATTTGGTGCCGGAGAGCCCTGGCACCAGTCCATTGTAAGTAGTCAACCGGTTTTAGAACAGTTTGACTCTTTACCTGGGGGCCGCTGGGTGTCGCTCCCCTCCTCAGAGAGCATCCAACTCTCTGTTAAAAATAGTGCAGGTAGAAGGCGATGCCACGCAGAGTCCAGGTTAGAAGTCAAACTTCTCCACAATGGTGGGGGGGTGGGAAGGAGTGTGCAACAGGGCACTTATGGCACCTTAATCACTACAGCACAGTGCTTATGGTGTTTGGAGTGTTATTTTAATATAGAATTTATTTTTTCCCCTTTATTGAAATAAATATGCATTTCTGAGACCTAAAAAAAATACAATCAAATGTAGAAATCTACACTGCTGTGTTTTACTCTATCCTGGAAGTTAGTGTGTCAATCTTCGCTTCCTGCCAATCACTGTAAGCTCTGCCATTGAACAAAGTAGTGAAAGGAGAAACAGGAACAGGGAGATTTACCAAAGTGTGGTCCTCTGAAAAAATGGTGCAAAGTACAAAAGCAGTGTAATTTCCATGGAAATCAATCAAGTGAGTTGCACATTCCATTGGTGATCCCTGCCTTTTACATCAATTTTCTGATGTCATTTGCTTAATCTTGAATATACACTTACATTAAAACAGATTATCACACCAAAAAAGGTTAACAATTTCTAGGCAACTTTCAATACTAAAAAGTTAAACTAAACTATTATCCTACATTGAGGTACAAATTAAGTATTTCTATAATATGACAAAAGAACATAAACACAAGAAAACAAGGATTCTCAAAGAAGGACAGCCTGTACCTGTGCACACCTTCCAAGATCCGTTCTGCCCAGGTACTGAAATATGAGCAATGCGATCTCATAGGGTAACTGGATGTCAAAGAACGGAATCTCATTTATTTCATTCTGGAAGAAACGGATAAAACACATTATGCTTCTGGGGAGAATTTGTCTAAAGATACCCATTTCCAGTACCCTGTTAGTGGAAACAAAAAAATAAAATAAATTAAATTAAATTAAACAGTAAGTAAAAACATAGGTGTTGATACACAATATGTCTTTCACCTTCATCAGCAGACAATTAAATTAAATCTTTTCAGCATTTATTAACACACTATTATAATTCACACCTATTTGTGGGGAGGGGGGATTTCTGCCCCATTAGGGAAAAAGAAAAAGCTAGGACGGAAACCATTTACAATTCTTACATGTTGACAAACTTGTTTTAGCAGTTTCTCCTCCTGTAAATAATTTTGCTTTGGAGTATAATAAAATGTTTATTTTCAAAAGTATACAATAAAAGTTACAACCAACCCTGATATTAAAACTACAAATCATTTTGACTTGTTTACTCAGTATCTATTAGTCATGCACAACTGAATTATATCATGGTATGTGATACAAATAAACACAAAAGGTAGTAAAGTCAGTTACCCCTAACGCTAATACACACAGTTTTCATGTCTTACACTTTCAAGTGAAAACAAATTTTGCATGATGAGGTTATTCTGGGGATATGATGATACTGACTCTACTCATCAATATACAGACATGCTCAAATTACCCATCTAGACTCCTTTCATTGTCTTCAACACCACCTATTTTAGCTGTCCATCCAAATAAAGATGATTGCTTTTATGCGTGCAAGGTTTATCTATGCCGTCAGTGATCAATTTTTTTTTTCTTTGAATTGTTTTATGACTTTAGGGTTCATTCACTAAACTAGGAATCGAGTAAATTAAAAGAGAAGTGGAAAAGTTGGGCAAAATCATCTATTTTCCTCTCTCTGCTAATTTGCGAACTATTTATAACAAACTATCCACAAATGAAACAACACATCATGCTTTAATAAAAAGATACCACTAAACTTATTTCATTAACAGATACATACCAATTGTTTATGATCTTAGATTCACATTATGCATTATAGTTGTAAGAGCATTAAGGAGATGTAGTCCACAGCATCTGTTGATCTACCCCCTGATCTAAACATTAGTATTCATGAAACAGTGTTTCTGGAAATGATTCTATACTGGTAAGGAAACAAACCAACTCAAACCATAGCTAAAAACATTTTTCCTGTATTGAAATTCCTGCCAACACCTCTATTGTAACAAAAAAGTCCCTAGTGGAAAAAACTGATTTGTTAATCTTAAAATAATACACAGTTTTATAATATTGTAAAAAGGGTGATGGACACACCTGTATGAACTATTATAATGTTCTTTAGCTTAAAGAGATACTCTAAGCACCATAACAACTACAGTGAACCATACTGGTTATGGTGCAAGGAATTCCCTGACAAGGTCGAATGGCAAGCTGCCAAACCATTTATGAATGGTATAACACTTACCTAGCACTCTTGAGTGCCGGCCGCGAGGAAATACAAATGCCATTAACATACAGAGTGGCTAAGAAAGCATTGGGTAGCAAAAACACAATCCAATGAACCTGATTGTGTTTTAATACACGGCCTCCCAATCTGGGAAAGAAAATAATCAAAAGTAACTTCACTAATTAACTCTGTTCTTGGCACCACATATCCCGAACAGTGAATTCAAATATGGACATTGTCCCCGCTGGATCATATATTTTTGTTTGTAGCACAACTTTGATCATTTGAATTAGAACATGATTCAAGTAAGAGAAAGTGGAGTGTAGCTCATGAATGGTTAAGCGGCTTGTGGCACATTTAGCCCAAATGATCCAGATATACCTAGTGGGTGGCATGCAGCTTTGTGTGGCATGAGAGAAATAGGAAAATGGGAAGAGCAGAGTGTATGGAACATGCATGGTAAAAATGACAGAACTGTATGGAACACATGACGGTCTAAGCCTTCATGCAGTGCAAAGCTTTAATGCCTGCCCACAGCATAGATTGTCATGCATTAAAAGTACCAGCAGCATTAAATCCGTGCTTGTACCAAGGAGACCCAGATATCATTGGATACTTGAGAGTCCCGCTGTCACCTTGGGCCATAATTACTGGCCCTATTCATTTTTAAATATTTTATACCTACTTAATATTGTCAGGCATGGAAAAATAAATCCATATTTCCCCTTTAAAAATGACATAGAAGAAGTATGGGAGCCCAGGAAACGGTGAAATAGTGGTAGAATGAATGCATGGCAAAAGTACTAAAAAGGTCACAAACACATGGCATCTCAAAATAGCCTTGGTCCTTAAGTAAATTAAAAAGAAAAACATCAGGTTTGATACTAAATAATAT
Source organism: Pelobates fuscus (assembly GCF_036172605.1). Classification (NCBI taxonomy): domain Eukaryota; kingdom Metazoa; phylum Chordata; class Amphibia; order Anura; family Pelobatidae; genus Pelobates; species Pelobates fuscus. The sequence continues at coordinate 120,976,664 of NC_086321.1, forward strand.
GACTACGATACTTTCCACATTCTTATAGACAGTGTGTGCTTATCCATAGATTTGGATTCCACCTCTTCTGTGTGTAAACTACTAATCTTTATCATTCTGATAATGTTAAAGGGTAGCTTTAAAGGGCATCTGTTACATGCAAATCAGAAGCATCGATTAATCTACAAAGCTCCAGCAGTGAGTGTTTTAAAAAAAAAAAAAAAAAAAAAAAAAAACTCTTTTAAAGACTGAGAATTTGATTTTCCATTTCTAAATTAAGAGGGCTAATAATGATACCCACATTTTCCTTCATTGTGGGATTTTTCATGTTTAAGTGCTGGATTATTCAAACTTTGATTGATGAACCTCCAAAGTCTGTGACAATCAGAATACAAACTGGCCATCTCTTCTGAGAAGGATTACAAAACTGGTGTTCAGTACTGTGCTGCACTCACCTCTGTTCTCATTACAGACCGTATATGGTTTGAAACAAAGGAATGGCAGACCACAAATATAATAAATTAGTATGAAATTAGGAAATGGTTTGGCTGCATTGGGTTTTTTTTTTAAGGTCCTGCTATTTCAACACAGAAGCGAGCACTCCATGCCTCCAGAGCTAAGCACAGACGTTTGTTATCCATTTAAGAAAGCAAATGGGACCAGGCTCAAATTAACTGCTTAATTTATGTAATCAAAGCCTGTAGACTTGGCGATTAGGAAGCTTCTCCACTCTTCGTTTCTGAGTTTGGCTAAAATAATCTTTAACGCTGCCAGGCCAATTAAGAGCACACAGTCAAACATTAAAATATTAATTTTAGATTCTACTTAATGATGTGGCTCTCTGGAAAGTCACAATTTATACTCTTTTGAAAGCTACAAACGAAAAAGCCGCACATGGCACCAGTGAAGTAATGATATTATTAAGAGGGTATCTGTGGGCATGGACATAAGGAAGACTATGTTGGAGAAGACTATGCTTTAATAAAGAATCATTACCAGATAGATTAAAGCAGCACTTTAACTTTGCATTTTTACTTCTGTTCTTTTATTTATCCATTTTAGTCTCTCTTTTTAGGTGGAGGTGTCCCTAGGCTTTAATGTAAACACTGCCTTTTCTCTGAAAAGACAGTGTTTACAACAAAAAGCCTGCAGGGACGGATTCCACTCGTCAGAACAACTACATTAAGCTGTAGTTGTTCTGGTGACTATACTGTCCATTTAACCCCTTAAGGACCTTAAGGACCAAACTTCTGGAATAAAAGGGAATCATGACGTGTCACACATGTCATGTGTCCTTAAGGGGTTAAAGCAGGGGTGGGGAACATTTCCCTTAATGCTCTTACAACCATAATGCTGGCAAAGCATCAAGGGAGATGTAGTCCACAACATCTGGAGGGCAGAAGGTTCCCCACCCCTGCTTTAAAGGGACACTATAGGCACCCACACCACTTCAGCTCATTGAAGTGATCTTGGTGCAGTGTCCCAGCACCCTTAACCCTGCAAAGGTAATTATTGCAGGGGTTTTTTTATAGAAAGAAATGAGAACATTTCTGTGAGGAATGATGATGGTTGGCAAAGAAAGGTAAATATGGTTAAATGAGGTCATGGGGAAAATGTCTGCAGACATTCACAGATGAGGAGTGAGAGGAATATGGGCTGCATAGAGCAGTGATAGTTGAGAAGGGATGGAATCATGACTAAAGGGCGGTGGTTCCAAACCTTTTTTCACTTGATAAAAGTAAAAAACCTCTTGGCAATCCATTTACATAAATTATTCCCCTCATATTAGCAAAATGTATGAAAATAATATAGTTGCTGTTATGAGTCAGCTATGCCTTCAGTTTGGCTACTATGGAACCAAATTCAAAATTATCTTTAGTGAATACCACTGATAAATGCTTCATACATTGAGGATTTTTTTTATTTTTTATTAAATGTCCATCGTAATTTACATCATATCTTGACTGATGAAAATAACATGAAAGTGAAGGTATTGACAGATTTTTTAAATAAAACTTACACTGACATAAACACACTTTGCATATGCAACCAAGATAATCAAATCAATTTGAAAAAGACAGGACTGCAAAAAGATATGTTAGTGATGCTAATAAATAGGTTCTCTACATTACACTAGCCAGAGGCAGCTATATATTTAGGACACTGACTAAGGCCTCACACCTGCTGGGCCCTCACCTTTTCTGGCCCTTCACAAGCACCATTAAAATGTATATTAAAATAACATTTTATTTTATTTAAATAAATCTGACAGGTGTATAGTATATAAAGTGCATTTTGTGTGCACGCTTTCTAAAAGGTGATTTACACTTTTTCTGAAATGTGTGGATTTTATACCTATGCATACACAGGGGACTCAGATAGGTCCGGTGGGTGGGGGCAAATGTCGTTATCCCCCTCCCCAGGCCCAATTCTCCCATGGTTTCACAAGCATCCTGCTCCCCTGCTTCTACCCTCCGCTCTGAGTCAGGGGGAATCATCAAGAGGGGTGACATGACAATTTCTTCTTTTTGGGATGACATGTTGTTGTGGTGCTTTTCATTGGCTTGTGACTGAAGAAGGAGGGGGTAAGGATGTGGTACTCCTCATTGGCTGGTGGCTACTGTTTCCAAATGGATGCAAAAGTAATTTTCGCAATCATAGATTTTTTTTTTTTTTTTTACTTACTGCTAGGGGAACTGCTTCGTACCTCTGGAGGTAAATGTAACACAGGTTGGGAACCACTGCTGTAAGGAATGTCTGGGAGGAAGGGTACATGGAGGAAAAAGACTTGCAGACAGTAATATGTCTGCACTTAGAGAAGGGAAGCTGGATAATAAGCAGAAAATAAGGAGATTACAATATACACTTAGCTTAAGATTTCTTCCTATGACCTCTGTAAATGGACCAGGTGACTTTGTGCTCCATCAGAAAATAACTAATTGCTGCATGCAGAATCGCCCAATACAAGTAATGTTATTATTAAGAAAATAAGCGTGCCATCTATACATGCAAACGCTTTGCTGATGGCAAAAGAGTAAAGTAAAAAAAAAAAAAAAAGGATGCAGAAATAAGTATCTTTTTAAAGCAATGTGGCTGTCACAATAATTTATACAATTGTATAGATAAAATGTATTTTCTAAAAAGTGAAAGAAAGAAATGTTATTCATGACACATGTACATTAAATCGGCACGGTCATCCCCACAAAGTAGGAACTACTCTGTCTCTGTATTTCTCCTCCGCATCACTTTTTTTTTTTTGTCAATCTTTATTTTATTGAGGCAAGTGGTTATGGTGGTACAGAATGAAGAGAGGGAGATTTGCAGGGGTCATACAGGTGAGAAACATCATGACAAGTTACAAAATCTCTTAGAAGTATCAGCCTCATTTTATATTATATAAACATGCTGGAAAACAATAAGTTGCTAAAACAGGTGAACAGTAATAGAAGTCGTAGTTATCAAGCTTAAATACATGCTAGGAAGCGTAAAGTCCAATTGGCTGCATGCTAGAGTGTTATGGTCGGCTATTCTGTGGTGTATGGGTAGACAATATGACGGTCAAGCTATTCTTGATTGATATCAACTGGATCTTGAGACAAGAGCAGATCGTACTCATTAGCGGTACACGCATGCTCGCATTACTTTTTTTAGACTCAGAGCGGAATCTAAGTGTCAATCCTAACAGCCGTCACCAGTGACAGGTGCAGGAACTTGACTGTGTCTATGGAGGATCCTGCGATTTAGCATGAGCGAGAGTACAGATGGCAAATGATTTAGGTAAACTAGAAAAATTGACAGAGCTGTGGCAATTGACATTTAATATGGAGAAGTGCAAGATAATGCACATTGGACGTAAAAACCCAAGGGCAGAGTATAGGATATTTGATAACCTACTAAACTCAACATCTGAGGAAAGGGATTTAGGAGTAATTATTTAAGATGACTTAAAGGTAGGAAGACAATGTAATAGAGCAGTTGGAAATGCTAGCAGAATGCTTGGTTGCACAGGGAGAGGTATTAGCAGTAGAAAGAGGGAAGTGCTCATGCCATTGTACAGAACACTGGCGAGACCTCACTTGGAGTATTGTACGCAGTACTGGAGACCATATCTTCAGAAGGATATTGATACCTTAGAGAGAGTTCAGAGAAGGGCTACTAAACTGGTTCATGGATTGCAGGATAAAACTTACAAAGAAAGGTTAAAGGATCTTAACATGTATAGCTTGGAGGAAAGACGAGACAGGGGGGATATGATAGAAACATTTAAATAAATAAAGGGAATCGACACAGTAAAGGAGGAGACCATATTTAAAAGAAGAAAAACTACCACAACAAGAGGACATAGTCTTAAATTAGAGGGGCAAAGGTTTAAAAACAATATCAGGAAGTATTACTTTAATGAGAGGGTAGTGGATGCATGGAATAGCCTTCCAGCTGAAGTGGTAGAGGTTAACACAGTGAGGGAGTTTAAGCATGCGTGGGATAGGCATAAGGCTATCCTAGACTTAAGATAAGGCCAGGGACTAATTAAAAGCAAGGCTCGACAAATCCCAGGCGCCAGGTCGCCTAGAAATTTCACCCTGGCGCCTGGTTTTGCCAGCTCTCTAGTTAGTGTGGCCGCTGAGGAAGCTTTGACGGCGGCCGTCACGTGGAACATTAAAGGCGGTCGCCCGATGAAACATGGAGGCGGGCGTGCTGCCCTGGGCGGCACATGAAGTAGCAGTACTCTGCCTGCAGCTGTTCTCTGCTCCCTCGCGCTGTCTAATGATGCCAGGAGCAGGAATATGATGTCATTTTGGCCCCGGCATCATTACAGAGCGCGAGCGAGCAGAGAGGAGCTACAGGCAGAGTTCTGCTCCTTTGCACACAGGAGGAGAGCAGCCCCACTGGACCCCAGGGAAAGACCCACTCAGCTCTCCCAAAGGTAGGGAGGCTGAGTGGGTTTTAAGTAAAACAAAAATGTTTTTTTGTGTGTGAGCCTGTTAGAGTGAGTGTGTGTGTGTGTCTGAGCCTGTCAAGAGAGAGAGAGAGTGTGTGTGTGTGTCCCTGTCAAGAGAGTGTGTGAGCATGTCAGAGTGAGTGAGTGTGAGAGCCTGTCAGAGTGTGTGCATGCGAGCCTGTTGACAGCGTAAGAGTGTGTGTGAGCCTGTCAAGAGTGTGTGTGTGTGTCTCTGTCAAAGTGTGTGTGTGTGAGCGAGCCTGTCAGAGAGAGTGTGTGTGAGCCTGTTGTAAGCCTGTCAAGAGTGTGTGTGTGTCTCTCTGTCAGTGAGTGTGTGTGTGTGTGAGCCTGTCAAGAGTGAGTGTGTGTGTGTGTGTGTTTAGGTATCTGCCCCCTCCGACTGCATGAGGAAGGTGTTTTTACTCACGCCGTGCCAGTTTTGCCATGGCTGGTACCATCAATCTTTATGATCTCAGCTAAGCCAATGCTTTCCCTTAGGAAAGCATTGGGAGGATTTTGTGCATGCGCAGCAAATGTACCAATCTGCATCTCCTCATAGAGATGCATTAAATTAATGAATCTATGAGGAATATTCAGTGCCTCCATGCAGAGCTTGGAGACACTGAACCTGGGTGCTGCACGTAGTGCAGCAGTGACTCAGGACTCTCTAGTGGCCGTCCGAGTGACTGTCACTAGAGGGGTTACTAAGCAGCAATGTAAACAATGCCTTTTCGCAGAAAAGGTAGTGATTACACTGAAAAGCTTGCAGAGACAGGCTATAGACACCAGAACAACTACATCAAGCTAAAGTGGTTTTGGTGACTATAGGGTCCCTTTAAGAATTGCATTTTCTCATTGAAAATGACTGGCTCCTAACTTTTTTAGCTGGCTCCTAGATTCCAAACAAATTTGTCAAGCCCTGAATTAAAAGTATTTTAAAATATTTGGCAGATAAGATTGGCCGAATGGTTCTTATCTGCCGTCACATTCGATATTTCTATGTTACACTAATAACGCCGGCTCCAAAGAGGACCCGCCGGATAAAGATGGTCGTGCCTGCTGGGGACAGTTCAGTTAAGAAAATCTCACCTTTACCTGTCCCACTGGCAGATGTTGTATTTTACAAGCCAGTCACAGCATCCAACATACATTTCAAATCTTTTCAAATGTGCAATCAACCCTGCTACCATAAGCTTCATCGCTAGAATTAGACTGCAGTCCAATCACCTGAAAAAGAGCTATTAGGCCGCTGGAGCCTCAGTTCTGACTGTGAAGGGACCCTCCCATGTGCTGGCAGTGAGATTGAATGAACTCCCTACTTGGACCCGCACTACCTCCAGGAAGTCTTGAGGTCTGCACCTAACAGGTGCGATCAATTTAAGTGGTGCAGACCATAATGCTCCCCCCATCAGATTAGCAGAGATTCAGCTCAGCGTGTCCCTCCACTGGACTACAAGTGGTTATACCTTCGCTTGCCAAAAGGTAAGAAAGATTGGGACAAATTTAAAAAAGTTACTTCAAGCACCATGTGGTCATGGTGTCTGAAATATGTATTACAGCATTTTGCTATGTAACAGACTCCAGGCACCAGGTCCACTTCTGGCAAGGGGAGGACAATGTTGCAGGCTGGTTATTATCAATTTTGTGCATTTGTCTCACACCAGTGAGCCAATGGAGGCACACCTCCAAGCATGTGACCCTGTGAGGGGGAGTACGGTCAGTGGAGCAAGATTGGGCTGGGAAATAACTTTAAAAGCAGGAAAACCAAAGAAAGGGTAGCTCCAAACAAAACCAGTTTAGTGTTGTGGTTCTAATGTCTCTAGCCTGTCCTTGCAGGCTTTTCAATGTAAACAATGTATTTTCAGATAAAAGTCTTTACATTGCTGCCTAGTAACACCCCTAGGGTCAGTCACTCAAGCGGCCACTAGAGATGCTTCCTAGTCCAGTGCTGCAATGTGCAGCACCTACATTCAGCGTCCCCAGGCTCTGCATGGAGTCGCTGAATGATCCACATTGAGATGCATTGATTCAATGAATCGCTATGAGGAGATGCTGCCTGACACAGCACAGAGTTTTGCCACGCACGCAGAACAGCCTCCTAATACTTTCCTATGGGAAAACATATGGGTTGGCTGAGCTCATTAAAGGAAAACTCCAGTGCCAGGAAAACAATCAGTTTTCCTGGCACTGCAGGTTCCCTCTCCCTCCCACCCCCCAATCCCCAGTTGTCCCTCGTCGCTGCCTCCTCCTCCGCGCCGCTCCTCCTACTGACTCCGTCGGCCGGCGAGACTGATCCCGCCGGCCGAGGAGACCTAATGAGCATGCGCGGCAATGCCGCGCATGCGCATTAGGTCTCCCCATAGGAAAGCATTGAAAAAGATTTTCAATGCTTTCCGATGGGGAAATAAGCGACGCTGGAGGTCCTCACAAAGCGTGAGGACGTCCAGCGACGCTCTAGCACAGATAAGCTGTGCTATGAGTCAGGAAATTCCCTCTAGTGGCTGTCTAGAAGAAAGCCACTAGAGGTGGAGTTAACCCTGCAAGGTAATTATTGAAGTTTATAAAAAAAATTCAATAATTACACTTGCAGGGTTAAGAGTAGTTGGAGTTGGCACCCAGACCACTCCAATGAGCACAAGTGGTCTGGGTGCCTGGAGTGTCCCTTTAAGATTGTAAGTCTCTCCCAACATACAGCTATACTTAGCCAAAACATACACACAACATTCAGCCACCAACCATCTAAACACAACCCCCCCGCCACCCCCATTCACATAATAGAGCCCAAGGCTCTAGGACGGGCCCCGGTTTGGCATCCAGCCTAAAACCATTGGCAATCTTAATCCGGCTCTGACCTGAAAATGGCTGAGGGTAATGGGACTTCTAACCCACAAAAGCTGACTTTACCTAACGGGCAGAGCCAGATCTCCCTATGTGGTTTACCAAGTCATTGATGAGCTGCTCCACTAAGTTAGGGTCCCTCGGTGGGGGGCTGGGCCGCTTACTCTCCGGGGTTAGACTGGGCTGTAAGAGTCTCTCTGCGAACTCCAGGCACCGGCTGAGCTGGCCCTCTCCCTCACTGCGCGGGGACCCCGGGATCCTCTCCCCATCTCCAGCCGGACTCTCCGGGCTCTCCTCCGCCAGGGGCCGTTTCCGTGCAGCTCGGGGGGCCCCGCGGATCTCTGCTCTCCAGCGGCTGCGGAAATCCTCCAGCGAGTCCTCCAGGGCCATCCCAAGCCTAACCGGGCAACTCTCAGCCACCCCGAGCTAGCCCTCCGGAGTCCGCAGGTTATACATCACGATCCCCCGGGCAGCGGCCGCCGGAAACAGAGCATAGAAAATAATAAATAATGGGAAGGAAATAAAACAACAAACAGTTCAAATCCTGGGCACCAAATAATAGACAGAGAGCACGGTCCAGCGCAGTGAGCTGTCCGACTCAGAAAACGTAACCGGGAAACAAGGTTCCTAGTGTGGGAAGTTCCTACCCTGCACACAGAGACTGAGCTCGGTGGATAACATAACGTTGGACATATAAACAAATAAATGTTTAAAATGCGGGCTCTGTCTTGTTATTTCACCAGCTTTAATGCGATTATTTGTAATAATGTTAAGCATTTTCTTTAGCATTTTCTAAATATACCTTTCCATCACCGAAATACATTTAAAAGGACGCTCCTGGCTAGAGCTGATCCATTTTTTTTTTATCGATAATATACATGTCTTCAACAGTTTTGCAAATTACTATTCATATAAAAATAAAACAAAAAAAAACATATTCGCCTGTGCTGTACAATGGGGTAATTAAGTAAACAATCAAATTAATTCAACATGATTTCCATACTTCCCAAGTGTCCCTATTTAGTAAGAACAGTCCTTTTTGCCACCAAATCACTCTGTCCCTTGATTCTTTCCTAATGTCCCTCTTTTCTAGAAGCTCCATATTGTTGGAGTGTCTGTGTATAACAGGGCTTCACAGCAATATTACTCACAGTAAAGTGTTATTGAAGACACCTTATAGACACCCCTGACCACTTATCTCATTGAAGTGGTCTGGGTGCAGTGTCCTTGTCCCCCTTAGAGAAACCTAACACTGCCTCTAGTGGGAGCTTTACAAACTCTCTTTGTTGGCGACATACTTTTCAAACATACATCATTTCGCAACACATCAGTCGAGAGTCGAGACAGTGTTCTATTTCTCGAACATGTCACTTCGGTTGCGGCCACCTTACCAGAAGTGACGCGGAATCATCGGTTTAGACCCGATTCCGCATGCTATGCATGCATAGTATACATGTATCATCCCTCTTCTAACCTTATTTACTGTTACTGCCTGGCTGCTGTGGCTAGTAGTCTGCGGCTGGCTGGCAGGCTATGGCTGGTAGTCTGCGGCAGGCTGGCTGCTGTGACTGGCTTGGTTCCTGTGGCAGCTTGGCAGGCAGGCTTGCTGCGACTGGCAGCTGTGGCTGGCTGACTGATGTGGCTCGCTGCCAGGTCTCTTTCTTCCCCCAGCCCATTTGCACATCTATTTCTCCCCAAACCGTTTAATCGTTCTGTGAGTGTCTTTTTCCCCTTCCCCTCTTTGTCCCCCTCTAGGCCCCTCTGTGTGTCTCTTTGTCCCCCCAGCCCCTTTGTGTGTCTCTTTGTGTCCCATTAGCCTCTCTTTGTGCCTCCTCAGCTTCTCTGTGTGTCTTTTTGTCCCCTAGCCCCTCTGTGTTGCTGTGTATTTGCATGTATGTCAGTTTGTATATCTGTGTATCTGTGTCAATGTGTGTTTGTATGTGTATCAGTGTGTGGCAGTGTATATGCTACACACAAATGCACGCCTGCATTCAAATCCCAACATTCACACACACACATATTCCATACAAAAACATGCCTTCAAACACACAAACACTGTTCAATGCTAAATACAACACTGCAAGGATGGAAACATTGTAGATGCTCAGCTGGGGATAGCATTGTGGGACTTGTACGACAGATGGATATCTACATTTTGGCCACCCTTGTGTTAGAGGGGGTCCAAAAAAAACATTCTTACACCAGGGCCCTCCCTATGTTAGTTCCACCACTTCCCCTGCGGCCCTCGGCAGCCAGTATAGTGAAGAGGGGATCCACCAGATTTAGTCGTCAGCTTCCAGAAGCTCTCTTCAACTCTCGAGCACCATGGCAAAGCTCTGCATGACACACAGACCGGAGATGCGAAAGTCGGAGAGAGGAGCTGCTGGAAGCTGAAGATCATGTTGGCTGGGCCCCCTCTTCTTTAGATAGCGCCTGCACAATGCCACCAGACCACCAAGAAGTGTATTGTCCCCCTTCCTGGCCACAAGTAAGAGGTATGGATGGGAAAATAAACATAAAAACATTTTTCCCCCAGAATGCAGAACCTATCCTACCCCACATATATACTCACACACTCTGCATCCACTATACACATCATCCACTACACACACTCTGCATCTACTACACACACTACATCCCCTATACAAACACATACCCTGCATCCACTGCACAAACACACTGCATTCACTACACACACACACACACACGCACTGCATCCACTCTAAACACACACACACTGCATCCTTGGGTGTTGGCACTGTGGACGTACTCAGGGGTGTGCCAGGAGGGCCCAGACCTTGGACTGTGTCAGGGGCCCTAAAATTTTTCATGGCAGCCATGAGTGCAGGGGTCAATTTTGCATGTTTGTATTTGCTTTTGTATTACACAGCCATGTTACAATGCTGCCGCCCACCCCATCTGTTCCCTATTAAGAAAAATACCCCTCTCTCTCACATTAGATATTCTACTTTTAAGCTGAAGACAGCAAAGTGAATTGTTAGTGTAGGGCTCACCTAAGAGGTTTTACCTTAACGTGGCAGGTGAGCTTACACTTGAATGGCCATTGGAGTAATACTAAAAACCTCCAATTATTTAAATGTGCATAGGGATTTGGTATTGAGCTGATTTAACTTTTTTTTCTTTGACAGTTATAAACTGCATTCAAAATGGGATGCTCCAATAATTTAAAGCACTTCAGCAAGCTATGTGGCGTGTTCCTTTAATGTGGTGAGTCTGGGGCAAATAGACTGTCAGTGCAGTTTTTGCAGTGTTCACACTGCCTTTTCTAACAAAAGACAATGTTTACATTGTTGCCTAATGCCACTTTTAGTGACAGTCAATTTGATAGCCACTAGAAGAGCTTCCTGGTTTCAGTCCTTCAATCTTAGGATTGGTCCTGCAATCTTATGTATGACCTACGTTTGACATCTCCATGCTCTGCATGGAGATGCCCAACACTCCCTATAGAAATTTATTTAGTCTATGTATCTCTATGAGTAGATAGATGATGATTGGTTCAGCGTGCCATTTACCACACATAAGCACTAGACCTTTGGTGAAGCATTAGATTGGCTGAGATCATCAGTATTGATAATCTCAATCAGGAGAAGATTGGTCTTGCAACATGGCCAAAGTGCTGTGGGATTAGGTAAGTAATAAAGCTATATTTAACAACTAAGGTGGTAGGAATTAATTTGAATCACCCTGTAATGACCTGCGGGTACTCTGGTTGATCACTCCCATTACTTTTCGTCTTTCTCCGCTATTTTCAGAACATTTGCTATCTCCTTTTCAAGTCGAAATACACAACATTATCCGGGATGCTCAGATGCACATTTCAAGTCGATTAGTCAGCCTTCGAAAATAACTTCTAGCCAGTGATTATAGCTGCCGAGACTACATGTAGTGGGTTAAACAGAACATACCGGTACCTTTATTGCAGCCGGACACTGATATTTATACACAAAGAAGGTCATTAGCATACAACAGCGTGATTTACAGTACATACAGTTCCCCATTGTGACGAACTGAACAGGTTCTTGGAGGGGCCTGCTGGCCAGCCTTTTGCCTCAGGACTATGGGCCCTGCAATATACCTTGCCCAATGCACTTTAAAAGGCTCTGTTCATGTGAAGTATGTACTTTTGTACTACAGACAGAGAGACTGACTGTTAGCCCTAATTCTCTGGAACTGTTTTGGGCATGGGACCATGTGCACGGTGGGTCAAAAATAAGACTTCCAGGAAATTCCTTAACCCCTGAACTGAACTGGGGGATTTGGGGATATGTTGGTCATCCAGATCAGGGTGGGGTTTTATGTATTTTTTAGGGTACTTTTGGGGTGTTTTTAAAAAAGTATGTTATGTCTGTGCTTGGAGATGATTGGATTAGAATTAGTACAGTTACTGATCCAATTATCTCCCAGGTAGAGGAGAAGAATTGTGTGCTGTGTGTGAGAGTGTCGTGCCTTGTAACCTTATTATTATTGGTCTGTGAAGTTGCAAATCACTCTTCCATCAGGTCCATGTGGGCGTACCCCTTGCATGTGGATTGTCATATAAGGCCAAGTGTGGCTCCCATTAAACTGAGATTCGTTTACCCCTTCATGAAGTCTTGGCTCATGTTTGGGGTATTGGAGAACTACATACACTCTGGGGATTGCTATATAACAATACTCCCCTGAGTATAATCACTAGCTCTTATAAGAGCTGTTCCTGCCATTCTCTGAAATAGGAGAGGTCTACCCACTGGAAGCTGGATCCTGGTCTTGGGTCCAGGGTCGGTGGAAGACGGCGAGAACCCAACCAAGCTGCGGCGGTTCGTGGGGTCTACGGTGGTTATTGTGTTCCAGTACAGTGCTTATGGTGCTCGCAAGTACTAGGAAGCAGCAATTGACGGAGGTACCCAGTCGGGGTGCTAGGCGATCCGTCACACCCATCAAATGCTTTTCCCATAACCCATTGTGTTTCTTGACGAAAGCAAAAAATTTATGGGATAAGGAGAGCACTTGCCATAGTAATTTATTGGAGCATTCTGATTACCTGGTTACTTTGTGATCTTGACTTTGTTCACTGCACGTCTTATAAAGTCTGAGAATTTTTTTTTTTTGTAAATTTGATTTTTATTAACGTGTTTGCACTGTCAGTCCGACAGGAGATAGGCACAAGATAATAGGACTCGCAGGTCCCTAGCAATAATGACAAGTATCAGATGTAGCCGGGCTCGCAGGCCCCAATAAAATCATGTGGACTCGCAGGTCCCACTTAACCTCATTGACATTTAGGTTCTCAATTATTCATTGTTAGTGTTAGTCATTCAATTGAGACTTGCAGGTCTCCTCACGTCTTAAGGGTTTGTGGATGCGCAGATCCAATGGTTGTCTATTACGACTCCATATGTGTACCATGGTCGTGAGCCGTATGGCTCTCTTCTACTGTCGTATGGGTTTACATTTAAATTTCAATTTCAATTGTAGGTCTGAGTATCATTAGTTTCTAGTATTGTGCCCCCTCTGTCCTCGGCAGTAGGATAGTGAGTTAGGTAGGTCACGTTCCCACTGGTCGGTTTGGGTGGGTTCCTCCCTATGTCCTACTCTTAACTGTCCAGGGGTGTGGTCTCTGGTTGTCTATGGCTTTCAAGTGGCCACTAGGGTGGCCTTGTTTGCGGGCAGCTTCGACCTACTTTAGGTTTATACAGTCGAATGTGGTCTGTCAGTATGTTCTCCTTGGGAATTGGGGAAGGGTAAGCAGGGGGGGGGTGGGGCGGTCTGGTTGGTCGTCTGTCAGTGGTCCTCTGTCGTCTTGGGTGTTCGGTTACCGAGTTCTATCTAATGGTTGTGGTTTTGCTGTCTCCAGGATCCAGTATGTCCATAGTTCTGTGTATGTCGTCGGGGTATTGTTTGTCGTCATAGTTAGTTCCTCTATTGTCCTTAGTTCCTCCATCTGGTTGAACCAGGCCAGCATTGATGGTGTTACTGGTTTCTTCCAGAATTGAGGAAGTACCCGTTTGGCTACGTTCAATATTCTGATGGTCATAGATTTTTTATATTTGGAGTGGGGGGTCGGTGTGTGGTGTAAGAGCATCGCTGCCGGTTCCAGGGGGGGTGGGCGTTCTGTAAACTTCCCTAACATTTTGTGTATACCCCTCCAGTACGGGGTGACCAGCGTGCAGTCCCACCAGATATGTTTCAATGTGCCTTCCTCTTGTCCGCATCTCCAGCACAGACTAGATATGCTTGGGTTCATTTGGTGTAGGAGGTGTGGTGTCTTGTACCAGTGCGTCAGGAGTTTGTAGGCTGTTTCTTGCGTTTTACTGTGTGTGGAGCAGTGGTGTGTGAGGTAGCAGATTGATTCCCATTCCCCTTCCGTGAGTGTGATACCTAGGGTTGCTTCCCATTTTCCCATGAAACGGGGCGGTTCAGTCGGGAGTTCCGACTGTAACATGGAGTATAAGAAGGATATCCCGTGAGGTAGTGGGTCTGGGTGTGCGCTGATCTTTTCCATTGTGGTATATTCCCTTGCGAGCGCTGGTCCCTGTGGTAAGGTGTGTATGAAGTTTATTAGTTGGGCATAGCGAAAACGGTGCATGAATGTGGGGGGTGTTTCCTCTAGCATATCAGTTAGCCGTCTACAGGCCCCTCCCTGGAGAATGTGATGTAAACGTGGGGCTGCGTTCGGGACGATGTCCCTGAGGGCTCGTGGGTCTAGTCCTGGGGGAAAGTCCTCGTTCTGTGTTAGTGGCATAAGGGGGGAGGGGTAGGGTGACAAGTTTCCCTGTCGTTGGGCCTTCTGCCATACTCCCAGTGTGTTTTTCGTGTATATGGACATGTCGTGTCCTTCCTTCGAGCCGCGACTCCATGGGAGTCCTGCGATCGGTCTACCTGCCTCCGTTTCTTCCACTGTTTTCCACAGTTTGTGTACCCCGTTCTTAGACCATTCTACAACCCTCTGTAGGTGTGTGGCCACATAGTATAGCTGAAAGTCCGGGAGGGCTAATCCCCCTTTGTCTTTGGGTCTGGTCAGTGTGGAGAATTTTATTCTAGGTTTCCCCCCTCCCCATATGTATCTGGTCATCTCTTTCCTGAGTGTTACGAAGAAGGGTCTCGGAATTACAATGGGGATGGCCTGTAGAAGGTACAGGAGGCGCGGGAGGAAGTTCATTTTTATGACCTGCACTCTCCCTAGCCACGAGATATGGGGATATGACCATTCCCTCATGTCCCTCTGGAACGTCTGTAGGATGGCCGTGAAGTTGTCCCTATACAAGTCTCCCGTGTGTTTGGTCAGCCAGATTCCCAGATATTTAATTTTGTTTTCGGCCCATTGAAAGGGGAAGCTATGTCTCAGGGATTCCGCTCTTGCTTGGGGTATGCTGACGTTTAGGATGTGTGATTTTCCGTAATTAATTTTCATGTTAGATATGTCCCCAAATGTTTGTAGTTCTTTCATTATATTCGGTAGGGTAATTACCGGGTTGGTCACCATAAACAGTAGGTCGTCGGCGTATGCCGCTACTTTATGATGTACTGGGCCTGTCATTAGGCCTGTGATGTCTGCATTGTGTCTGATATGTGTGAGGAACGGCTCCAAGGCCAGAGCGAATAGGAGTGGCGACAGGGGGCACCCCTGCCTGGTGCCATTGTGAATGGTGAAGGCACTCGTCAGCGCCCCGTTAACCAGTACCTGGGCAGTAGGTTCTCGATAAAGTTCCTCTATCCATTGTCTTAGGTGGGGGCCCAGACCCATGTGGGCTAGTGTTTCAAAGAGGTACTCCCACCTCACCCTGTTGAAGGCCTTCTCCGCGTCCGTGGACAGCAGGAGAAGGTCCCCGGCAGTCCTCCCGTTGCCGTGCATGAGGGTAAGTGCCCTGATGGTGTTGTCACGGGCCTCGCGCCCCGTCACAAACCCCACCTGATCAGGGTGGACCAGAGATGGGATGTGCTTCGTGAGGCGCGCGGCCAGGACCTTAGCTAAGAGTTTGACGTCGCAGTTTATCAGCGAGATTGGCCTGTAGTTCCCACATATTTCTCTGTCTTTGCCATCTTTGGGTATGACAGTTATGTGGGCCGTCAGGGCTTGCTTGGGGATACATTCCCCTTCCCTCACTGCGTTGAACGCTTCCACCATTGGTGGCAGCAGCTCCTCCGCGTACGTCTTGTAATATTTCACCGGCAGGCCGTCCGGCCCTGGGCTTTTACCGGGTTTGGTGTTCTTGACAGCTGCCGATAGCTCTTCTATTGTGATGGGTTCATCGAGCACATCGGCGGTTTCGGCGTCTAGGGTCGGCATTGGGTACTTTGCTAAATATGTTTGGATCGAATGGCGAAGGCGGGCCTTCGCTGGGTCTGTCTGGGGCTGCGGGAGTGTGTAAAGATCCGTGTAGTATGCGCGGATCGCTGTCATGATGTCTGATGGGATGCGGTGTATGGTCCCTCCTTTGTCACTGATCTTGTCAATATATGTGTGTTGCCTTCGTTTCTTTAGCATAGCCGCCAAAAGCTTGCCGCTCTTGTTCCCGTGTAGGGTGAAGAAGGCTTTATGTCTGGCGGCGTCCATGTGGTGTTTAGAGTGGATTAAAGTGGCTAGGTCCCTCCTCAATTGTAGGAGGCGGGATTGGAGCTTGTGGTTCGGGTCGAGTTTGTTTTGGTCGTCTGTTTGGTGTATTTCCTCTAGGAGGCTTGTTAGTCTTAGTGCTGTTTGTTTCTTTATGAGCGCTCCTTGTTGAATGTAGTGTCCCCTTATTACTGATTTGTGCGCTTCCCATCGTACTGTCGGGGACGTGTGTTCGGCTGTGTTGAGGGACAGATAGTCTCTGATTTTGTCGCCTATCAGGGTTACGACCTCTGGTTTAGTTAGAAGATATTCGTTTAATCTCCATTTCGGGGTGGTGGGG
Organism: Pelobates fuscus; assembly: GCF_036172605.1. Taxonomy (NCBI): domain Eukaryota; kingdom Metazoa; phylum Chordata; class Amphibia; order Anura; family Pelobatidae; genus Pelobates; species Pelobates fuscus. The sequence continues at coordinate 120,993,311 of NC_086321.1, forward strand.
CGGAAGAGTGGCGATTTTAGTTTGATGGTGACTGGCGCGTGGTCTGACCACGTCGCCGTTCCAATCGTGGCTTGAGTGACCAGTGAGAGGTCGTAGTGTGTGGTGTATATGTGGTCTATGCGAGAGTACGAGTTGTGCGGGTGGGAAAAGAAGGTGTAGTCTCTTGTGTCTGGGTGGTGGGCTCTCCAGCAGTCGACCAGACGGTGGCTGCGGAGTAGTGATTTAACAGTTTGCCGTTGTTGCGTGGAAATGTGGGAGGTGCCTGACGATGTGTCCCATGTTGGGTCCAATGTCATGTTGAAGTCCCCCCCTAGTATGAGGGTTCCTTCTCTAAACTCCATGAGTCTGCGGAGTGTTTGCTTGAGGAAGCTGTAGTGCCGTGTGTTGGGGGCATATACTGTCGCGAACGTGTATGGGCGCTCTGCTATTTTCCCTTTGAGGAATAGGTATCTGCCTTCGTCATCTGTCATGCATTCTCCCCCCTGGAACGGCACGCTCTTGTGGAGTAGTATCGCTGTTCCCCTGGCCTTTCCCCCGTGATAGTCACTGTAGTAGCCTTGCGTGTAGCGGTGATCTGTCAGTTTGGGTCTAGCCCCTTTTTTAAAATGCGTTTCTTGTATCATAACTACTGAGGCCCTCCGCTCGTGAAAGTCCCTCAGTGCCCCGGATCTTTTTTCCGGTTTGTTAAGTCCCTTTGCGTTAATAGTGACTACCTGTAGGGGAGCGGGTGTCAGGGCCATGTCTGTCTTCTCGTGTCTTGGGTGGGTGTCCTTTCCTGATCCTAGTCCCTGTTTTATGGGCGGTTCTAAAGTAGGTCTGGTGTCTCAGTCAGGGGGGTCGTCCGGTGTCCAGTAAGGGTGGTAGTAGGGTGTGCGAGGGGGGGGGGGGGTAGGGTAACGTGTAGTCTGTGTCTCGGTCTCTCGACCGTTAGGTGTAGACGTCGGGGAGTCTCAGTCCTCGGCACCACCTGTGGTGCACGTGGGTTGCTCACCGTTTGGTCGGCGTCTCTCCTGTTAGGCGTTGGTCGGGTGTCCGGGCGTCTGTGTCGGCGTCTTAGTGACATGTGACCAGTTGTCCCTGTGCGGCACTGAAGTGGTGGTATAAAGGGGTTTGTTCGTCTTCCCCGTCTCATTGTGTTTCTCTTTATGGGTTTGTGTGTGTTGATGGTCTCGCGTGTGTATCATGTCCGGTCGCTACTGTGAGGTGTAGCATAAACAACAGCATTAACAGTGAATCAATCATCACAACAAGTATATGCAATTAACTGGCAATTCAAACATTTTTAAAAAAAAGGTAAAACATTAAGCGTATCCCTGTCCCCCTCACCCTGGTCCCCCCGGCTAAGCTAGCTGGAGTGTAGTGACTAGGTCCCCTTTCCTTTGGACTGCGTGGATGTATCTAGTTTTAGTGCTGGCGCCCACGAGGCCAGGGCCAGGTCTGGTTCAATCCTATTCCCCTTGAGGCTGTTAGACCTCACTGCTGGTGTTTTGGGCGTAACCAGTACAGCGGACCCCCCAGGGCCCAGGCTCCCGCCTCCCCTGAGCCCCGTGGCGTCCACCGCGCCGGCGGTCCCGGGCTGGGTAGCCTCTACCTGACCACCGCCTCTCAGGCACCCCTGTCAGTTGTGCCCCCCGCCCCAGGTGGGCCCCGCCGGCGCCACCGCCCGCCTGCTCCCCGAAGTTCATCACAGGGCGGGTGGGTGACAGCAGCTGGGCCCAGCCAGCGCGAAGGGCCCCCCTCAGTTCACATTACACAGCACATACGATATAGTGATAAATAACAGTGGTCACGTTCCCGTCCCACTACCCCACTCCCTCCAAGCGAGAACCTCTTCAGTGCGGGGGACCCCCCGGGTTATAATAAACAGCTTATTTGATATAGTAAAAGTGAATAGCATTGAGTACGTACCCATCCCATTACCTCCCGCCTCCCAGGTGGGAACCCCTTCAGTGCCCATTCAGTCTAATAGGTTACCCTACTCCACTGAATTGTGGAGTTCACGTTGTGCACTTGGTCTCCGTTATTCTTCTGTCATCGTGGGGGATCGCGTCTCACAATGGCGTGGTGTGTTGCATCATAGCGGAGTCCATTTGGTGTGTCCATAGTCTCTGGTTTCTCGGGGCTGAGATGGGATCGGTTGTTTAGTTCGTCGGTGGGGGACCACGGGTTGGGGGGGTTCTAGGAGCTCGGTTGTTTACATGTTGGCGCCTGAGGGGCGCGTGGTTTGTTGTCTCGGTCTCCGAGGCCTCGATGGTTGCTGCGGTCTGTTCTGTGTCTCAGGTGAAAAGGTGTAAAAGGCCATCGGGTCAGGCCAGGGCAGATGTATCTGAGGTAGCTGGAGTTCCTGTGCAATGTCTCTAAGGTCTTCTTCGCTCCTTACCATAAAGGGGCCTGTATTCGTAGTGATTTGTAATCCATTAGGGAAGCTCCAGCGGTACCTTATTTTGTTGGTCTGTAGCACTCTCGTGAGGGGGCGCATGGCCCTGCGGTATGCCAGGGTCGCCGGGGATAAATCTGGGTAGAGTTGTAGTTCTGCACCTTTGTGAAGGATTTGGCGTCGGTCTCTGGCACTTCTCAAGACGTCTTCCTTAACCTGGAAGTGTGTTAGGCAACAGATGACGTCCCGTGGTGGGGACTCCGGCGGGCCCCTGGGCCTGAGTGCCCTGTGTGCCCTGACAAACTCAACGGGCGAGTCGGGTGGTTTCTGCAGGAGGGCGTTAAATATTTCCGTGAGTGTCTCACGGATCGGTGTGGTTTGGTCCAGATCCTCCGGTATACCTCGGATCCTGAGGTTCTGTCGTCGCCCCCTGTTATCTAGGTCTTCCATGTGGAGGGCCATTTGGCGTAGCTGTGTTTCTTGTCGTTTTATAATGCTTACTGTTGCGTTCTGCGCCGTCGTGACATGGTCGCAGTCTGCTTCTAGTTGAGCCAGTTTGTTATGGATCCCCTGCATATCCTCCCTCAGGGCATGTAATTCTCCAGTTATGGACTTGTGGAGGGCATCGTTGGCCTCTTTGAGGTCGGATTTCGTGGGCAGGTTGCTCAGTATAGTCGCCCAGTCCAGCTGGGCAGGGGGCAGAGCGGGTGGTGTCAGTACCTGCTCGGTGTGTCCACCGCATGGCAAGGCCGCGTGGGTAGTGCCTGAGGCTTCTTTATCCCCGGAGGCCTGATCGGCCTGGTCTGCTTGGGTTGTGAGGAATTTGCGCATGTTAGTCGCCTGTGACCCCCTCGGGGTGTCGGTGGTCGTGGTAGCTTGTTGGGACCGGTTATTTCTCCCCATTGTCGGCGGGCTAAGGCTAGTGAGACGGGTTTTTTATTACAGCCTGCAGGGAGCTCCTGGTTCACGCCGCCATTCCGCTCGGCGCTCAAGCCACGCCCCCCAAAGTCTGAGAATTTAATACAAATGTATAATCTTAAAATAAGTTATTTTTTTCTTACTTTGAATTAGTTGGTTTTGCATCAATATAACGCATTAAAAAATAATGGACCATTTCCAGATTGGAGTACCTCATTAATGCCAGACACGTTTTCATGGTTGCAGATAAATGGTCACAAATGCCAATCCAGATGAAGTCACAAGTACAACTTGGCAAGTGGGTTGAGGGGACATGTAGATACAGTGCCAGGAAACAGACATATATTAATTATATACTGCTTGGCACCAGAATTTCCTTTTCAAGATCTTTTGCAACAAACTATTTTAACAAAATATTTTAAAATCTTTATTTTGTTATTGTTATTTATACCTTGCATATACTCAAACACACATACATGTCTGCTGATGTCGATATATGATTTTAAAAATGGACTAAAATATATTAAATGACCTTAAACGCACTGCTTAACTGTACTTCCAGCACTAATCATGCAAAGTTATGATTTGTTTATTGATTTGATATGTGCAGGATTATTTTTCAAATATAACTAAAGTATTAAAATAATCTAGCTTTGAGAGTCCGTAAAATTCTATTATTCCTGTATCTTTGTTAGACGTAATGTAATACAAAAATGCAGACACTGAATTTCCACAGACAGGCTAAAATATATGTGATATCCCTCTTAAGGTATCTCTGGATTCTAAAAGACAATAAATTATGTTTACAGTTAATCTACAGAATGAAAAATCCATAGTGTGTGTGATCATTCTCGGATATGAGATCACATGGGTTGGCATTTCATACCAGGCCAGATGCCAAGGCAGAAATATATCAGCTAATAGCAAATCATTTGATAATGTATTTTAATATTGCAAGACAAAGGACAAGATTTGTTGAGCTGTTTGATCAGTCAAGTCCTTTGTGACTATTTTATTAAATTGTAATGGGTACGGGGGAAAGAGTTTGTGGGCGCTGTCCCCCTGGTTTGTATCTAACTTTTTTCAGCAGTTTTGAAAAAATCGATACAGCCTGAAATCTTTGAGCAAACTGTCCAATTTGAGTGGCAAAGTGCTGAGAGCACTGGCGATGGGTAAACCCAGAGCCAATTAGCTTTGGGGCCTAATTGTATGTTCAGAAAGAGCTGTTAATGAGCTGGTTTTCCTTGTTTTTGCTCCTCCCATGTTGCTTGTGTAAGGTGATTTTATTGTACTTGCCCTTTTTTGTATTTGTTTAATGCTTCTTATAATGAATTGAAATAAAGCTAACTTTTCTTATTACCCAAAAATCATTTTTGTAAAGTGTGTGTGGGTACACGGGCTTTTATCTATGCACATGAAGTGATTTTGACACTATGACTCATTTTACTCATTGAATCTTATCTTACAATGCTGTGTCCTTCATACCAGGATACAGGGCCGGTGCAAGGATTTTTGGGTACATAGGCGAAGATGCATTTTTCTGCCCCCCCCCTCTAAAATTAACATCTTCACCTATGTGCCTCCTAACCAGCCCCTCCCTCTTCCCCGTCCCTTAGTGTTCCTCTCCCCTCACCTCTCTTTTCCCTGTCCCTTGGTGTTTCTCCCTTTCCTTGTGTGCCTCCTACCTGTCTTGTAGCGTTGCGGAGCAGATCCTCTACAGGAGCTAAAGTTTTCTGTACCTGGCTGGACTGACAGGAAGTGCTCTCTCAGTGAGCACTTCCTGTCAGTCTGGCCGGGTACAGGAAACAGAAGTGTCCATAGCACAGAAAACCTGTGCTCGAGCGTCGCTGGACGTCCGCACGCTGTGTGAGGACCTCCAGCATCGCTCAATTCTCCATAGGAAAGCATTGAAAAGCATTTTCAATGCTTTCCTATGGAAAGCTGTAATGCTCATGCGCGGCATTGACTTAAGCACAAAGTGCTCTATTTATAGAGGGAAAGCTTTTGCTTTAAAACCACACCTCCGAAATATAAGGTGGCGTTGAAAACTACAGAAATCTGCATTACCAATATAAAGACGCCGTCGCAAATACGTCATAATATGAGGCAGAGCCAAAGTGTCCGGCATCTAAATTGCCGAAATCACGAAGAAAAAATGCGATCCCCTGCCTGCGTCTCACATGTACACCCTGACAGGAGGCAAGGCTCTGTTACACACTGCCTCTGGTTTTGTTCAATGAAGTCACCAATTTTTATTTATTTTTGTCAATCTTTATTTTGAAAGTGCAAGTGAGTACATAGATGCTTGCAGTGTCACGACAACAACTGCATGCAAAGCAATTAGTGACATGTTATAACATTGGCATGGCATACTTTATATTACATTTGCACAATTTTGTTTTTAACTTCTAACTACGTGCTTGATCCATAAAAAGTACAGGCTTTGTTCAGGAATGAGTATTTTTAAAATAACATTGTACAATACACAACATAAGCCATTATTATGAACAGTAGTGTGATCTAATGGATTAAAGGTTTTATATGGTGAAAGTGAAAAAATAAAATTAAGGTAAATTCGAACAGTGAAGACTGACCCCCATGTACCTGTAATAAGTGGTGTAGGGTATAACATGTATTTAAGGGGTATAATAGGCTATGTACCTCTTGCTGTCTATACATGTAAGCATGTGGACCACAGTAGTTAGGCAAGAGAACTCACGGTACTCAGTAGAAGCCCAACTACAAGAAAGACGGGTGAGTGGGGGGGGGGGGATAAAGGGGAATAATCCCGATGCCAGAGGGTGTATTAGAGTAGAGGGACGCATCCCAATGAGCTTTCATTGTGGTATTAACGTATTGGTGCAATGATTCAGTGTGGTTATGTTCAACAAAAAAAAAGATATAAAAATAAATAAATAAACAGGACGGAATTACTGCATGTGGTCTTTGGCAGTTCAGGGAAACTTCTCCAGTCCAGTGTTGCTCTGGATAGATCTGTGAAGAATGCCAGCTGATGGTCTTCAAAGGTGTAGGGTGACTTATTGCGAATGGCGGTCATGAATGCCTGCTTGTCAGGGCCGTTTTGGAAGCGGATTATGACGTCCCTGTGCGCTCCTGTAGCTCTTGCAGGAGGAGCTGGCAGCCTGTAGCATCCGTCCAGTGCCATTAATTTGGCTTGTTTGGCAGAGTATAGTTGGGTTAGAAGCCTCCGGATCAGGTGAGGTATTTCAGCTGTGGCGACAGTGTCGGGAAGGCCATTACATTCTTCTACCGCCTCCGGTCCTCCATTACTGCCATGCGGTATTGTGTCTGTGCCTGTTTGGCCTTAGCGTGGAGAGTTCCCGTTCTAGTGGGGGTAGCTTCAGGGTGGCTTCCGTCACTGGTGCCCCAGGTTTTCGGTCTGACGGTATAGCAGCTTGCTTGCTTCTAGTCTGTATCTCCAACTCCCTCAGATCAGTTAGGGACGTTTCAATGGACGAGCAGGATGGCCCATCCGAGAGAGGCGCCATGACAGGTCTTGTGGTGCCCTGGGGCCTTCATAAGAGATCGCCAATATCGGCGGTTGTCGGGGGCTTATCTGCCTGACATTTATTTGTCTTACACCCCATGCTAACTGTAGGCAGCAGCTTGCTCTTGGGTAGATTTTGCGGTCCAAACTGGATAAGTAGCCGTTTCAGCTCTCAGTTTAGCCAGAGCTCCCGCAGGACGCGTCTGATTAGTTAGGCAGCTGGCTCTGCCCCCGAAGTCACCAATTTTATTACCTCTACTATGCTCACTTTTTATTACTCAAAATAACAGAAAAATATATATCAGGTTTGTAAACAACAAAATATAAAGACATAAACACAATAGCTTATAATATAATGTCATCCTTGTGCCAATCCCAATGACACATAGTCCATGTACGTCCCTATCTTAGGTTCCCAGTCCGCTTTCTTTATTTCAATTTCAAGAGTTAAAAGTACACTCCAGGCACCAGCACACATTAAATATATAGCAGGGCTAGTGCAAGGATTTTTGACTACACAAATGAAGATGCATTTTGCTGCTCACACCCACCCCCAACCGATGCAACAGCACCTGTGTATCTCTTAGCCACCTTTTTGAATTTCATACCCCATTTAGTCTCTAATGTGTTTATTATCCCCTCTTTTGAATGCCTTACTCCCGTTAGTGTATTTTATCCCATTGTTGTCTTACATCCAGTTTAGTGTAACTTTGTGTGTCTTATACTTTTTTTAATGTATCTTTTACCTTTTGTGTGTCGTACACAAACTTAATGTCTCCCTCTCCCCCTTGCATGTCTCTTACTCTCCCAGTCCTTTTGTGTGTCTCTTCCCCCCAGCACATCTTGGCATACTACAATAAAGCCCAAAAGTCTGCCTGTTAATTCTACTCCCTATGTTAAGCCTTCTCCTCTTGCCTAGTTTGAGGCGACTGGGACACTTCACTGACCCTGCTCTCTCATTGGCTGATTGAAATGGACAATGAAATGATCTCATCTCAAAATAAAAGATATATATATCTGCCCACACGCAAGAGAAAAAGCTCCAGTATAAGACTATTGACTCTGTTCGGTAGTTTGTTCATTTTCAAACTACCGAACTAGACCGGCCGCGAGCCCTGATTCTCTGGAACTGTTTTGGGCATGTGGGGCCATGCTTGCGGTCGGTCAAATAAATGACTTCCATTGAATATCTGAACCACTGGCCTGATCTGGGTGATTTTTTGGATATGTTGTTTACCCAGATCAGGACTATCAGGGATATGTTGTGTTTTGGGGTACTTTTGGGACTTTTTAGAAATGTGTGGTTTTCCTGCTTGAGATAATTGAGTTGATACAGTAATTAACTTAATTGTCTCCCAAGCAGAGGGGAGGGATTGTTTGCCTTGTGTAGGAGTGCCTTATATTGTAAATGTGTTGTTATTGGTTTGGAACTTTGTGTCCCTGTGCCCTTTGTGTCCCCCTTGTTGGGAAACTTGCATAAAAGGCCAGTGTGCCTCCATTAAAATACTATTCCAGCTTACACTCCAAAACTGTGTGTCATCCTGTTACTGGAGGGAAAGAAGATTTACTCCTGTGCATTTTGACACTGTTGCACATAGAAGGCTTATCCATAAACTGCAATCTGTAAGTTTAGATTCCCATATTGTTGAATGGGTAAGGCAGTGGCTGAGTGTTTTATTATAATCAAAATTTATTATATCAAAATTGATATCTTGGCACTGTTCCCCGAAATTAATAATATAATAAAGCTGAGAATTACCCACTATTTTAATTCTCTTAGATCCTAGAGGACGTTCATCAGAGGATTTTACTTCACACAGTAAATCACAATTTCATTATAAAAATATAATTTATTGTGACAATAAAAATAATAATATGTATCATGCGTGACAATCAGTGAATAACTAGGTATAACATAGGCATACAATATGGCAATGGTTTAAACACAATACAGTGGATAAAACAACCAGTTGTCAAGAATTTACAAGATTTATGACAGGACACTTCACTTAGAAACCAACTTCACACAGAAAGCAGAAATCCACAGAATACAACAGTGCAGCGAGAAGCAATAAAAACTTCAACTGACAGTTAGATCACACTTAGTAACCCTTCCACTACTGGCTACAATCCTCCTAGGCATATAATATCCTATTATGTCATAACTTTATGATTAAAGAATAAGAATAAATCTACCAGATTTTACATTAGCCAAATTTTAACTTTCCTACATAAGATACACTATCTTATTTCAGAACAAGTCAATACATCTGGATAAATGTGGCATGCTAACCTCTGACAAATTTATCATTACTATATCGTTATCTTTATTCCACCTGCAGGAATGGAATTTTTATAACCATATATTCTTTATTTCACTAAGATTTCTAATGATTGAAATCTGACCGAGATTTATCCATGCATATATTTTCCTGCTATTAGTAAAATTGTAATTCATTTAATTAAATAAAACCAGCATAATTACCAGTTATGTTGTAGATCTCCTTATCAGATGTGTAGATAGGTCCCAGGAATTGAATGCAAGTATGATGGAAATTGTATGGGAATAGATAAAAGTGGTGTTGGTTGGAAAAGTAATAGTAACAATTAGTCCAAGTCAAAATATGTTTCAAAGAGAGTTTGTGGTTCAAAGAGGAGGAGTGTCTTTGAATGTCTGAGTATTGAATCTTGAGTGTTGAGTGTGAATGTGTCACATCCTGTCCTGTTCTGCGGAGATGTCTGGCCTTGCCTTTTGGTATCCAGTACTCTTTTTACAATTCTTGTTTAGTTTTCTTGGTTTTTCTGGTTTTCTATTCTATGTCTGGTTTTCTTTTATGCTGGTTTTTTTGGGTTCATTCCTGTATTCCGTTCCTGGCATTCCCAGTCTCTTGGATTCCTTTTAAATGTTTGTTTTATGTTGCTACACCCTTTCCTTTTCCATTAATCCTTTTGTTTTAGTTGATTCCTGTAGGCAGTTGCTCCAAGTCCTCTGTCCCTCTCTTGCAGGTAAGTGCTGTGTGTGTTTTATTATTGTTTATTTAGTCATACATATCTAGGCAGATAGGAACCCACCTTAATTAGAGTACTTTGCCGCAGTGGTGGACTGCATACATCTTGGCCAATTATGTATGTCTAAATCTCCAATGTTTTACATATATAGTACTTAGTTATGTCTCTGTCAGGGTACCTGTGGTCTCTACCTCTGAAAGAGGTAGAGACTTAGCTGTTCCTCCATCCAGATGGCCTGATGGCTCCCTTCTCCACGGTCTATCCGGTCATGCAAGGCCGTCCGCGAGGGAGTGACTGCCTTTTACAGCATCTAGGCAGGAAGTTGTCATCAGGACACTCCTCCGGAATGACCTGTCACTCAATTGCTGCAGGACTAATCAGGACGCCTCGGAGGCGTGGTTACTGCTCTGAACAGGGTATTTAACAGAGCTTCTTTCATTAGCTCATTGCCCTGTTGTGGTTCTAGCTTGTTCTAGTCACTCAGTGCTTGTGTATTCTATTATCCCTTTTGGCTTTGACCCGGCTTGTTTACCTTACTCTGCTTATCTCTGTTACCCTTGATTCGGCTTGTCTCTCGCTTACCTGTCTTCTGTTACCCTCGACCTCGGCTTGTCTTTGACCATTCTATACTGTACTACTTACGTTAGTCCGGCCATTCTAAGGTCCGGTATACGTATCTGGCTACTGTTTGTACTCTGCGTGTTGGATCCCTGTCCCGATCCTGACATTACGACAGGGCCAATGGATCCTGCAAGTACAAACAGTCAGCTGGCTTCTCCTGATCCTAGGTTTGAAGCCATGGATCACAGAATGGATCAGATGGCGCTTGCGCTACAGGCTCTATTATCTCCTGCCAATAACCCACCAGAGGAGATACGTAATACCCCTGTTTCTCCTGTCGGTTCAGGTCTAGAGGTAGCCACAGTGGGTGCTTCTTCTCGCATTACCCCCCCAGTACGCTATGGTGGGGCTCCTGAGAAGTGTCGTGGTTTCTTAAACCAAATTAGTATCCACTTTGAATTGCAACCTCGCTCTTATCCTACAGATAGGGCAAAGGTAGGATTTATTATCACCCTACTTATTGAGAAAGCTCTGAGATGGGCCAACCCATTATGGGAGAACGATAACCCATTAGTTTATAACTATAACGCCTTTGTAGCTGCTTTTAGAAGAACATTTGACCCTCCAGTTAGAAAGGTTAATGCAGCCAGATTACTGTTGCGTCTGAAACAGGAGAACCGAACACTGGTGGATTATGCACTAGAGTTCAGGTCTCTGGCGTCAGAGGTCAAGTGGAATGAGCAGGCGTATATGGATGTATTTTTGAATGGCTTATCTGAAGTAATCCTTGATGAGGTTGCTACCAGAGAACTCCCCGAGAATTTAGAGGATTTAATTTCGTTCATCTCTCGTATAGATGAACGTTTAAGAGAGAGACAGAACACTCGAGAGAGGAACCGGAGACCTTCTTTTAGGTTAGCCCCCGCTTTTCCAAGTCCTGACTCCACGGTATCTTTGCTTCCTGAACCTATGCAGATAGGGTATACCCGCCTCTCTGAGGAGGAAAGACAGTACAGGAGAAGAGAGGGTTTGTGTATGTATTGTGGAGCTAAGGGTCATTTACTCTCGAACTGTTCTAACCGCCCGGGAAACGCTCGCACCTAAGTCTCTCTAGAGGACAGGCCTTGGGTGTTTCTATATTGTCCTCTACTCCTAATTATAAAGATCACAGGCTTCTGCTACCAGTTTCCTTAACTTGCGGGAGGGAAGTAGTAAGGGCTATGGCTTTGATAGATTCCGGTGCTGCTGAGAATTTTATCGACCAAGCCTTTGCTAGTAAAAACAATTTCCCATCCCAGCTAAGGGAGACACCCTTGGCCGTTGAGGCCATAGATGGTAGACCACTACTAGACCCTGTTATCTTTCGTGAGACCATACCCATTGATTTAAATGTTGGTATCCTACACGTGGAGAAGTTATCTCTTCTGCTCATTTCGTCTCCTTCCGTTCCCATAGTTCTGGGGTATCCATGGTTGAAAGAACATAACCCTATTATCGATTGGGAGTTAGGGGAGATACTCTCGTGGGGCCAGGGCTGCCAGGATCGGTGTTTGTGCAAGGTTTCTCCATTAGCTAATATTAACATACAGGAGAATCCTACTCAGTCCACAGAAAGACAAATACCAGACCTTTACCTAGACTTAAGGGCAGTGTTTGACAAGAAGAATGCAGATTCTTTGCCGCCACACAGGTCATTTGACTGTAAAATTAAGCTTCTACCCGGGACTATGCCTCCGAGGGGCCATGTATATCCTTTGTCTGTTCAGGAAAACTCGGTCCTAGAAGAGTATATTCAGGAGAATTTAGAAAAGGGATTCATCAGGAGGTCTTCTTCTCCGGCCGGGGCGGGGTTCTTTTTAATTAAGAAGAAGGATGGCACGCTGAGACCTTGTATCGATTACCGAGGCTTGAATAAAATAACTGTCAGAAATGCCTATCCTATCCCACTGATTACCGAGTTATTTGATCGTCTTAAGGGCTCCAAAATCTTCACCAAGTTAGATCTCAGAGGGGCTTACAATTTGGTGAGAATCCAGCAAGGTCACGAGTGGATGACGGCATTCAATACCCGGTATGGCCATTACGAATACACTGTTATGCCATTTGGACTATGCAATGCTCCTGCAGTATTTCAGGATTTGATTAATGAGGTACTTAGGGAGTTTCAGCATGATTGTGTTATTGTTTACCTGGACGACATACTAATACACTCTAAGGAGATTGAGACTCACCATAGACAGGTCAGAAAGGTGTTACACAAACTTCTGCAACATGGTCTATACTGCAAATTGGAGAAGTGCAGTTTTGATCAGTCTCAGGTAGACTTTCTTGGGTACGTGATTTCTGGGGAAGGTTTTAAAATGGATCCTGGTAAACTCCAATCTATTTTAGACTGGCCTTTGCCCAAAGGACTCAAGGCTATCCAAAGGTTTATTGGTTTTTCCAACTACTATAGGCGCTTCATTAAGGGTTACTCCTCTATCATTGCGCCTATTACCAATATGACCAAACAAGGGGCTGATACTAAGTTCTGGTCTGAGGAAGCTCTTGGTGCTTTTAAGACTCTCAAGGAACTTTTTGCCTCAGCTCCCATTCTAGTTCATCCTGATACGACTCTGCCTTTCTTGCTCGAGGTCGATGCTTCTGAGACAGGAGTTGGGGCTGTTCTGTCTCAAAGGTTAGGGGTGGATAAACCGTTACACCCTTGTGGTTTCTTCTCTAAAAAATTTTCTGGGCCTGAGAGCAGATATGACATCGGGGAGAGGGAACTGTTAGCGGTCATTAAGGCTTTAAAGGAGTGGAGACATTTACTGGAAGGGACACTACACCCTGTTACTATTCTAACGGATCATAAGAACTTGTCTTATATTGGGGAAGCTAAGCGCTTGTCCGCCAAGCAGGCTCGCTGGGCCTTGTTCCTCACTCACTTTAATTATGTACTTACGTATAGACCTGGTTCTAAGAACTCTAAAGCCGATGCTTTGTCTCGTCAATATGAACCATCCACTATAACTGAACCACTTCTGTCCTCCATAGTTCCTAAGGGGAATATCATCGCGAACACGAATCTCAGGATTCACTCTCCATTGCTTTCTGAGATCATGAAGTTTCAGCATTTGGCACCCAAACAGACCCCTGGGGATCGACACTTCGTTCCTGCCGCTCTCCAACTGGAGGTGCTACGCTGTCTCCATAACAGCAAGGTGGCTGGGCATCCTGGCATCCGCAAGACTTATGCGCTGGTCTCTAAAGATTTTTGGTGGCCTGACTTACGCAAGGATATTAAAGAATTCATCGGGGCATGTGAAGTTTGTACCAAGACCAAGCTACCCCATTCGCTTCCATGCGGATTTCTGCACCCTTTAGAGGTTCCTGAAAAGCCTTGGTCCTGCCTGGCAATGGACTTCATTGTTGATTTGCCTATCTCTAAAAAGCAGACTGTCATCCTCACTGTGGTAGACAGATTTACTAAAATGGCTCACTTCATTCCCTTACCTAAACTCCCATCTTCGCCCGAGTTAGCGGAGATATTCGCCAGGGAGATTTTCCGTTTGCATGGGATACCTTCCCAAATTGTCTCTGACAGAGGCTCCCAATTTGTTTCCCGTTTTTGGAGATCATTCTGCTTCCAACTAGGCATCAAATTGAATTTCTCCTCTGCCTATCATCCTCAGTCCAATGGAGCTGCTGAACGCACTAACCAAAAAGTTGAACAATATTTACGTTGTTTCGTTTCAGAACACCAGGACGATTGGGTCGGTTTGATTCCTTGGGCGGAGTTTGAACATAACAATCTCATTTGTGATTCTACGCATTCTAGCCCTTTTTTCTTGAATTATGGCTTTCATCCTTCCATCCTTCCTTCGGAGTCTTCTTCTCAAGGGATACCGTCGGTGGATGTTCATGTTGCCAATTTAAGAAAGTTGTGGGATCGAACTCGACAAATCCTTCTGCACAATTCTACGCTGGTTAAAAAACACGCTGACAAACGTAGAAGGGCAGCACCGGTGTTTGTTCCAGGCGATAGAGTATGGTTAAGTACTAGAAACATTCGGTTAAAAGTGCCGTCCATGAAATTTGCTCCTCGATATATTGGACCGTACAGGGTACTGTCTCAAATTAACCCAGTTGCGTATCGTTTAGCGTTGCCTAATGCCTTACGCATTCCTAATTCATTTCATGTTTCCTTGCTAAAACCATTAATATGTAACAGGTTCTCCTCCACGATCGCCCCTCCCCGCTCAGTTCAGGTGGAGGGTCAGGAGGAGTATGAGGTCAATTCCATCGTTGATTCTCGAATCTCCCGGGGGAAACTGCAATATCTGGTCGATTGGAAGGGTTATGGTCCTGAGGAGAGAAGTTGGGTACCTCAGGAGGAGGTGCATGCTCCCCGTCTCCGCAGGGTGTTTCACTCTAGATTCCCTTCTCGCCCTGGTGTATTCCGCCCGGTGGGCGTATCTGAGAGGGGGGTACTGTCAGGGTACCTGTGGTCTCTACCTCCGAAAGAGGTAGAGACTTAGCTGTTCCTCCATCCAGACGGCCTGATGGCTCCCTTCCCCACGGTCTATCCGGTCATGCAAGGCCGGCCGCGAGGGAGTGACTGCCTTTTACAGCATCTAGGCAGGAAGTTGTCATCAGGACACTCCTCCGGAACGACCTGTCACTCAATTGCTGCAGGACCAATCAGGACGCCTTGGAGGCGTGGTTACTGCTCTGAACAGGGTATTTAACAGAGCTTCTTTCATTAGCTCATTGCCCTGTCGTGGTTCTAGCTTGTTCTAGTCACTCAGTGCTTGTGTATTCTATTATCCCTTTTGGTTTTGACCCGGCTTGTTTACCTTACTCTGCTTATCTCTGTTACCCTTGATTCGGCTTGTCTCTCGCTTACCTGTCTTCTGTTACCCTCGACCTCGGCTTGTCTTTGACCATTCTATACTGTACTACTTACGTTAGTCCGGCCATTCTAAGGTCCGGTATACGTATCTGGCTACTGTTTGTACTCTGCGTGTTGGATCCCTGTCCCGATCCTGACAGTCTCCTCTTGTTTTGCCTTGAATCTCTGTTCTTGTTTTATTTTGTCTTATATTCCCAGTTCATGTACAGTCCTGTCCTGCCCTATTCATGTTTCCCTCATGTCTTGTGTACATGTTCTGGGTTCTGCTTTCTGTCCTGCTCCAGTTCTGGGTTCTTCTAGTCTTGTCTTGTTTTCTTGTTAGGTGCCTGTCCTAGTCTTGCCTTGATTCTGTACTGGATACATGTCTGCTGCAGAGCCTCCCTATCCAGTTCCGGGGGGTCTGCATATCATCTAGCTCCTAGCTCTTGGGATCCGCAGAAGCTGCATCAGGGCCCTGGTATGTGGCCGCACAAACGCTGGTGCTAAACACCAGGGGGCATGTGGTTACCCTGCACCAGGCCCTGATAATCCATTTCCAAACAGTGACTCCTAATATCAAGATCAGGCATTCTGGGTCCCAGTCACCGGACCATCACCCCTGACAGAATGTGAATGTTTCTCTCTTTCCTTTGTCTTTCCTTTTTAAAGGGCCAAACTCTCTGCACGTCACTAATTGATAGGACCAATAGGAAACTGTAGGTGTGTCTTCCCTACAGACTACCATCTAGATTTTGGTCAGTAGATGGCGCAACTACATCACCAAAATTTCTTGTCATGGGGTTTATTTGCCTTTATGCATAATGGGTTATTTGAGAATGCTGATGAGGTTTACGTCATTTTCTTATCTATTTTATGACTGCTATCAATTGCAAGACATTTCACTTTAAAGCTTTTCTTTCTCTCTTACCCAGACAGAGCGTCGGTAATTCCAATCCTAATTTTAGAATTGACACCTCCTAACCTTAATTTCACCCTGTTGTTTTTAGAAAGTAAAATTAATTACTAAGTGTTTTCTGTCACTGGTGTCTGGTTCTTTTGTGAAGCTGTGTATAGGATTATTCTATTCCATTAACATTATTCAATAATATGATATTTATTCATGAATATTTATCCATGAATAGTCTATATTATTACCATAATACTGATTATATGTAATTAATATAATAGTAAGTACCGTATATACTCGAATTTAAGCCGAGTTTTTCAGCACATTTTTTGTGCTGAAAAAACCCAACTCGGCTTATACTCGAGTCAGAGTCTGTATTATGGCAATTTGCATTGCCATAATACAGACCGGGGGAGAGGGGATGGCAGAGCTGTACTTACCTCTCCTGCAGCTCCTGTCAGCTATCTCCTCCTCCGCGCCGTCCGTTCAGCACCTCGGTCAGCTCCCAGTGTAAGTCTCGCGAGAGCCGTGGCTCTCGCGAGACTTACACTGGGAGCTGACAGAGGGAGCTGCACAGACCGCGCGGAGGAGGAGGGAGCTGACAGGAGCTGCAGGACAGGTAAGTACAGCTCTGCCAGCCCCCCTCCCCCCCCCCCCCACTGAACAGCCAATGCTGGACCACCAGGGAAGGAGCCCCCCTCCCTGCTATGTATCAAGCAGGGAGGGGGGACGAAAAAAATATATAATAAAAAAAAATTAATAATAATTCAATTAAATAATAATAAAAAAAATATAATAATATTACAAAATTAAAAAATAATTAATAAAATAATTAATAATATATCAAAATGCCCACCCCCACCAACACATACACAAACACACACTGCATCACACACACTCACACTTCATTCATATACACACACTGCACACACACACACTGCACTCATACACACACACTGCACTCATACACACACACTGCATTCATACACGCACTGCACTCATACACTGCACTCATACGCACACACTGCATTCATTATATACACACACTGTAAATAAATATTCAATTAATATAATTTTTTTAGGATCTAATTTTATTTAGAAATTTACCAGTAGCTGCTGCATTTCCCGCCCTAGTCTTATACTCGAGTCAATACGTTTTCCCAGTTTTTTTGGGTAAAATTAGGGGCCTCGGCTTATATTCGGGTCGGCTTATACTCGAGTATATGCGGTATATAGAGTGTTTATGTATATATAATAATGTATATACTTGTCTCTGGGTTAGTATTTTTTATTTTTTTTTGTCAATCATTATTTTATTCAAGGCATATGCGATAGGGTACAGAAGAAAAAACATGGGAAACGTACCAGTAAGTTACAACACAGGGTGGTTACATCAATGTTGTCATAACAGTACAGTTTCAAAGTATTGATGCCTCTTTTTATTTTTATTTTTTTTTTAAAACAAAGAAAAGAAAAGCAAAGAATTATCAGTAATTATCAACATAGAATCTTCAGTTGTACAGTAAAACTATAAAACTATAAGGATTCATTTAACAGTGCGCATAATCCTGCGGGCTATTAGTAGTCTAAATGAAGTATGGGGACAGAGGGGGATGGTAATGTCTTGGGAGGTATTTATTATCAGATTCTCTCTCCTTCCCTATAGGGTGCTTAGTAGTTTCGGCCGTTCAGGGTTGATCTCGGTAACTAAGAGCCGTGTAGTAGGTCAGCGGTGTTGTGCTATGTTGGAAAACATACGTATCAAGGCTTAGTACCTCTATAATGCGGCATAAGGGGTTATCCTAATGGCTAGTCTCTCCTCTAAGTCCGAGTCTAGTGACCCCGTCTCAGTAGTTATCCTGGTATTCAGCGTTATTGCCCTCTAAGGGTCAGCACCTGTCCTGGTCGGGGTAAGTCGTTAGTTATCAAGCGTCCCAGGTTCCCTGGGGGTCTGGGAGAAGGAATATGCGGATGGGGTTGGGTGGGGGGGAGGGAGGGGAGGGGGGTGGGTATTCCGGGCGGGACCTCTCCAGCACCCAGGGCCATGCCACAGGCACTTCCCGTGAATGGACATCCATCGTGTCACTGTTGGTCGCGACTCAGCCATCCCCAGGCATCTAGCCCTGGGGAGCCCACTATGTCGATCCATTAGAGATATAAGATTTCCAGGGGTGCCATTTGAGGGCACATTTGTCAGAGCGCTCCTGCAGGGAGGCGGTCATGATTTCCATGTCATAAATGTTTTCTACCTTGTCAACCCATTGTGTGAATGTGGGCACTGTGGTGCGTTTCCAGTGTAGTGGTATGAGGGCTTTCGCTGCGGTGAGCAAGTGTATGGTGAGGGAATTTTTGTATGTTCGCATGGGTACCGGCGTGTGGTGTAGCAGCATCGTCAGGGGTAGGAGGGGGAGGTCCGAACCTGTAATCTCCCTTATCTTTGTATTGATCATTTGCCAAAATGGGGTGATGCGTGGGCACGTCCACCATATGTGTATGTTCGTGCCGGGTCCGGACCCGCATCTCCAACAATCCCCTGTGGTCGCAACCTGCATACGTTTGAGGGTCTCCGGGGTCTGATAACCATTGCGTCAGGAGTTTGTAGCTGGTTTCTTGGAACTTTGAACTTATTGAGCATTTGTGTGTGAGGAGGAAGATTTTCCCCCATTCCTGATCTGTTAGTTGGGTCCCCGTCTCTTTTTCCCATTTACCAGTGAAGCCTAGCGGGCTGCCTCCCATCGATGTCAGGAGGATAGCATACATGTGGGAGACCCCGTGTTCTATGTGTCTTCTGTCAGTGCACAATTGCTCGAAGTCCGTGAGCTGCCTGTGGAGGTGGGCTCTACCTGCTATTTGTGCGTGGTATGCCTTTACCTGGTGGTGGTGGAATGCATCTAGTTGGGTGGGAGGTCCCTCCATCAAGTCCGCCAGCCGTCTGACCCCGCCCCCCGAGATCCATTGATGTAGGTAGATCCAGTCTGCCCCCTGGATGCGTTTGAGGGCGGCCGGGGGGAGGCCCCCTGCGAGGTCCGGGTTGTAGGTAATGGGGGTAAGGGGGTTCGGGGAGGTAGTCAGGCGGCGGGCGAATCGGAGGCCGCACCACACTCTGAGCGTGGCGTCGATGATGGGATTGCCCGTTTGCAGGTCCTTGAAGGTGAGCCGTCCTAGCCAGAGTTTGGATGGGATGGTGCCCAGGGATTGTCTTTTCTCCATCTGTACCCACCGTTTGGGGCTGGGATGGGTGTGCCAGTCTACTAGTCTATGTAGGTGTGTGGCCTGGTAGTAGGTCTGTAGGGATGGGAGTCCCACACCTCCGGCAGCCTTGGGGCGTTCCAGGGTGGTCCTGCGAATGCGGGTCGGTTTCTGGTTCCATACGAAGCGTCTGATGGCCGTCGTCGCTGATTTGAAGAATGCCTGTGGAATCCTCGTGGGGAGGGTTGCGAACAGGTAGAGGATGCGAGGCAAGATGTTCATTTTGACAGCACTTATGCGGCCGAACCAGGTAATGTATTGTCCTGTCCACTTCGTCAGGTCTTTCTGTATGGTCGAGAGGATGGGAAGGAAGTTCAGTTGATAAAGCTGAGCCAAGTCTCTCGGCAACCAGGTACCGAGGTAGCGAAGTTTGGTAGTGCTCCAAGAGAAACGGAATTGTGAGCTAAGGTGTTTGGCGAGGTCCTCGTTCTGTGTTATGGGCATGGCTTCGGACTTATCTATGTTCAATTTCAGGTTGGATAGTCGTCCGTAGGTCTCGAATGCCTGCAAGAGGTTAGGGACCGAGATCAACGGTTGTTCCAGGAAGAAGAGCATATCGTCGGCGTACGCCGCCACACGATGCTCCTCTCCTCCCACCCGAACCCCCCTGATGCCCCCATCTCGCCTAACCGCCTCCAGGAAAGGTTCCAGGGTGAGGGCAAACAAAGGGGCGAAAGTGGGCATCCCTGGCGGGTGCCGTTGCAGATTGGGAAGGCGTTCGTCAGGGCTCCGTTGATCCTGATCCTGGCTGTCGGCGTGGTGTATAGCGCCGCTATCCATGAGTGCATGTGTGGCCCGAAGCCCATATGTCGCAGTGTTTCGGCCATGAACATCCAGTCCACTCGGTCAAATGCCTTTTCGGCATCAGTCGACACGAGTACGGTGTCACGGTTAGATATTCTGGCGGTATGGATAACGTTGAGTGCACGTATCGTATCGTCTCTGGCTTCTCTACCCGGGATAAATCCCACTTGATCCGGGTGGACGAGGTCTGGTAGTATGTGGGTCAGTCTGAGGGATAGAGCTTTGGTGTATAGCTTCAAGTCTGCGTTTAGTAAGGAGATGGGTCTGTAGTTCGAATGCCGCTTCGAATGCCGCCATAATCCCCTTGGGCATATTAGTGTGGTGGCCGGCCCGCGTCTGGATCTTATGGATATGTTGAGACCGTCTCCGTGAACTAAGCATTGTCGCCAGGAGTTTACCACTCTTGTTGGAGTGTTCATAGAAGAACCTTGTGGATTTGCGTAGTAATTGCAGATGGCCTTGAGCCAGGTGTTCCCGGAGTTCCCTCCGAGTCTCTGTCAGTTGAAGATAGGTGTCATCGTCCAGCGTCTGTTTGTGGGAACTCTCCAGGTCTGCAATCCTCCTCGTCAGGTCCGTAATGTGTCGGGACTTCTCCTTCTTGCGTTGCGTACACACTGATATAAAGTGCCCACGCATCACACACTTATGAGCTTCCCATAAAGTCAAAGGGGGCATGTCGGGAGTCTCGTTTGTTTCGAAGTAATGGGTGATAGTGCGCTGTGCTGCGGTGCGGGCTACCAGGTCGGTCAGTAAGGATTCATTAAGTTTCCACTGGCGCTCCACTGGTTTATATAGGGGGGAGTTTATCTGTATTGATGTCGGGGCATGGTCAGACTGGTGGACAATCCCTATATGTGCGTCTAGGAGGAGTGTCAGGTGTTCCTGTGGCATGAAGATATAATCTATGCGACTATATTGTTTGTGTACCGACGAGTAGCATGTGAAGTCCCTGTCGTCAGGGTGGGCCGTTCTCCAACAGTCAACCAGTCCCGCCTTATGTAGGGCCTTCCTGGCAGTGAGTAGGCAGTGTGGTGGGATTGTGCAGGTCCCTTTCGAGGTGTCAATGTGGGGGTCTAATGGTAAGTTTAGATCCCCTGCCAGGATCGGGAGGCCGTCCATGAAGCGTTCCAGTTTGGACAGTGTTTTGGCTAGGAACGTGTGCTGCGCTCGGTTTGGGCTGTATATGCAAGCGAATGTGTATGTGTGGTCAGCTATGGAGCCTTTGATGAAAATGTACCTCCCGTTTGGGTCTGCAAGTGTTCTGGGTTAGTATTTTAACCCCCATCCTTGTGAGACACCATGCCTTATCTTGTTTACATAACACATTCCTTAGCTCAGACTTGAATTAATAAAATTACAGAGAGAAATTTTGTGTCTTTCTTAGCCTGGAAATTCCAATATGGAGTCACCCATGTTCTGAGTGTGACTGGCAATATACACTTTTAATTTCTGTCTTAGCACAAAAAGTCTGCCGATATAAATATACTGACAAGTGACAGACAACAGAGGGTTGTAGTCAATGGAGTATATTCGAAGCATGGGCTTGTCACCAGTGGGGTACCTCAGGGATCTGTACTTGGACCCATATTTATATAAGTGATATTGCCGAAGGTCTTGATGGTAAGGTATGTCTTTTTGCTGATGATACTAAGATATGTAACATAGTTGATGTTCCAGGAGGGATAAGCCAAATGGAAAATGATTTAGGTAAACTAGAAAAATGGTTTGGCAAATGACATTTAATGTGGATAAGTGCAAGATAATGCATGTTGGACATAAAAACCCAAGGGCAGAGTACAGAATATTTGATAGAGTCCTAACCTCAACATCTGAGGAAAGGGATTTAGGGGTGATTATTTCTGATGACTTAAAGGTAGGCAGACAATGTAATAGAGCAGCAGGAAATGCTAACAGAATGCTTGGTGGTATAGGGAGAGGTATTATCAGTAGAAAGAGGGAAGTGCTCATGCCATTGTACAGAACACTGGTGAGACCTCAGTTGGAGTATTGTACGCAGTACTGGAGACCATATCTTCAGAAGGAAATTTATACTTTATAGAGAGTTCAGAGAAGGGCTACTAAACTGGTTCATGGATTGCAGGATAAAACTTACAAGGAAAGGTTAAAGGAACTTAACATGTATAGCTTGGAGGAAAGACGAGACAGGGGGGATATGATAGAAACATTTAAATACATAAAGGGAATCAACACAGTAAAGGAGGAGACTATATTTAAAAGAATAAAAACTACCACAACAAGAGGACA